>NW_006799949.1:1443904-1465304 GCF_000485575.1 Poecilia formosa
CAGTAACAAAGTTTTTGGCCTACTCTTACCATCCAAAGTCCGATTTATGTTTGTCAGAAGTGTAAAAGCCTTTTTTTTTTTTTTGATATATTCTTTTACTATTCCTCAATCTTTTTATGCTCCAACCGTGGATAAAACTCCTGTTCATTCTGTATCATATTTGCATATATATATATATATATATATATACACACACACACACACACAGTAGAGCACTTGTCCAATTGTGCTCACTCCCACTCGGTGGAGTGAAAGGATGCCACCGTTTTGCAGAAAAGCCCGTCTGAAAGCATGATGTCATTCCTTCTCCTCACGTCCCTCCCTTCCACTTTCTCTCTCTGACTCTCTCTGCCCTCCGATCCTTTTTATTTACGCTCATAAATCATAGTGAGAAGGAGACGCTTTTTAATCAAAAGAGAAAGAAATATGGCTCAATAAATCCTGCGTCTCCAACTATATTAATGCCTAGCTTGTGTTCAAGTCCATATTTATCTGCATGTTTGCATACATCTGTATTCAGGACCACATGTGTGTTTGTCTGCTTGTGTGTGTGTGTGCGTGTGTGTGCGTGTGTGTGTGTGTGTGTGTGTGTGCAAATTATGAAAGATACTTATGTGAACTGTCACCTCAGCTTTGTCAAGGGTTCACTGCAACATATTGATCAAGGTGTAAACCTTCAGTGTTGGCTGAGGTGGAATCTGATGTGTTCTTGTTGCAAGTAAAATCTCTGCTTAAATTGCAGTAATTTGCAGTAATTTGCACACATACATGCACACACACTTTTGGCCACTTTCTCAGATAGTTCTTGGTTGGGTCTCCTGTTGCCTTCGGAACTTCCTTAATTTTTCATGACGTACTTTTAGCAAGAGGTCAGAAACGTATCTGTGAGATTTTGATCCATATTAAAATGACAGCTTCCCACAACAACTGCAGATCAGTCGTCTGGACATCCTAATGCTACTCTAATGGACTGAAATCGAATTTAAGAAACTAGGTTGAAATTCTCTAAGCATTGTGACATGGTTGCAGCATTTTCCTTTTGGCGCAGCATTGAGAAGATGGAACACTGACGCTATACAGCAACAAAACTCATGTAGGCTGCGGCATTTAAACAATGCCTCGGTTGATTGCAATAAGCCCAAAGGGTGCCAAGAAAATATGGCTCATGCCATTAAACCAGTCTGAGCCATTAAACCAGGCTCAGACTGGTTGGGAGATGCTTTCATTGTGTGTGCACCAATTTCTGACCCCATCATCTGAATATCACAGCTGATATCATGACTGATCGAACCACGCAATGTTTTTCCAACTTTAAAATTTTAATGTACCTTAATCTGAGTTTTATGATCTTAGCTGACCGGAGTGGCACCCAGTGTGGTCTTCTGCTTATTTACTTCTGGGATTTCCACAGTAGATTTTTGTCCACACACCTGCCACTCATTATCCGTAAATCTGACCACCTTGCCACACTCAAAGTCCCCTAAATGTCCTTTTTCATACCACATGCATCTAAATGTTATATTGCTGCAGTGTATATGGCCTATTTGGGAGTTTGGGAATCAGCTGTGTAGGTATACTTGATAAAGCTGCTGCTGAGTGTTTGTGATTTCTTTTTTTTTTTTTTTTTAAGCTCAAATGCTTTTTTAGTATCAAGAATCCAAGATTTAGATATGATGATAATAGATGATTTTAATGCGTGATTGAAGATAATTCATGTTAGGGCTTGTGTATGAACCCTGGATTGTTCATGTAATGGTGTCTGTCTGTCTATTTTGAGATTACTTTTGTGGAATAAATGTCTTTTTTTTTTAGGTTTTGTATATGTAAGGATCCCTTATTTATCCATTTATGTTGTGGCATTTCATCCTCCTTTCCCCCCTGTCTCTTTCATTTTTTTTGGCCTTTTAGAGTTCTCCACAGTGGCATTCTTGGCAAATAACTTGAAATAATAATTGGCCAGAACTCACAGTGATGGGGTGAAGGTGTTCAATTATTTATATTCCTTTGAATCTGCTAGTTGGAATAAAAAACAGAAGACCCCGTAGTGGAGCTGTTTCTTGCTCTTATAGCTCAGCTCCTTGTTTCTCTTTTTACCTCTTTGTGCTTGGCTCACGTCTTATCTTTTTGAGTCAAATTATGTTTGAGCCAACACTGGCAAGTAAATTCTGTCAATTTCAATTTCATATGCACCCTGCAGACTCATGCTGGGGCTCACTTTTCTTGTTCTGGGCTTTATGCTACTCTTTCAAAATGAGAAGAAAACAGGTAACTTTTTAATTAAGGTACACATAGAGATTTCTTACTCACATAGCCTGTTTGAACTTGTATTCATTAGTATTTTCAGTTCTGGACCATAGAAATAGTTTGATTCTCAAGTGTGCAAAAAATATTTTTAAATCATCAGATACTCGTTAGATATTGTTGACTTTCTCTGACTTGCACTTAAGCCGATGCTTTATCTTTCTCTCAGTTGTACAATAGCTGCAATAAATTAATCATCCAGCTTTACATTACCATGATGCTGCCTTATTGTGCAGCTGGACAAGTTATAAAATGACTACATAGGTGCCAATAACCCAATTAGAATTGCGAGCTCTACTGTTTTTTTGTTTTTTTTTGTTTTGTTTTTTGTTTTTTGTAATGGTAGTCATTTGCTAATGGACTTTTTTGTATCAACAAAGTATCAGTAACTACCCACAAGGAAGACGTTTCTTAGTTGCTTTGACAACTGAAGATTTATATTCATTTCCTATTTTCTGTTCCTAGTTTTACCAGCAGAAGGTCACTGCGTTGTTTTGGATGGATCATGAGTCAGAATCTGTTGTGTTGTGTGAGAGACTAATATCCCGCAACTGAGATCAGAGCAGTGACAATTGAATTTTTTTATTTTTTATTTTTTGTGCGTTTGATTTTATTTATATAAATATATGCAATTTCATTAAGCTATGCCTGCAGTTTTGATTGCATCTTTAACTGTTTATCAGCATAAATCATAAAAAATATTGTCAATTAAAAGAGGCTAAGAAAATACCAGCAGTCTGTGTGGTTTGCAGGCAGTTTGAATAAGGAATACAAGAAATTGAAGTGTGTGAAGGTTGCGTGTTCCTTCATCTGCTTGTTGAAAGCAGTTCGACACATCACATAGGCAGTTGATGCATTTTAAATGACCATCTCCCCCAGGGTTATAACGAGAAACTTTCTGTTAATGGTGGATGTGAAGGCATAAAAAAAAAAATGATGCACCGTTTCATCTTGTGTGTTCTCTTAGTGGCTTCATAGAGGTTTGTTTTCTCTCCATTTTCTCCCCCTTGTCATTTGTTTTAATCTGGCCCACAACACCTTTGGCAGTTTGAGGCATCCTCTTCATTTAATGAGCCAACAAGTGTCAATTGCCTCAAGTGAGTCTTTTAAATGTAACAAAATTGTTCCTGTTTCACCTCTCCACAAGCTCTGTGTCCTTATTGATATCAGATACACACTCTTAAGTTTAATTTCCGTCTACTCTGTCAGGAATTGAGTTTATTTATTTCCAATGGGTTGGAGGATACTTAATGTCCTTTGCTGTTTTTATTTTTTGTTTTTTTATTAGTGTTGAACAGCGGTTTCAGTGGGACCAATTTGTGCATATTACAAGAGTGTCACTCTTTATAGAAAGGCAGCATCACTGTGACAGTAATGCGACTGGACAAAGTTTTTCACCTCTGTGTACCATCACACAAGATGTTTTTCCCCTTCCTTTTTGCAAATCCTCTTGAGGCCTGCTAAGTTTAATCTTCTTGTTTTGGTGCAGCCAACATAGACGGCATACTCTATATTTTCCCCTGTTTCTGCTCATGTTTTTCTTTCAAACTTCAAAACCAGAGGTTGTATAAATGCATAGAAAGCGCTATATAACTAAGCTCACTGTCTTTGCTTCCTTGAAAACTTCACATATTATACCATCTCATTAAAAATGCAAACTTGAAAAATACAAAACTGAAAAAATATCAATTCCTGCCTGTAGAATATTTTTGGAAAGTGTTAATATACCTTAAAGTAGGTCTTCCACCGTGATAATACCATGTGAAACAAAGGGATAAAGAAATATAAACTTACATTTGTATTTCATCTCAGCATCATAATAATATTCTATTGAAGGGAAAATACAGTTAAAAAGTCAAGTAACAGGCTGCACAGTCTAGGTAGTATAATTCAAATCACAGCTGTCCCAAGTGAAAATTCCAATTTAGTTCTTCTTTAAAATATTGTGATTAGAAAATAAACTTTTCCATTAAGTCTTAAATTTGCAAAGTGAAACAGAACTGCACAGAAATAAATCCTTTCCTTGTAGATTATCTTCTATGTTGTTTTTATTTAACCCAACAGTTTGTGGGAGCATTCAGTGAGTTATTTTGTCAAAATTTGACTTATTTAATTATTTACTCAAACTAAAGAAGAAAAGCTAGTTTCCCTTCTTCTGAAATCTCTTTATGTGGCTCTCTGAAGGTGTCTTTCCTTTTCTTTTGTATTTTCTCACCAGAATTTGAAAATAGACTGAGCCGTTGTTTTTCCTTCTCCTGTTTTATTGCGTTATTTTTTCTGGTTCAAGTTTTGCCTTGCTTTTTTGGTCTTTCTTGGATGTGACTCAGTGAAAACCTCCAAACAAGACAAAGCAAGACTGGTTTAGTGTTGAAGCTTGGTTTCCATAGTGATGGCACTTGTCCAGGCAGCCTGTGAGAATTGGTCCTGATTGATGGAGCTTGGTTGTTTAGGCCCAGAGGGTGTGTGTGTATGTGTGTGCGTGTGTGTGTAAGTCTAATTATGCATTCACTTGAATGCACATTTGGCTTGATCAATCTGTCTGTCCTTCTGCTCCTCTGTCTTTTTCTGTATTCCTCTTGACGTAAACCTCTAAAGTGTGCATGCAAACTGGAAACAAAGAGAGCTTTTTTCATGTCTTGGACTAATGGACAATTGTCTTTTTGTATCGCTCCAGTGTAACACAGTAGTGTAAAATGCAGTATCATAAAGGCTAGATTTAACGACATAGCAGTTGTGAAATAAATATACAACCCAAGCGTGCTGTGTATTTACCTAGATAGTCAATGAAAAGAAACTATGAATATTGGTAACTGACACCATATTAATAAATTGGGAAAAATAATTCACAAGTAATATTTTCAGGTATTTCTGTCAATAAAAAAAACTAAAAATAGTTGTAATTTGGTTTTAATTGAGAATTAAAACTTTTTTTTTTTTTTTTTTTTTTTTTTACCAATAGACTGATGCTGGTGATTTGGAGACTGTTTCTATTCTAGTATTTTACACACACACACATATATATATATATATATATATATATATATATATATATATATATATATATATATATATATATATATAGTTACTTTATTTAACAGTGAATAGTTTTTAGATTTGCTACTGTCTTTGTGTTTTTTTTCTCATAATGCATTTTTTTTCATAGTACTTTTTATATAGTTTATATATGTAATTTATTTATAAATTTATCCCTGTTATATCTTTTATGCCACTATGAGGTCTTTAGATTTGAAGACAATCATTGAATTTCATCAAATTTAAATGGCCATTAAATATGCTTCTGCATAACATTGCCTAAATATACAAATGCAAAATAATAGGTCAGCCTGATTTCCAAACAAATAAACGTTCAAAAATATTCCATACAGATCTGTGGAAGGGATAGAACGTATGTTGAGTTCAATGTTAGTTAAAGTAGCTTTATTGTTTTCACATCAATATAAATATGCTAAACATGAATATAAATATTCTAAAATTAGAGATAAAACAATGCCCTTGCTTGGTAGTGATTATTATTTAAATATGTGAAAAAAACTATGTATTTTTATGCTACTATTTTAAGAGAAAAAACTAAAATAATCAAATAATGAAAAATAAAGCTTTGGAATTATTTGAATATACATCTTCAGCAAATAATACATTTTAGGGGTTTCCAATTTACAAAAGAAGATGTAGCTAGCTTAATCTATTTTATTTTCGAGGGGAGTTGACACAGTTGCCAGGTGTTCTTTTCAGATGTTGCTGGTAAATGTGCTGTGAGCTCCCTATTTGTAGCAAGATAGATAACAAGTGCTCTTTACCAGTTCTCTTCCTTTCTCGGCAAATCACTGAATGGCTCTGCATCATTTTGTCTCCCACTTTGCTAATTCAGTGGATAATGGCTCCTATTTATGAGTAGAGAACCTTTTTCTGCCAATTACGGTATTAGTCATAAAGCTAGTCCCCACCTCCTTTTACAGCCCCCCTCCCCATCAAACAACAACAGTAAAGTACTGTAAATGGAGCCATCTCATATTCACATTCCCACCTCCCACTCTCCACCACATTAAAATTGCAGTGCTTGTGTGTTCTGTGTTATCGGGTCCAGCAGAGGTAGCGGCCAGTAGCAGGTGGTTGCTGTATTAGCTAAACATGCGTCTGTGTGCACAGTGTGAGTGTCCCCCCTGCCCCCCCCACTTCTTTTTTTTCTGAGCAGCCCCGCATGCGTTGATCAGTTCTATTCTTGGGGAGGTGTGAAGATAGCAGTGCCCCCATTGCTGGTTATTTTAGCTGAGGCCATGTCCCACTGCCAGCCTGATAAAGACTGGACTCTGTGTGCTTATCTGGGCTCTGCTGTACCTCAGCCTGTTTGAGAAAAGCTTAGGGAATAGAGGAGAGACGTTAAAAGGGACAAATGTCCACTGCAGGAGAAATGTCCTTTCAATGTCCTGTATGTGAAGATAATGCATGCTTACTTGTGTTTATATTGATGGACTTTTTACACATGTTGCAGTAAATGGAAAGACATATTTAAGAAATGGCACAGATAGATAAAGAACCACACAATTTCTTACTGTTTTTTTGTTTGTTTTGTTTTTCTTTTTTTTTTTAGCTTGAATACTCT
Organism: Poecilia formosa; assembly: GCF_000485575.1. NCBI lineage: Eukaryota > Metazoa > Chordata > Actinopteri > Cyprinodontiformes > Poeciliidae > Poecilia > Poecilia formosa. Next base: position 1,450,827 of record NW_006799949.1, read on the forward strand.
ACCTCATCATAACACCAAAAGATGCTACACAGAATGCGATGTCCTATCATTTTCACATTTTGCCACTTCAGGTGTAAAAACTACAAGTTCCTTGTAGTTCTCATCAGAGAATGGAGTTTAAAATATGTCAGGAAGGCAATCCCTTAACGGTTCTGTTTTTAATCCAAATGCAAATGTGTTTTTCTTTTTCAGTAAAAGGTTTCTTTATATGCCTTAATATTGGAAGACATGACATGTTTCTTTCTTATTGATCCATAAATCTGTTTTGTGTTGCAACCTCTTTCTAGCCAAATTATAATTATGTGGTCAAAATATTGAACCTTTGCAAATTTTCACTTAACTGAAATGCAACCGGTGGTTTTTTGCTAAATCTTAAAATAATGCATGCAAATTCTAATGTACATAGGAGTATTAATAAAGAATATGCATTTAGGTAATGTTTTACTTTGCACTTTTGCTTTCTGAACTGGCACATCGCCTGTTTAATGAGAGGTTATAGCATTATAAATAGAAACAATGTTTAAAATAAAATTCAAAATTACAGTTTGTGCGACGATTCTTTTACTAATGTAAATTTTTTTGTTTATGTACTTGCCACTCTGCAAGGATCTCACTTCTCGAGAGTATGGGGAGGAAAAAAAGGTCACAGAATTGAAATAATCAAAGTGTCAGCGGTGTAATCTTGCAGTTTAACACTTTAGCAACTTTACCTACTCAATTTGCTCAGCTGTCAACGTTACCTGGCACTATAAATGGACAAAAAGCCTGAAAGCTTCTACTCGGTTTAGCAGTGCATTTTATTTGATCCTGATGTCACAACCTATCTAGAGGTCGAGCCCGATTTATTACAGGACACATTGTGAAAGTACCTGTTGATATTTTGGACTGGTCTGTGCCATCACTCATGACCACAAAACATTTTAAGCACTTAAAATCCAGACACTGTTCAACCTTTTCCACCCTGCAATTACTGGTGCAGTGGTGAGGTTAAAATTTCAGGAAAAAAAGAGCAGGGCTTAAAGTCAGCACTAACTGGCAGATGAGGCCCAGAGGCACATAGCAAAAGAGAACAGGAAAAAAGGTTAATTATGCTCATCAGAGTTCACACAATCATAAACTCCATACCCCCTGTAGTAATTGCAGTGTAATTTTAATTCACAAGCCCACATCCAGCTGAAGAGGTTCTTGATGGTTTGTGCATAAAAACGCGTACTGGTTCTTTAAAAATTAACCATCTCTACACAAACAAGACAAATAAAGAAGATCAGCAAAAGACATGGAAGACAAATATTTTCAATGTATTCCCATCTTTTTTTCTTTGGATTTTATCTGTACGTCTGCTGAATGAGCAAAAATAAATAAATAAATAAAAATAGATATGTCAAAGGAATAAAATGTGGTGTATGTATCAATTAAACACACTAAATACTAAAAAAAAAAATCCAACAAAAGAGAGCATTGTACCTCTTGAGGAAGTGTTTTTAGACAATACTTTAGGTTGTGGTCGATCTTACAGAACCTTAATAAATGCATGACATGGTGGGGATTTCTGGTTCTTATCAAGAAAATTTAGGCTTAGATTCAACCAGCCTTTTTTTTGTGCAGTTCCATGCCGTTATGTTTTAGTACCAATATTTTTTCTACTAAGTCTTTTACATAGAATTTAATAAAAGGTAAATATTCTATGCTAAATGTACAGAGCTGGCACCTAGTTGTACTTCTACAATAAGGACTCTGAAGCATCATTTCACAAATTAGGCAACAAAATGGTCATTTACTGTATATCCACCTCTGTTGTCAAATCTGAAGAACGGATGTGTTTTGCCAATCCATTTCTAGAACCAGTCACTCCTAAAATCTGGTCTGAAATTTATTTCAGTTGGAAAATATTTCAAAAATAAAATTGTTAGCTTCAAAACGTAAACGTGAGGCTGGTCATCGACTTATTTTGTTTCTCATTTAGATTATTGGAAACGTCTTCATCTCTAGATTGTGCAGGGGTCTACTTCCAGACTCCTGACCAGACTTTTTTTTTTACTCAAATGACTCCTGTTTTAATGCCTCTTTGCTTGTTATAGTTACTTTTAGAATACATTTGAAAGTTTTATCATTGGCTTTTAGTGCTTTGTGTAAAGGTTTTATTATATTTTCTGACCCGTTAAGGCTGTTTTTATTATAAAGAAACTTTTCTTTCCACATGTAGAAGACACTATGTGCACAGGCCTTACTTCTTTTGAATAGTTGAAAAAAGCATAGCCTTCTTATACATTCACATTTTCTAATTGTGAGATGCACTATGGAGCATGAGGTTTAGATGCAAGTGATAATTTTAAAAGTGCGACTGAAATTAACATATGACAGAATGTATTCTGATGTGTCAAAGATGAGATTAGAAAAATGCTTGGTGTGTTGTCATCATATACACATTTCTGTGTTCTCAGCATATACACATTTCTTCTTTAGGCAATAAATAGACCCTCAAGAAGTAGATCAGCTTGGCAATTGTGAGTTACAAATAGTAAGAGGTAGAATTTGTTAAAGTTAGGAAAACTTTTTGATGAGTTGCCCAGCACTTTTTATACCACACTCATTCTTACCAATTTCAGAGCTTCTAGACCTCCTGTCACCTTCTTTCTCTACTCTTCTAGCATTCCCTCCACCACTGACCTTTCCTGCTCCTTCACTCGTCCTGTCATTCATGACTGTGTCATTTTCCATTTTTATTTCTATCCCACCTGTTTTTTTTTTTGTTTCTTCTTCACAGCTCTCTTTTTGGCTGACTGCCTATTTTATTTAAACCCTACCTCAAGTAATACTCAAAACTATATACAGTACATTGTATAGCAAAAAAAAGAAAAAAAATCCAAAATCTGTCAGGAGGTAAATTCAGCCAGACACCCAGGCATTCACATTTATTTTACATCTCCCTCAACTTGTGAAGCCGGAGAGAGGGGGAGAATGCAACTGGGTGGAAATGTCAAACAGTCCACGGGAAAACTAATCAAAGAATGCCGGCCTTCAGTAAGAACCACTGCCATGGGCTTGCTGTGTGTAAAGCCCTCTTCTGTCTCAACAGAGGGCACATTGTAAAGGAAGGTCAAATCTGGAGAAGCGGTGTTGTGTAAAGCTGCACAGAGATGTTTAGGATGGAAATTGAAAGTGTAAATGCCAGTAGGGATCATTTTATGCAGCAGGAAGATGAAGTAAGCCACTTCCTTAAGATGACGACAAGGCAAAGGTGCTCAATTTACACCGCAACCTTAATAGTATTTCTAAATACATATGTGTGAAATATACAGTGAGAAAAAGTTTAAAGTTTTGTTCTAAGTTCATTTTGTTGGACTTTCTTTCTTTTCTTTTCTTTTTAAAATCCTATTATTGGTGTTGCAGTTTTCCAGCACAGACAGCATAATGATGCAAGGATGCAGCTTTAAGAGTGAAAAACAAAAATGTGTTGTTGTGTATCCTTGTTAGTCCCTAATAATCTTATTATGAATTAAACACTTACTTGGTTGGAAGAGCTGCGTAGTGGTTGGTTTTATCCTTTCACAGTATTGTGAAATATTTGGCTTAATATTTGGAGGCAGTGAGTTGAACTTTGAGTGTACTTGCCCTATTTTCCTGAGGCAGAGCGCTCATGCTTCTTCTTTTCCTCTGCCATGTCTCATGCCATTTCTTTTTGGTTCATTCTCCTTCTTCCCACCTCTCTTTGCCTGATAATGAATGCAGGAATTCTCCCTCATATGTGTTTAGCAGTGCTTGGAGACCTGTGTCGGCCCGTGGTCCCTCAATTATTAATTTGATGTTGTGCGCTTGGCCGTTTGATCATTGCCGTATATCTGTGTGATTCAGATTTAACAAGTTCCCCAGGAGGCTGTAGGTTTTTTTTCTCTCTCTTTTTCCATCCAGTTTGTTCTCTTAAACCTACTTTAACCCAAACGTGTGTTAAACTTTTGATGGACTGCGACGGCTATTTTCACCGTTGGTTTTTAGTTAAAACAACTGAGGGATTTTCTATTTGAGCAGTTCAACTAATGATTGTTTTTCACTGTTCTGTAGTAGAAATAAGTTAGCTATTACCATAAAGAGGAAAACTCTCTTATACCAGGTCACAGCTTTAACTCGCCCCTGGTCTTAAGGGACAGGGTAGATTGAACACCGCAAGCTTTTTACCCTGTTCACAATCCAGCAGGGTCACACTGATCCTGCATGCGCTTTTACAAGGTTTTTTTGGGGGGGGGGCTGGGGATGGTTTTAGGTACTGACGGTCTGACGGGACACCCCCACTGCTTCCCTGTTGTTCAACCATGACATCTGCCATGCTCCTCCTGAGCGTCGTGCTAAGACCACAGGAGGGTTAATGACCTTTTCCAAAGAATTTGCGTCTTCACTGGACCTTGTCCTTTGTCCTTTGTTCTTTTTTTTGTGAAATGATACATGTTTAAGCTTGTAATCATCACAACCTGGGCATTACCATATAAATTTGAAAGTCGTAGAGCACTACAGTTTGAGGAGTGGATACAAGGAGATGTGCAAAGTGAAAATTAGATACAGACCAAGATAAAGTATGTGTGGATGCTTGCACATGCACTTGGTTGACATTTGGAAGTGAGTTCTTTGTGAAATGTAATTAAAGGAACTGAGTTAGCACCAGTGCTGCAGCATTTATCTTATAGCCTGTGGTAATATATGTTTTTCTTTGCTCTCCAGCAAAGCCAGAGTTCACTAAAGTTCCTGTTGACCAGATTGGTGTCTCGGGCGGAGTGGTCTCCTTTGTCTGCCAGGCAACAGGCGACCCCAAGCCAAAAGTTAGTTGGAACAAGAAAGGAAAGAAGGTGAACTCTCAGCGCATAGAGGTAAGTTTGTGAATTATGCTGTGCCTTTCTGCTATCTGTAGGTGTGCTGAGCTGACTTAATGTGGGGAGACAGTTTATGTTACTGTCATGTCATACCTAAATGCTAACCCTAACTCTAAATGCTCACATGCGGGTCTGTTAAAGTGAATTATTAAATACAACTTGAAAACATGTAATGGAATTAATCATATTAAAAAGATTTTGGTGCTGTGTGAAAATGGAGGACATCTTGTTTTTTGCTATTGATTCTGATTGCATAGTAGTGGGCTCTTAAGTGCCCTCTTTATTCCTTCATGTAGTAGTCACAAACGTTGAACTTTTCACACATTTGCCTTGTTACAATCACAAGCTTCAGTTTACTATTTTACAACTTTATGTGATAGATCAGCACTAAATAATGCAAAGCTACTAAGTGGAGCCTACCAGTGTAATGTACTGTTATTATAAATGTAATCGTTACGTGAGGGCTTTTATGAAGAACAATAGTATATAAACTAAAAAGCAACATGAAAACCACGGAGCACAGAGCAACACTCAGAAACAAAAATATGGAGAAGTTATTGGTAGGGCTAGCTTATAAAACAACATCCCAAATCACTGTGCACCGGTGAGTTTATTAACAGAAACCGGAAAAAAGTATAGCACAACTGCAAACCTACAAAGTCATAGCCATCTGTCTAAGTTGACTAGTTGGGAGAAGAGAGCTTTAACAGAGGGAACTGAGACAACTATTATATCTCTGCAGAAACTACACATTCCAACTGCTCAGGTTGAAGTCTCTTGATAGAACAACTATTAGTTTGGCACTGCACAAATCTGACTCCCGTGGACGATGAGATGAAAGTCAGTGTGGAAAGAAACTTGTAAAGTCGTGTGATTCAGTTAGCCTCAAGCCATGTAAGCAACATAGTTAGAATGTAAATTAAGCTTCTATGGTCATAAATAAATAAATACAAATAAGACCAAATTTGTCAACAGGCAAATCACAATGTGTTTATGTACACTGCATATGACCATGTTGGTGGCAGCAATGATGCTTTTCTTCAGCAGGGACAGGAAAGCTGTGGATGAGCAAAGCTAGTAGAGACATACCCCAAAATATTTGCAGATGCAATTGCAGTGAAAAATGGCTCTACCAAATCATCTCTTGGGGGAGGGAGAATTTTTTTTATTATTATCTACAAATCCATGTCCCTTAATGTCTCAATTATGTGCTTCTTTGTATTGCTCTACCACATGAAACTTTGAGAAAAATACATTCAAGTTTGTGACTGTAACATAACATGATGTGGAAAAGGTCAAGGCATATGAATACCTTCACAAAACTCTGTACAATTACAACTGTTTTGACTTTCAGTTACTCTGTTTTACCATCTTGTGAGCCGTTTTCTTTCAGCTTGAGTTTATCATAGCAATTTTGAAAAGGCTCATTATTTTAACTTTCCCCTCATGATTTTTACAAATTGATGTAGAAAACACATCGCACCTTTCGTGGATTTACTTCTTTTAACCTTTGAACATTTACATGTCTATCATTAGCTACAGCTGCCCAGCATTGAAGTGCTGATCCCTTACATTCCACAAACTGTGTCCTTTTTGCACTTGACTGACTCTGTTATTGTCACATTTTACCAGAGCTGGTTTTTTTTTGTTTTTTTTCTTGAAGCAGCCCTGACTGCATGATTATGCATGTGCGTTATTCATGATGTTTGTTATTCACTTCTCGGCAGGCATCCCAGATGGCATCTCTAAGAGTCTTGACTGATGCTCAGTGTATCTTAATTAAAAAGTTGCTTTATTTAACAGTGACAGCACTCAGATCTATGCATACATCCGAACCTGCACATTCATGCGTAGCGGCGTGAGGGAAACCGTGAGGGAAGGCGCTGAAAAGCAAAAGTGAAAAAAAAAAAAAATGACAAGCATCAACAGGAAGAGCAGAATCCCAACTGAGGATAAAATAAAAAGACAAGTTCTGTTTGTGCTTGCTCCTCCTCTGCATGATAAATGGAAAACAAAGCCAAGGGCACGAAGGAGCCCAGCCGAATGGACGGTTCCCATTTAGCTGGGCATAAAAATTGGTAAAGTGGGTTTTGAAGTTGTAGTTTCATTTCTGTTCTTATCCTCTCTACCCTCTAGACAGCTACTTTGATATTGATCACGGTGGCATGCTCTGCAGTGTTTTTAGCCTAATTAGCTGCTCAGGCCGGGATGTGCGTCACACAAACAGCAGAGCTGCTGAAGGCTCCTGTTTGTGGTTCAAAGTCACACATTGCTCAGATGGTTGGAGCAGTAAAGCCTTGGTTGTAATGGTATAAGCTTCCATTTAAGAGGGGTAGACACTAGAACTGTGGTTTATGCCGTCAGGCTTGGAATCTAATCATCTTCCTTGACTGGTTTATCCAAAATTAGACCAAAGAAAAGAGGTCAGAAGACAACGGTTTGTGCAAAAAGCTGAGGCCGATTATTTCACAACTGACGCCATCAAAATTCTAGTTTTGCACCTATTGATCTATTGATTTTCAGTCGGATCAGATTAGGTTATCCAAACACCAACCCGGTGGCCACAATCTGTCTGCAATGTTAATAGAGTCCTTCACAAACTTCATATAAACAGAACATAACTGAACAGTTACTGTTTATGTAATTCCTATTTCTCAACCACAATCCTAACCCATATGTTATCCGTCTTTGTTGTTCCAAGGACTTTCAACAAACCTTAGAAACACAAGAACAAAGCAGAAAAGAGGCATAATTGCAGTTGTAAAACAAGATGAAAACACAAATTGTGTTGAGGGAAACTCTGTCTTTAATGGATTTTTTTATTTTTTATTTTTTATTTTTTTTGCATTGTTTGGTTTCAGAAGAATAGAATAAACCACATTTGTGGTGCACTTGTCTACATGTTAACCGATCACAGTGGGACAATATTCATACTTATGTCCATCTGACAATATAAATAAATATAGTCAATGACAAACACAAAATCTGATAGTATGACTGTTACTTTTGAAGCCCAAACTGTTTTTTGTTGTTGTTTTTTTTTTTCATATTGAGTTTTCATAAAGCATAAACAAATTCCTTGTCATGTTTCAATGTATGACTCTTCATTATTGTGTATCTTTAACTTCTTGCACTAATGTAATTGGTTGATTAAAGTAGCAAATTTTCTGTAGAAGTCAGCAAAGTAAAGCAGTGATTATTTCCCAGAAAACTGTGTTGAATTGTAATATTGTTTATAATCACTTGAAAGAAAATTGCAAAACAGGTTGTGATAAATTTCAGCTCCATGTTGTCCATCGCTGGTTGCTTTCTCTGGTGATCTACTCTTTACTTACACTTTGCTGCCAACTTAAAAAATGGTGGTATTTAAATTGAAATCCCAAACAAACATAGCCAAACTTTACTCCTTATGCTTCATTTCACAGACCATTGAGTTTGACGAGGGTGCTGGCGCTGTGCTCAGAATCCAACCTCTCCGAGCACCACGTGATGAGAATATCTACGAGTGTCTAGCAGAGAACAGCGCAGGCGAGAATTCCGTCAGCGCCAAGCTCACCATCATCAGAGGTAAAGCCTCCTGCTTTTTAATTTTTTCTCCCCTGTGAGAAGATCATGGATTTATGCAGCGCATTTACTAGAGCAGCATTTTTTGTGTCTGGAATTTCAATCTGTGACTTTCTGCTCAAGAGGTACTGAAACTTTCACATTTCAGTACGTTTCAGGTAGCAAGTCAAATAGTCAAAAAAATAATAATAATATAACTATAAGCAGCATCAATTAGCAATGTATTTTTATTTTTTATTGAATGTTTTTGAAGGATTTATAGCAAATTAAATCTAGTTGGTTAGAATTTAGTTTTTTGCATAGGACATCAACACCCAAGCTCAACTTTGGGACAGTTCATTAGGAACAGTTTTATTTTACACACATCACACTTTGTGAAGCTGAAATTACTATAATGCGTTTTATCTATAAAAAAAGGGCCAAATTTAAAATAAATCTTTTGCTAAATCCAATTTTGTCTATGTGTAGAAACATACAGTATTATATTTTAAAGGGTGAGATTTCATATGCAAAGGTTTTACTTGCCAGGTTCAAGAAATGTTAAGTCTGGAAAAAATAAAATAAAAAATCTGATGTACCAAAACCATGTTAATGTATCTAAAACAAAAGGAAACATGGCAACCACCAACTCTTTTTCTGCTGAAATGTTGAGGGCTGTTAATCACATTTTTTTTGTTGTTGATGAGACTAATCAGCTGTCATTCAAGTAATAGCTGAGCCTGTCATTGGCAGCCCTTAAAGTCCCTCGATGAATTGGATTGATTGTGTATCTACAGAGAGGCCACAGCAGCTGACAGATGTGCTTGGACATCCCGTACAAGAGTGCCCACAGATACATGTATCTGCTGCAGCAGGAGTAAAATAACTATATAGTACACAGTAGTTCATGATAAAAAGCAATTTTAGATGAAGTGTTGACAAGATAACATTTAAGGTCATGATGATGATGTTGTTACGGTGAACAAACATGTTGCTACCTACCTGATTTTGTCTTTTTCATTCCACCTTTTGCTGACGGCTTCCAATATATAGACCCACACAGCACAGTGTCTTTTTCCTCTTTTCTATTCCACTGCCATCTGCCTTGATTCCAGGCCTGGATGAAGCTGAGCTAATGCTGCCGGGCTGGCAGCACAAACACCAGGCCTTTCTGGCTGTCAGATCCACCAGCACTGGTGTGGGCAGCATTTGTCTGGTGGGAACGTTGCGCCAGAGAGGGCAAACCTTGCCCAACATAGCTTAGTCATTGTTAGACACATACCTGCAATGTTTCGACGAAGGTGCGAGTTCCTCTAGTGTAGAAATACAGTTGCAATTTGAATAACTTAACCTGGAGTAAGCTATTTGACTGCTGTCTGTCCATTTTGTAAATTACCTGCATTATTTTTGCCTTTAAATTGCTTTACCCACACATTCTTTTTTTTTTTTTTTTTCTTTCTTGACCAAGTACATTTAAGACATTTGACTGTTAGGGCAGCCTTTTAATTAATCTGTGACTGGCAAATGACGAAACATAGAAAATCTAACAGCAAAAAGTTTGAAATGCAACAATAATGATTTTATAACTGATTTCTTATGTCTGATTTTTATAATTGTTTAATCTGCCAATGTCGATCTCAGTTTGTATGTGTACATACGTTTTAATTATATGGTTTTTGAAGGAGCTTAGAGGACCCCTTAATAACATGCCGAATGTTAAAAAGATGTGATTTTTGAATTTCTAGGTGATCAGAGCAGATAAGTCTTAGAATTCTCACATTCCAGTCACCAGTCAGGACAACATGTTGGGTTAAAATCCCAGAAAGACCCAGCCTACGATCTTTGCATGGAGTCTGCATGTTCTCCAGATGCATGGATGGGTTGTATCCGTGTACGCCGGCTTCTTCCCATAGTCCAAGAACATAACTGTTAAATTGATTCAATATGCTAAATTAGTTATAGGTATTAGCATCCAGGTGTGTATCTCCTTTGTGTCACTGTGTTGTCCTGTGATGGACTGGTGATTTATCCAGGTTTTATCATGCATCTCGCCTGATGACTGCTGGCTTCCCATGACCATGAAAATAGCGGGATGTACTAAGGATGGATGAATAGATCGTCACTAGCTGATTTCTCTGCACATCTAAAATCAAAGTCTGCACAACATATTCAAAGCTTATTTTGTTTATGGAGGATTTTAGCATTCCCATCTCAAAAGTCCTTGGCAAAATAAGCTTGGGCAAGCATAAAGACTGCACAACAACAAACATGCAAAACTGAATTCTCGGGAACATGCACACTAGGGCCCTCGGTTGGAGCACAGAACAAATCCTGAGCAGTCCACACAAGACGATAACAAATGTGAAGTTATTAAGATCCACTCCAGGGCCAAGAGGAAGAAGGCACATCTCCTGGGCAGGCAAGACAAAGCATTGAAATATGCATGTAAGTGTGTTGATGGAGGAGAATTTGACAGATGTATGTCTGCGGAGGATAGGAGAAATGTCCCGTTTTCCATCCTTAACTGGGCCCAGGCTCCCTGAATTAACCCATCAAGATCAGAATAGAACGTAGAAAAGAAACCTCTAAGAACATTAGCGATATGTAATATCTGTCAAGAGAATACACAAATAGGAAAATAAAGATTTCGAAGGGTGAAAGTAAAGAAGGCTGAAAATTATGAGTGAAAGGCAATTAGAGTTGAGGAACAGCAGAAAATACAAGGATTTAAAATTCAAGAAAAGTTGGCAATAGATGAAGGGAGACAACAGAAGGTGATGTTGATGATTGGCAGTATAGAACAGGTGAGGAGGACAATAGCTGAACATGGGTTCTTGGAACATGGCAAAGGATTACAGGATATGGGACAAGGCACAAGGGAAGCATTTCCAGTAAACAGAGGGGATGCGGTCTGGGATTTAGAGAGGCAGAAAACGGGGAGCTATGATGGGTGGCTTGGCCGGAAATGTGCGGTGCGCGTATATTGGAATTCTCAGCAGCATGCACATTGGAACCCACATTGATTCTTTATCAAATGCAAATGCACAGAAACATTTTTGATCAACTATTAGAGCAGCAGTTAAAGAAGTCCATACTTTCACAACTGATAAGATAAATATGCCAACAAGTAGGAATTGCATGCATTTCTTCTGGATAAAGAAGTGGGTGTTTGTCTTACCTTACGAGCAAGCATAGATCAGAACTTTCCTAACATTCTCATTCCTAGAGAGGAACTGGTTTGCTATGACTCAATGAAATATCTTTTTAGTTTTAAATGCAATGAATAACAGCTCACTGTTCTCCCCACACATACATCATCACTTTTAAGGACATGCACACCAACAGAGATACAAAAGTGCATTCCAAATATGTACTTGCGCAAACATAGTACTTAGACAATAAACATACCATGACACAGACGCACTAAAACTTTAAACAGAACTTCTCTCTTAACTTTTTTTAAACTTAAAAAGCTGACAATAACAAAGTCTCACTTCCTATTATGTTGTTCAGTTCTGTATGTGCGTGTGTGCTCATATGTTGATGGCAATGGCGGTTGCATTTAGCTTTGACTGTGACACCTCCTTGGCTGTTACTTCACTGCCACAGCTGAATACCTAAGATGGGGGCCATCTGGCTCCACTAAGACGTTCACAGAGTCCTCTGGGAGTCCTTGGAGGAGGACCAGCAAACATATGAAGTGGACATATATAGTTATATGTAAACTTACTAACTATATATAGTAGTTATATGCTTACTACATATATCAAGATATATAGATAGTATAAAATTACATACAATTCAGTAGTATTCTACTTCCTAATTTGTAACACCTTGGTCGTATTTTAACTAGCAATGTTCTGCTTACATTGATCCACAAGTATATGATGGTAGAGTTGCATTAAGACTCTTAACTATTCCTATTATTTTTGAAGATTATTTTGTTTGCCCTTTTTTTGGAATCAATTGGTTTTGGCCTGGGTTTTGGCCCCCTTAAGGCCTTGGTTTAACAAATCAAGCCGCCCTGAAGGTGAAAGGGGGTGCACAAAAAAGCCTGGGGTTGCCCCGAAAAAGCAAAGTTGGCCCTGAACAAAATTAAAAAAAATAAATAAATAAATGCAAAAGGAAACAAGAGCAGGTGTGTGCGTGCATGTGTGAGAGAGAAAGTAGGTTTTTGTCCTGACGTGTGTGTGCAGAGGTAAACGGTCAGCCTGTCAGACTGTTTGGTTTGTGTGGCGTTTGTGTCTGATGTGTATGTGTGTTCAGCTAAGAGCTGGAGACAAAGGAAAAAAAAAAAGTGTGAGAGAGAGAAAGGGCCAGCAGGCAGGCATTGGCCATCCGGTAATGAGACAGTGAAGAATAAGCTTGGCAGTATCAGCAACATATCTGTCTTCTCTTCCTGTCTGCCTGCATTTGAGATGGCCTTTGCCCTCTTCCACTTGTCTCCAATAGCTCGAGAAAGAGCAAAAATGACATACTGCTAGAGGTTGGGAAAAAAAGTCTGAAGAGTAATAAGAAAAGTTAAAAGGTTACAAGAGTAATATGACTGAAGAAAGAATAAATAAAATAACAGCATATGTACACCTCACTCTACAGTAGTCATGTTTATAAGTTCAAGTGCTTGAGTGAATTTGTTGGCCATGATGCAGATATCCTAAGTTTCTACATTGATTTGCATGTCTGAATAGGTCTTAAACTACCAGCAAAGACATTAATCAGACTGGTCACAAAAGCACTTGTCCATGGATGCTTGATGTTGACTGAGTAGGAAATGTAATGGCTCTATTAAGAGAGCTTAGGCCCTGATGTTTCTCCAAAAGGACCGACGCTTGCTTTGTTTGCCTCTTGCATCATCTCCAACTTGTCCCTGGCAACAAGTCCATTCTTGTTTTCAAACAAATCTTGCTGTCACCAACTGTAAATTATAAATCAATGTAGTGCTGTTTAGTTCAATAACAGTTGGCAAAAGGTTATGTGCTCATACACATATGTGCTTTTAACAGGAAGTAAATGTCCTTATTTTATTCCTTTCTGTGCAGTGCTGAAATAGTGAACATTTTAGTTTACTTTGTTTCCTTTGTTTGGCAAACTGTATTAAAGAGTTAGCTAGTTTTGATTATTGGTCCTCCTGTAATTCTGTTTTTAAGCTGCTTATAAGGTGCTACTCACTGCTGAGCAGGAACTCCAGTGCTGTTATTGGTGGGCAGAGAAGGGCAGGTGAGGCACGAACGGCAAATCAATAGGTGGATGTTGACCACATGAATGGCCCCCATACCCCTGATCTCTTATTGGAAGCTTAAAAAGTTTTGTGTTGTTTTCTCAGAGATGTCTCCTTCGCTGTCCTTGAGTGACTTTGGCTTTTCTTCTTTCTTTTTTTTTCTCTCAGAAGCTGTCTCTCCACTTACCTTTAACCTTTTCCTCCTCATGCATCACTTGTACTTCTATAGCTGTATTTTTCAGTTCCTGATTGAATGCAGTCAGCCCTTTACCTTTCTTATATTAAAATAAAGTTCAGTCTTGAAGAAATTCACTAGGATGAAAGTTTATAGCCATTGAATCCTTTGATCCTCTGAATTTATCGTGCTGTAATCGGGTGTGATCGGAGGTTGAAGAACAGAGACATAAGCTAAGTGGTTGCATGAAAGATAAGGGAGGAAAATATGGAAAGAATTAAGGTGATGGTGATTGAGGTGGAAGTAGAGGAAGTTTCCCTGAGGTCTTTAAGAGGGAAGGCTCTCTCCTGATCTTTCGTGATCTTAATGTGGTTTTATATGATTCCTGCATAAACAGAGCAGCTATGGTTATCCTAGATATGCACTCACTGTCTGTACTACCACCATTATAGGGTGTGTACTTTTGAATTGAATTGAATTGTGAATGGCACAGAGGCAAGTGTCTAACTGATAAGCTTACTGATAGATGCTAATTTATTGCATGTTTGTTTAATTACACCAAATATCATATCCAATTGCAATTCAATAACAGTTGACTTGAAATGATAATTGATTTCTGTAAGATAGGCACCAGCACCCCTCCCGACTCCACTAAGGGACAAGGGTGTAAAGAAAATGAATGG
>NW_006799949.1:1465635-1488552 GCF_000485575.1 Poecilia formosa
ATTTCACCATTGCTGTGTTGGCCACAGACATAAGATTTTTGTATTAAAAATCCCCTTTTTGTTGATCCTGTCAAACATTGAAAAATTTCAAAAAAAAAAAAAAACTTTTTCATGGTTTTTTAAGTTGCTGTGATGCAGTTGCACAATTTCATAACAAGACTCCCAGATGTCCCAATATCAACTTTGCACATTATTTTAACCTTCTAATGTTTGCAGGTTGATTGGAGCCTGTCTTAGCTGTTTTCCAAAATAAGCAGTCATCTAAACACAAACTCAAGTGCCTGAACAAGATAGGATTTTCTTTTTTCTGGACGAGGAAACCAGAGTTACCTAATCAATCTGGACAGGCATAGCGTCAAGAACAGGGAGAACAAGCAAACTTTCCCACAGTTTCAAATTAAACACTTTTCTTGTTTCATGTTTTTTCAACACAGCATCAGTGAAACTTCCCAGCATTTCAAGGGGAATATGAGAGAAATATCCCATAAAATCACACGTCAGTATTACCATCTGGGAGTTGCTAATATGTCGCAATAAAAAGGAATTCAACAGAAAGAACCAGTTATATGCATTGAACTCCTCTCTTCATTTTTACTTAATTAAAATTCAGCTTGTAAATTGGATGGAAATACATTATTGTTGCCTTGCTGAATATGTTAAAGAGTTTGCTACAATTATGTAATCACTGCTGTGGAAAGTGTACATATACAAACAGTCATACTTACCAAGTGGCATGATATATGCAGCTGCACAGGGCCAGTTGCTGAAAAATGTTGAAAACAAAACACTGATTTAATCAGTTTTAAATGTACATATTTATTTTGAAAAAAAAAAAAAAAAAACTAAAAAGGGGAATTGCTCTTTGGACCACATCAAAGGAGAATTAGGAGGAAGATGTGGATCCTGTTGAAACTGAAGGAGTGGCCCAGCTCATGCATAAAGAACAGCAAGGGGAAGTGGCCTGAACTGCTAGCCTCATGCATATACATCACCCAACAACCCAGGTGACTGAATTTATACAACATGGGGGTCATGCTGTGAGCACCTCAGGGCTGACGGTTAATAGACTTAAAAATCCTAGGTACCTTAGAGCTGCTGTGTGCACAGTTATTGTGGTTAAGTTGGAACAAAGACCAAAGTAACAAGCTTATTCTTCTTTCCTCTTTTATAGGAAAGAATAATAGTAAACTACATCACAGTTAAGAGAAAGTGGTTCAAGATAAATAGCAAGCCAATAAACATATAAAATGTTTAAAGGAATCTAAGAAACATAAAATGTAAACCGAAGAGCTATTTCACATATTAATACAACCCCCGTTTCAATTAATTTGGAACATTACGTAAATCATAAATAAAAACAGAATATGATACATTTGTAAATCATTTTCAGCCTACATGCCATTGAAGTTTACCACAGAGACAAAATGTGTAATTTTGAAATGGATACATATTATTTAAACATTATTATTAAACTCCCTGCTGAAGGTTTTTGGTTTGAGTATGCCATCAGCACAGCATCAACTGAAATACACAAATGTGAAAACTCAAAATGTGACCAAATTGGAAACCCTAATACCACCCTTCTTGGCTGCTTTCTTTCTTTCTTTCTTTCTTTTTTTTATTCCTACAAGTATTTGACCTTAGTGGTATCATCACAGAACAGGAACTTCTAAACCTGTGAATTAGACTGTGCTCTAACCTAATTTATGCTCCATGGCATTGCACACTAAATTAAAGTTACGTTTGTCATTTGAAAGTGGTTAATCCATAGCTCTTCTGTAAAATCTCCCAATAGAATTTTACAAAAACAGCACATAAAAAGCAGCTCCAAAATATGAGTAAAGGGCTAGCTGCTCTAAAAGCCTTCATAAGATCCTGCCATGTTTTTTAATGATTTAACACAGTTATTCACGTGATTTGTCATTGCATTTGTTATTTAGCAGAAACACTGCAATTATGAAATTGTGTTCAAAAAATATATATTTATTATAGCTGCACTGCCTTCCACATTATGTCATAAACTGGTGTCAAGTTTCAAGGTGCCCACTAATCCTCATTACACAATCCCACCCCTGCATACACACACACACAAACACACACACGCACACACACACACACACACACACACACACCATTAGAAAAGCACATTCAGAGCCACCCACCTTTTAAACCAGACGTGACTGGCTGACATATCTGTATGGGGAGGCATTTCCCTTAATGGCATCCACTTTATCCCTTTTCTCCCCAGGGTTGTAGACCTTAACCCAAAATCCTTAGGGGTGAGATGTGTCTGAAGGGCTAGAATCTGTGTACAGAAAATAGCTCTTTCTGAGTTAAATTGATATTTCTTAATTTCCTATCCCCATTTCTATGATATGTCAGTCATTCAACCTCACTGCAAAAGAAAAAGTGTTTGGGTTATGCATTTTCATTATTATTCTTCACAAGAACTTGACCTCATTTTGTGTCATTTAGAATTAAAGGTATAATGGAAACATTAAAGTTGCATTTAAAAGGTTGCTGGATTTGCAGAGTTTGAGGTTCAAGATGCAACTTCTTTTCACACAAAGACGTTTTGAACCAATTTCAACAGAACGTAAACAGCTTAGCTTCCTACTTTATTATTTTGCCTATTGTATTTACCAGCCTTTTCTGTCACTGCTTCACATTTTTAAGTCAACTGTTGTCAAATCCCTTCATCCATTATCTTACACACTTCTGCTTGCAGGGTCACAAGGGGTGCTGGTGCTCATAATCTCCGTTTGTATTTGGGAAAGTGAATTTATAAGTTTTTTTTTTAGTCTGTCATTATCTAAAACTAAAATATAGACGTCCGTCGTAGGCTTTTTGTCACATTAGTCTGACAACATTTCAGGCTCAGATAATGAATGTTTTATCCATTACCTATTAAGCCACATAACATTTTATTATATGTTCACGGGACCATCCATCCATCCATCTATCAATATCCAAAATGATGACCCTCTTAATTTCCCTCGTTTCCTTATTTTATGTGTTTCTCTGGGTTGTATTTTTGGAAGATTTTGATGTAAATGTTGCCCTTGGTAGCTAGATGTGCTTGTTGCTGAGAATACTAATAGGACATCAGATGTCTTTCTGGGAATGGAGTAGAGGGTAGAGGTTGAGTGCTGGTTGTATAATAACCCTTATTCAGCTGAGATGGCTATCTTGGAGAGGGCTATCGGTGCCGGGGCCAGAGACACTGTGATTAGATTTCTCCTGTGTTGCTATTCTTCTCTGTCCCTGGGTTTTTCTTTGCCACTGTCCCCAGCATGTTCCCTTAAGCAATTTAACAGGTCTCTTACTGGTAATATTATTCAAAGAATTTGACAAAACAGAAGAGAGAATGGGAGAGAAAGTAGATGTGTTTTAGTATTGCTATTACAAATTAGCTTTCACACTTTGTGTTTAAAACCTATTAGCTCTTAAAAGCTTTACTCCAAGGCACAACTGCGTGCAAAACAGAAACCAACAAAGATAGATAATCACAGGAAAACATCAACTGCTGCCTACAATGTTTTTTTTTTTTTAAAAGACAAACTATTTCTACTTTGCATCTGCAAACTGAACTGTTGTCAAACAATAGGAATCAATGTGGTGGATTATGTATACTTTCTTGAAAAAAACCTCCTGATAGATTAGTTATTCTTACAGAAAAGTATCGTAGTAAATAGTTTTTTTTTTCTTTTTCAAACTTTTATCTCTACAGTGTACCCCTTTGTTTGCAAAATACACTTTTCTATTGTTTTCTTCATCTACTTCCATAATGTTTATTAGATTCTTTCTTTGTAATTTATACCATGAATTAGTTTTGTCAACCTCCGTGTCCTTCCTTTGCTCTCGCTCTGCCTGTGTCCCTATACTCCCTCTGTGGCTTTAGTGCACAGGCCTGCTTAAAGCCTGTGTCTGTATGCTGGAGCACTGGGTAATCAGTTAACCTGATTAGGCTGCTGATGAAATTAAATCATTGCCGTAAGTGAAAATAATAATATGAGTAATAGGTGCGGGGTATGGTGGAGCACATCACAGCACTTTGCTGCAGTCCCAGTCTGCTGGGATTCACCTCTCCCTCTTCATCATTAGTTATGACTCTCTCCACTCTGGGAGATCAGTGATGGCTCGGAACCCTGTACTTGTAAAGCCACTGATGTTGGCTTCACTTAAAAATTAATGGGATGTGCGGTATGGTAATGTCAACATCCCGTATGCAGCATAAAATCCTGACCAATGTACGGCAAGAACCTTCTGGTATTAGGGATTCATTTGCTTGGGTAGCTGTAGGGCAGAGCACTAACACCTAGGGATTAAGTGTCATGTGTGATACTGTAGCAAATTGGTCTAAGCAACTTTGAGATTTTCAGGATTTGTGCAGGTCAGTCAGTGGAGAAAGGCCCTAGAAATGCATGTGCCCGAGTAAAGTGCTAATTAAAGCTGTTTTAATTAGTCCCCTTCAAGGCATGACTGAGACGCCTTCATTCCACATCTGAGCTTGCAGTGGATGTAGTCACAGAGCTGAACTTGTGCCTGTATTACAAAATGGACTTCTTTAATCAGAGACACTTCTGTCACTCAGTGCATCATGCAACCCCAGTTATAATTAGGAATTTGGTATGCTGTCACGAGCAAAAAACAAGACCCTTTATTTTTCCAGTCTCTTAATGTGATGTGAAATAGTATTATATGAGATAACCATGTGCCCAGTTTTTCCATGATAATAATAAATTAATCTTTGCAATTATACAGTGAACAGAATAAAGATGGCTGATTCTTCCAGGTCTGTGTCTTGTTCATGAGGGATAGTAGGATGGAGCATGAGATGGACAGACAGATGGCATTGTCTTCTGCATTAATGAAGGAACTGCCCTCATCTATTGTGGTGAAGAAAAAGCCGAGGCAAAAAGTGAAGCTCACAATTCACCCGTCTGTCTATGATTTAATAACATGGTCATAGAATACAGATCAGATCCTGGGTGTAGCTGGCAAAAATGAGCCTTTTCTGTAAAGTTAAAGAAGAGTTGAGAAGCTCCATCATCCAGCAGGAACAGGGAGTAGAGCCACTGCTCCTGTGCATTGAAAGGTCTCAGCTGAGGTGGATCCGGCATCTAGTTAAGCGAGCTTACTGGGTGCCTCAGTTCAGAAGGTTTCTGGGTATGTCTTATTAAGAAGAAGAAGGCAGACCCAGAATTTGTTGTTGGAACTGTTGTTGTTGGATGAGATCTCCCTGAATGACCAGGCGAGTTTTACTCTCAGCAAATCTGTGCACAACTTTGCCATTTTACTGTGTTTCCCTCGTGGACCTTTTAATCTGACCTTGGAGAAGCTGAACATAATAGAAGCATGGATTCGCAGGTGGGCGCAAAACAGATGTCACACAATTGAATTCTTCAAGAGATGGATTTGCCAACAATACGTTAAGAGACATGAGATTATCCAGGAGAAGAGTTTAAAGGACCCACCTTTTTAACTTGGTCAAGATAATTCTAATCACAATAACCTTATCAAAGGCTTGGCACTGGTCAGTTGGTTGTAGAGATCCACTCTCAGCAAATCTGTGCACAACTTTGCCATTGATCAATAGTTTGCATGAGTTGATCCATCATCACAAAGTGCAGAAAGAAATGCACTTGCTCTTCTGTGATGGGGGACTGGCCCTCTGAGAACACTGGGATACGATTCTGTCCATATCAGTTGCCTTCATATCCAGGCTGGCTAACCCTAAAGTTCCACTCCCCCGATGAGTGATCTATTTATTTTTGCATGACCGCCTTTATTGACACAGCCTGTAAGCTTCAGGGCGAAAGATTGTATCAGACTCTATTTCCAGGAAAGTGAGCAGCCAACATACATGCCGTTTGTTCAGGAAAGCTGCTGGTGCCGTATCAGGTCAGAGCAGATGTAATGGTGGTATAATCTATCCCTGAATCCATAATCCAAGCATTCTTGTTTGCTCGTTCACCCACCTTTCTGCCCTCTTTTGCTCCTTCGCGCACATTCCCTCTGTCTCCTGCCTAATCAAATTAGTTTCAAATCCACTTAGTCAGTGTGTATTCTTGCGCTTCTGCAAATGTGGCCTGTAGTGGCCTCGGTTTAATGTTTTCCTACCATGAATTTAGAGCAATTTGTTGTCCAGATAGGGCCAGTGGTATCAAATGCATCAGATACAACTCTCGTGGTGTGAGGCAGAGCTACCCTGTGCAGATATGCTTTTCTAACAGATGGGACCTAGCAAGAGGCGTACATAAGTGCAGCACCTTCGATTGTATCTTATACATAGATCATTGATGACACTCGAAGAAGGGAGTTTGTAAGAACCAGGTGTATAACTTTGTAAAGCAAAATGCCGGCTAAAGCTTTTGTGGGCTTCAGATGAACTGGTATGAAGGATTAATACAGAGATGGTTATGAATAAGTGATGGAGAGGAAACAGCTCGAAACATAACAGTGAAAATGCCTGTAGTGTTTGAACCTATCGTTGAAATATTCATTGTGGTCTTATATCAGCTCAGAGACTACCTGTCTCAATTTAGTTTTGAGACAATGAGGTTTTCTTCCCCTCATATTTGGAAGTTGTCTTTTTGTATTCCATTCCCAGAACTCCCTTGATAAACACCAGATGTCCTGATTTAGGGGTCTCCAACTAAAACTGTGATTCAAGTTTCTGTCCTAATTTTCCTTAATTTAGTGCTTATCATGTTGCAAAGAGGCCGCTGTGATGACTGTAATGTAGGCATGAGGTCATTGGCTTGCCAAATGCTACTCTGCTGTGCCACTGGCCAGTATCTCAGTCGGTCAATCCTCTCCCATTTGGGATGTGGCCTTGAGCTTCAGATGCATATTACAGCTCTGGGTACTTCCCTTGTCATCTGAGAATGAATCACTGTTCTGGCTCCAGCCAGCGAAAAGGTCAGGCAATTTGACCCATGGGACTAATTGCCCAAAGACAGTAGGGAGGAGAACAATGACCACAGAGTGCACTAAGCTGTCATCTCTTAAACTGAAATGATGGTTCAATCATGCATGATTATTAGCTTTAGGAAAATTGCTTGGATTTTGTTTATATTTGAACAAGGGCCAACTGGTGTGGTGGTGTCTGAAGTGGTTTAAGAGTAATGATAATGGAATATACTATATGTCTAACGAAGTACCTCGTGTGCATCATTTATTAAACAAAACATGTCATAACCAATCACATTTCTCAAAAGAAAAAAAAATGATAGAGCACATTATGGTGAATGATGGCTTGGCAGTGTCATTTATTAACTGGACTTGTCTTTTGGAATAACTTTAGACATTATTATGTTATAATACTACAAGATATCCTATTTTGAAAATATGTTTGTATAACTCTAGGTTTAAACCTGATGTTTTTCAGGACAACATCTTAATTCAAATAAAAGAAAAATGCTTTATTGCCTCGGCAGTTTACAAATTGGTTGTATGGAACGCTTCCTCTTACAAATTGCTGACTATTTCCACAAAGCTCCTCTTTTGGAGCTGCAGTCTCCAGCTGAGCGTCCACCTCACACAGCTTCCCTCCCGCACGCCTTCACCACGAAGCTCCACCAGACTAGCAGCAGCAGCCATTAGCACACACCTGGTGGAATTGTGACTCTGTTGAGTTTACCATATGATCTACTTCTCAGTCTAACTGTCCTAAGAACAGCTGTAAAAGGCATAGTTGAGTGGCATTGTTGTGTTCAAATGTTGAAGTTGAAGGGTCAGAGTGGGAACTTCTTAATGAAACAGAGGCCAATTCCAAGGGAACAAATTGTGAAGTCAGATTACTTTGATTTATGTTTGTACTATGTGCCTGGAAATCACTGACATCCGGCCTGCTGATCACTGACATTTCAGTAAAATTGACGAACCAGAAGTTATGAAATTTTTCATATCTATGTAAAGTTTTCTTAAATCAGTTATTCTTAGGATAAGTTTAGGGGAAACATTCAGGTATATATGGTGAAATTTTCAGCAGACAATATGTATTTAAAATATTATCTAAGATTTAAACATATTTATGGTAATTTGTCTCCACAATTTATCAAAATAATTTACTACATATAAATAACCTGCGAGGCAGTGGTTAAGTTTGTGCATCCCAATTGGGATAGAAACATAAGTTGGTTTGGGGTACAAAGTGGAAACGGATAAGGACGCAATAACACCTTATTGATACAACATTGTGAATATGAATTGGTGATAGGATAAATTAAGCTGGAGCTGTGAAAAAAATGACAAAAACTCAAAATTCTAAAAAGCTAAAAAGAAACAAGTTTGAGTGAGATTTTCCTCATAAATCCATGTTTAGGAGACGTTTTGACTTCCTAAGACGGTGCTTTTTCATGGCCTCTTTTCCTGTTTCCTCCACAGAGGACCTTCTGCCACCAGGCTTCCCTAACATTGACATGGGTCCTCAGCTTAAAGTGGTGGAGAGAACTCGAACGGCTACCATGCTCTGTTCTGCCAGTGGAAAACCTGACCCAGAAATCACCTGGTACAAAGACTTCCTGCCCATAGATCCAAATACAAGCGATGGACGGATCAAGCAACTGCGCTCTGGTAAGGAAAGCTTATGCTATGATTTTTTTTGTTGTTGTGTTCTTTCTTTTGCAGCAGATTCCCGCACTTCCAATATCAGTAAATATCAGTAAATTTTATGTTTTTACAAATCATGTGTCACAATTCCTTGATTTGATTGTTTAAATTGACTACTAATAAGTCCGGTTAGAATAAAGGTGAATTACACTTCAACATTTCAATATCCAAAAAAAAACTGTGTCTCGTTGGACAGTGACAACATTGTCCGCATTCTGCACAGTGAAATCAGATGTGGAAATGTATTCTTGTTCAGATTGATTAAAGCCCACAGATTGCCCCAGTAACGCAATGTCTAATTATATTGCTAATTAAGAGCAGGCCCTGCAGTGGCTTTGGGCAACAGGGGTAGATATTTTAGGTCGATGATTTGTCACCATTTGAAAAATCCAATGACTCTCCTTTGATTTGTTGCTGCAATCGTAAATCAGGAACGAGGCCTCTAAATAAAGATTCTGTCACCATTGAGTTTCTGCCCTAATTGAGACCCCTGGAAGGCTGCACAGTCAGGATTATTGATATGTCATCTTATTATTAATCCCTTACAAAGGCAGAAAAATGAGTAGTGGTTGAATATGATTTTACATATCTGTATGCTTTTGTAACTACTTTTCTGCAAGAAAAGTAGTCAAAAGTAGTTTCTCTACTTTTCCTCTGGAGAAAAGTTGTTAAATGTATATCTTTGGATAAAGGTCTGATTCAAATATTGCATGTGATGTTACAGATTTCTGGAGTCCATTGTAAAAAAAAATTCAGTGCTGTGTAAAAGTATTTATACCTGTTAAACTTTCATACTTTATCGCACAGCAAGCACAAATGTAATTAGATTTAATTGGAAGTATATGTGATGGCACAACAGAAAATAATCAACAATTTGAAATATATCTTTATTTTTTATACATAGTATAAAAAGTTTGGCCTATTTTACTCTTTTACATCTAAAAAATACAGCGTAATCAGGATACTGACCTGATTATCATAGGTAAAAATGTTTCTTTGTTACATGAAAGAAAACAGTCATTATGTTCCTGAGAATAATTACAATCAGGACATAACACCTTTTCAGAAAAAAACAAAATAGTTCCCAAAATTGTATTGATGAACTTCGACTCTTCACATTTTGTAGTGTGAAGATATCTTGATACACACAGTTGGAATGTGTCCTGGGATGTCTTTCCCATACATATTAATCCCAGTCAGATCAATATTTTATAGACTGTAATGTTTGTTTTTCAGTTACATTTGTTTTCCCCATCAGCAATTTACTATCCTGTTCTTTGATCGTTTAAATGGCGAGTTCCAGCTTCTGAAAAACTGTTTAACCTGTCAAACTGTAAAAATCTTTAACCTGTTCCATGTGCCTTTGTTAGTTTTAAGCTGCTATGGATAAAAGAGATCCAGCTTCCAGTGTTGTCTAACCTCTGTATCATCTGTCTGTCTGGCTGTCTGATGATGCCTTGAACTTTCTTTGTGTTTGCTGTTTAACAGTTGTTCTGCTGTCTCTCTGTTAAAATGTTTGTCTTTGTTGGTGTCTGAGACCGTGATGTGCGTCGTCGCACATCACAGGGCCTTCAAACACCTTGCATTTGTTTTTGATTCATAGCACAGTTTAACATCAACATTAACATGATCAAATAAGAAAAAAAAATAACCGAATAAGCTACGGCTATTAACATTATTATTACAAAGTAAGTAAACATTAATAATAATCATAAATTAAAAATTAAGTTGACACATAAAATACACCATTGTTAGAAAAGCGCAACAAATAACTAGATTTTAACTAATTTGGATAATTGGCAATCTTAACCTAACTTTATCCATAAAAATGCTATGTTGTTATTTTTTTTTCTAATTACTTTTTCTTGCTTTGTCATTTTCAGAAAGATTTGGTAAGTGACTTGCAAAGCCCATAAAACCAACTCACTCTCCTTGAAGCAGACGGCATAAACCACTTCCCAAAATGCATGCATCTCTCGCTCCCCAACTCTTGCCTTCTCCCTTTCTTTAATGTGTTCCCCATGGTCTTCCTCTGTTCATTTTTAGCATTTTCTTTTGGTTCCCCCCAACTTTTGCTACACTCTAAAAAGTGTTTTTGGATATAGTTCATTTAAAAGACTTTGTTTTTTTACATTAATTAACTTAATTCATTTGGTTTATTGCTGACAACGTGCTAACTTAAATTAAGTAACTTAAATGATCTTTTTACTTTGACTTTACTTGAAACAATTGAGTTCAATGCCAGTTTGGTGACCTATGTCTGACCAACTCAGTTTACCAAGTTTTACAACTCAGTATATTATGATCATCCAACTCAATTCATTAAGTTCATCCAACTCAATATTCTATGATCATCCACCTCAATTCTTTAAGCTTATCCATCTTAACTTACAAAGTTTTTCAATTAATTCATTAATTCATTGTGTTTAACATGACAAATTTAAGTGACTCTTACTCAAATCATTTGTTTATTTTTAATAGATAATTCAAATCTCTTTGGCTTAATTTTACAGAAACCGAACTCAAACATTTAAGTTGCTCCAAACTAAAAAACTAAAATATCCAATATTACATTATCACTCACACTGTGCTTAAAATACAGCTAGAATTTAAATTATTTTAAATATATGTTTTGACATGTTATTTTAGTTTTTCAAAGACCCCGTACACTGAAAAATGCATATAGTAGATCCAACTGAATTGATCTGCTCTGATTGGTAACAAGTAAATCCAATGTAATTTATGACGTTGGCTTAACTTGACAAATTTAAGTCAGTCTTACTCAAAAAAATTAGTTTACTTCAATTAAAGAAGTAAATTACTAAAATATCTCTATTTTAAAAGGTTTTTTGGGGGGTCAGGCTGCCTTTATTTGAAAGTAGTTAGAAAGGAAAGTGACTAATGACAGCATGGGAAGATATGCAGCAACGATCATCAGACTGGAATCGAACCTGCGACGGCCGCGTCGAGGACTAAGGTCTCCTTATGAGTTGTGCTCTACCCTAGTGCCACCACAGCACCCTGGTTGATACATGATCTGTCCCAGCGTCAGGATATTAACACGGCATTGAACTTAATTGTTTCAATAGACTTTTTAGAGTGTCTTCTAAAGTACACTTCTTAGAGTGTGCTCTCAAAAGTGTATTCGGAACACTTTTGAGAGTACCCAATATCACCACCTCAGAATCATAAAGCTGTTTTAAACAACAAGCAGCTTATTAGCGATGTATGTGTACTAGTGGATGTGTTAAACATAACTTCTTAGAACAACATTTATTAGCACCACTAGAAGACGACGTGAGGCGGGCAGTGTTAAAGAACTGACTCAAGAAAAAAATCATCACCTGCTACTGCAGCTGTAACAGTACAGTGACCTACTTAAATTTAGTGATGGGGAATTTGAAATTACTGGAGGTAGATTAAAAAGATTTCGTTATGTAGATGCTAATTTAAAATGTTATTATTGTTAAATTACTGCGTTTTTGCAGGGATCGCCCTACCCCCACAAAACACCGTTTAAAACAATTTTGATTACCTCATTTCCCCATAAACCTGCCTTTAGCCTCCTGACAAAAGTTCTGTCAAACACAAAGACCTGATGCAACAGAAGCAGTACCTCCAGTTAAGTACTGGAAACAGTTTGGTGGAAAAGACCCCACTGAAACTGAAAATGAGTGTTATATTGATAGCGAAGGCAGAGTGGTCTGCCTACATTAGCAAAGTTTGAAGTGGGGATTCCTCGTTGAGAAAATCCTCCACATCTTTTATTTAGGATTACCAAAATTATTTAGATTTGATATATTATCGGACTATTGATCGAGAGAATATCCATCTATCCTTCCATTCTTTCATTGCTCCATCCATTAATCCATCTTGTTGCATTTGGAGTAATAATGACTCCTCACTGAGTGGCTTTTTATACCATATCAGTTCAGGTTTTGTTTCTCTGTAGGAAAAGACACATTCCTACCTGCTTCAGTCAGCACAAAATGTTTTACTTTCTTTCTGGGGCTGATCATATTTTGCACATAATTTGTCTCCTTCCTGAACTCTGTGATGGATGGACAGACATATGTTTTTCATACATGAGCATAACTATTTCAATAAAAGGTGGGGCCATCAGCCAGGTCCAAACTTCTCTAGTTTCTTGCTTTTGTGCCTCTATTTAACTGAAATGTTATACATTGGCTCCTCAGAGTGTTTTAGTGCCATGGGATCATCATTAATGCTTTCCCAAATTGCTTAAAGATTTATTAATCTCAGTGCATGGAAACGTCAGATTATGATAAGATAAATTAAATGTAAAATAACCCTGTGGTATTTAGCAACTAGGAATGATTTTAAGAATTATGATGATGATTAAAAACAAAGTGGACTGAAATCTGATGGTTGACTTTGGATGATAAGAAGAGTACTTTAACCTTCAGAATCTATAGTTTGTTCCAATAAATCCTACAAAGTTATAGACAGATTTTTCTAGCTACTAGAAAAATGTGGCTCGACTGTGAACCCTCTGAAAACAGAAATAATAATAATAATAATAATAATAATAATAATAATAATAATATTGCCATTGTAAAAGGAGAAAATGGTGTTTGCAAGATAGCTCTCTAGCTGGTAGAATAGCTGGCAGACTGGTTCCGTATGTTCCAGACATGCTGTGCTGGTGGGGCAGTGATATTTGCATCAGGGTCCCCTAAGGAGTTCCTTTAGAGGTGTGTTGGGAGCCTGACATTTCTCCCCAGTTCCCATGACTGCAGACCCCAGGCCTTCACTGGCCTTGTCAACTAGAATGATTCACTACAGGCCACAATGACAGTGAGAGGATGAGAATTCATAAAGATTATCGGCCCCTTTATTTAAAAAAAAAAATAAATAAATGCTTAAACTTGATGTTGCAAGGATCGTCACTCTCTCAAATTTTGAATTTGTGTGCGTTCAACCACACATGTCGGCATCAAAGGCTCTCTGGAGAAGAGAGGCTGGGACCTCTGCAGATGTAGTAACAATAGAGCTTTTTTTCTGGGCTGCTACCACACAACCAGACTCATGAGGGAGGGGGCTTGGAGCAAAGTGAAGGTCAGCCAGATGCCCTCTGGAGGGTGGTCAGACTTTGACACTCAGCCAATCACGCAACTTCGTTTGCCTTACATGCAGATGTGCAACATCTCGGGCCAGACTGCCTCTGGATAGCCTTTAGTGCTACTTTTTTTAACGCTTTCAGAAGGTTGTTGAACAAACCAGATGGATGTTCTATAGAAATAAAATAATACTACATTTGATAGTTTGAGGAAGATGCCGCATGTGGAGATGTATTTAGGTCATTGTTCCGCTAATCTACTGTATTCAATACCTGGTTGACCGAAGCTTAGAAGGAAAGCTTATGGCCAAAATGTTTTGTGTCGTACCAGTGGATTTGATATTGTAATTGAAAACCACATGTGCCCAACAGTCTAACTTGTTGTTTTTTGTTGCTTTTTTTTTTACCTGGTTTAATTTGGTCTGCTTATGGTGTTTCAGTTTTGAAAATTAAAATATTCGACAAATACTAGACCCTCACCCACCTCACTAATTTTATTTCACCCTATTTTACCTTTTTGTCACTTTTTTTCTTTTTTTGATTGATGTAAACTGAACTCCCTTGTATAAACCTGCTCTATTAACCCTAACCTTGCTCTAACCTTAACCTAACTTGACCTCTAACCTCTTAACTCCTAGCTAAAATTCATCTCAGCTAAAGCTAAATAAACCAGCTTCCTGCAGCCTCTAATCAATTCTAACTCTAACAACATAACCTTCCCAGTGTCCCATGTCCTTTGTCTTGTGACTTACCTAACTATATGTATCATTTAAAAAATATATATATTAAAATGTCATATTAGTTTTGTCTGGTTTTTCAATGACTCTCTGTTTTCATTAATGACCATATATGAATTTTGTGATGTGTTCACAACAATTATTTTAATGCTTGTTTATAGAGCACTGTGAAAGTCATTACATATTCATCAGTTAATATACTGTTGTTATTATTATAATTTTTATTATCATTATTTTTATTACTGTTGTGTCAATCGGCATCCTTATATTCCGGGTCTAAAATTTTTAGGCAGTTTTAATAAAAATTCAAGCACAGCTAAGACACATTGTTAAAAAAGAATATAACGATGGAAGGTTCATTGCAAACCAGACAGAACTTTAAACTCAATGAGTACTAATTTTTGGTATCACAAAAGAAGATCCTTTATGCATAAATACAATAACAATTTAACAATATTGAAATTTTCTCTCTTATCTAGAGTACATTCACCGCCTGTTGTATTACATATTTTTGGCCCGGTAAAGGTTTTCTGTGTTTTTGAATTCTTATTCTTGACATGATGACCAAAAGTTAGAGTATAATTTAAGAAGACTAGGAATCCCCCCCCCCTTTTTTGTAAAAATAAAAGCTTCAGAAAAGCCACCATATCCATTTTTTTAAAGAATTAAAAAAAAAATGGTTCTATGTGTGAATTCAATTGTTACCAATTATGCATTTTGAAATATGTGTTGTCTAGCATTTATCATTATGCTGATATAGGACTATATGGAGAGATGATTTGCTGTGGTAACTCCTGAAAGGGGAACCCAAGAGGAGACAAAGGTTAATTTGTTATGTGTATAATACTGAGCATAATGCCACTCATTTTTGGTAAGATCAGATATTGTAATATGGACTTTCCATTTGTGAAAGAGGAAAACTATAGCTTACTTACAAGTAAGTAATTGTTGGACATTAATACTTAGTTTAAAATAGCTTGAATGTATGAGAAGGTTGAGATCTTCATGGATAAACTTGATGAAAAGTACATAGCTTTGATGCTTAGCACTGGGCCAGCAGGCCAGAAATGTGAAATAGGGCTCCTCTCTGGGATTGATTTGCCCGGCTAGCTTTTTGAAAACACAAGGAAGGGCACAGGTTTACTGAGGAAATAGATTTGCAAGGAAGTACTGAGACACTCCATATATAAACAGAGTGAAAGACAAAAAATAGAAAGAAGTAAGCAAAAGGGGAATAAAAAGAAAACAGGAAAAAAAGCAATAAGATGAATGGAAAAGTTATTTTAAATTCAAAGGGGCTGAGGCCAAACTGCTTTCCTTGTGCAAACAGATTTAAGCTCTGTAGCAAAGACATCTTTAAAAACCCACCATCCAAGAATTGGGAAAAAAAAAAAAAAAAAAAACCTCAATATTTTATTGTCCCTAATGAAGCATTTGGCTTGCAGGCGAGTATGTAACAATATACCTTCTCAAAGTAAATAATAAATAAAAAACGAAGCTCTTAGTGAGAAAAAAAAACAAACAAAACAGAAGCAGCCAGGGGATCAAATGACTGCAGAGACATGATGAACCTCAAGGCAGAGTCCTTGTCACATTTAAGAAGGTTTATGTCTTGCACAAGAAAGAATAACTTTTATTTAAAATATGAAGTGTTACCTTAAGTTATAGTATGAAATTCTAGCAAATCTTTGTTTCCAGTATCAAATACTCTTGCTGTTATACACACCTCTTATGGTTGGAAAAAAAAAATGCTTAATGATACCAAATTAGCAAATCAAATTTATCATGTTCTGCTCAGTTTCATACCTGAGTTTCAGGTATGATAAAATACTTCAGGTTATTAATTCTATCAAATTATTGCACTTCTCATCAAAGAATATTTAAAGCAACAATTTAAAAGAAAGCCCCAATCATAAAAGCATGTTCTTTCTTTTGTGATACCAGCAGAGAAATACATTTTATTTATTTATTGTCTGTTAAATAATTTCTAATGGTATTATAACTTAGTTCAGTGACCTTTCCATCCCAAATACTTTCTAACGTATACTAACATTAACCCAGAGCTGAACTGATGTTATGTCTTCACTTTTGTGTCTCCTCCAGAGGGTACCCCGATTCGAGGTAAGGTGCTTAGAGTAAAAACGAACAAATAAAAGAACAGAATAAACATATTTTAACTGAATCATAAACAAACATAACCACCTCTAATCCAACCAAAGTTACTAAATATGAGAGACGAAAAAAAAAAAAAAAAAAAATCAAATTTGTACTAACATCATTATGACATTCGTGTCTGTCTACCATGTTTTCTGTACGCTCAGACCTGTGTGTTTCAGTCTCATCTCATTGTTTATGTATTAGTCTTACATGTGTGTTCTGTGTTTTCCCTTTCTCTTCACTAACGTGTATGTTCAATGAACCCACTGAGCAATGTGACATTAGAAAATAGTGGTGTTGTACCTCGACAGCTAAATATTTTGAGCAAACCCATAGCTGTAAATGAGCGGAAATGAAAAGCTTGGAGTCGGTGGCCCTGGATGTTGATAAGACCAGACTATGTTCTGCTGGAAACTGTTTAAGACTTCAGTAACCTCATTTCTTCCCTCTCCTTGTCTGCTTTGATCTTTCCGTTCACCGCCACGTCACGTATGTAAATGCACCTCCCTCGTACTTTGAGATATGTCAGGGGAAAAAACTGGCATAAATTACTTTTGATTTAATTCCCTCCACTCTGCTCTACAGCAGCTTGTACCTACAAACCTAAAGGGGGGTGTTTCTGGGTGCACTGGCTGCCTTCTGAGAATTGGCAACATCCACAGTTTTCTCACCGTGCAAAAATCAGCTTTGATAACGGCGGCGGATTAACGGAAGGATATAAAGGAAAGACCACAGTGACATAGATGTAAAGGCGCTCAACTCCTGTGAATTACACAAAATCACTGCACAATAAATTCCTCATCTCCCCTCATTATTCTTTTCATTTCCCCCGACAATTTAACTTTCACTTGTAATTATCCATCAGGTGTTATTGCTCAAACATATTCTTCCCTGGTGACTCAATGTGATTTCAGTGTGTTTGTTGAAAAATGCCTTTGTTCCACAGCCTGAACAGGTAAGTGAATTTCTCAGTTTGACAGGATTGGCCATGTATTTGAAAGGATGCAATAAACGTTTGTGGTTTACAGTTTTGCTACAGCCAAAGAAATGATTATATATTTTTTTCAATGCAGCTCTCTTTGAGGTTAAAGTCATGCATTTCTAATC
The DNA here is from genome assembly GCF_000485575.1 of Poecilia formosa. NCBI lineage: Eukaryota > Metazoa > Chordata > Actinopteri > Cyprinodontiformes > Poeciliidae > Poecilia > Poecilia formosa. Next base: position 1,483,333 of record NW_006799949.1, read on the forward strand.
ATACATTAACATCATGAAGTTTTAGTCACCTTTTAAAGCCTTCACTCATTAAAGATATAACCAAACTCCCTCTTCATCTCTTTGTTTGATTAAGAAAGGCTCATAAATCATATTGCAGTGAACAAAAGCTAACATTATTCATGGACTTTGTATTTGCATAATTAGATAAGCAGCCTAGGGCTTTTTTTCCCCCCACTGCATTACTCTATGCCTATGCTGACTTGCCTTTAGGAATGTGTGGCCTATATCAAAATAGACAAGACTACATATCACATGCAGGCACAGACTATTTTGTGATAACAAGGTTACACTGGAATTTGAAAAGGTTTGGTTTCAAAAATCACTAAAGTGTTTTGTTTGTGATAACAAGGTTACACTGGAATTTGAAAAGGTTTGGTTTCAAAAATCACTAAAGTGTTTTGTTTGTTTATGGCATGTTTTAACCCACATTTAATACAGAAAAAGAGAAAGTGCTGAAATAACCAGAGTTTTCCCCAGCAGTATGTTGCACAGAGTAACTCTGCTCGTCTATTACATCTCCATATCAACAACAAAGACAAAGTTGGTTGTTTATTAAAAAAAAAACTCTAAAAAAAAAACTGATAATTTTTTGATAACCAAGAAAACCCAACCCATTGCCGTTGCACAGTTAGTACGGTACATTTAATTGAGTCACGGTTAAAAAGTTATAGAAAATGACCCAAACTTTCTGAATCGGTTACTTTGTTTCTGTCATAGTGAGGCAATTTTATTCTCACCCACAGCCAGGTAGCTGAAAGAAGGCTTCCACACCACTGCTCACAAGAAAGCCAAATTGGAATGTTTTTTTGTTTGTTTGTTTGGTTGGTTGGTTTTTGTTTTGTTTTTTAAAAGAAAGCTTGCATGAAATCAACTTTTTTGAGCTTTAAATCATGTTATAATTTGATTTCCTCATCAAAAACATACCTGGAGCGTTGCCTTGATTCTTTCATGCATGCTTGAGAAATCCTCAAATCTCCAACATCAGCCATTCGGGGGTGCCTAACCAAACGCTTACTCTTACCTACTTAACCAAAAATCTTGTTCTCGGTGCTTTTTAGTCTCCAGCTGAGCTTCCGTTTCACAGATCACTTCTTCCTTTGCACCTCCTCCACTCAGCTCCTCCAGACTACCGTCAGCGGCAATTATCAAACACCTGGTGGAACTGTGTGTCCGCCGAGCTTATTATACAAACTAATTCTCAGTCCAGCTTTTCTAAGAACAGTTGTAAACGGCCTAATGGAGGAGAATTGTTGTCATGAGGTGCTGAAGGTGGAGTGTCAGAAAGAATAATAGCTTCTTACAGAGGCAAACTTGAAGGTGTCTCTTGAAGTTTGCATTGAATTGACAATTGACGGTAACGGTTGCAAGATTGTGTTATAAAGCGGTACACTGTGCCTGGAAAATACATAATATCCCTCTTTAAAATCATGCTATGCTTCTTTATTCAAAATAATCACATAAGTACTTTGGTGATCATACCAGCCTATTCTAGCAAAATGCAGCCCCATTCCCAAGTCTTTTTCGTATCACTTTCATGCAAAAAATAATTTGGATTTCAGAAATAGAATTTATTTCGCTTTGATACGGAACCATGCAGGTGCTGGCCTTGAAGTGCGAGACGTGTGTAAAAGGCAGCTTAACTTCCTACCTGCGTCATTACTGATTCCATAGAAGCGCTAAAAAACAACAGATGGGCTCTGACAACAATGGCATCACACGTGGAGCCCCATGCTGCTGCGGTCGCAGCGTAGTGACCTTGTGGTGGTGACAGAGCATTGCCGGAGTGACGGCGAGGGCGCGGACGTAGGAGCGAGACAGAGGGAGTATAGCGAGTTCAGACGTGGCTGCCATGTAGTGACACTGGCTGTCTTCAGTCATGCAGCTATTAAAACCAAGAATATGCAGCTGAAATCCACTGCCTCTGAGATGTTGTCATTCACAGCGGCCAAATGTGTTTGAGTCATCTGCAGCACTGTTACTTTGTATGAATTTTATTTGAAGTGGCTTTCATACAAAATGTGAAGCCTACCACCTAGGTAGCATTCATGTAGCCAAGCTGCAATTATTAAACATAAAGCATAAGTATCTCTTTAAATGTTTTTTCCCCCACTTCATATCAGAAAACTAAAGCTTTCAATATTTTTTTTAAGAATCCTACAGTTGGCTCTGCACTTAAGTGGGTATAATTCATGTACTGCAAAGGTTATTATCTTTATGTGTCCACCGATTCAGTAAGCTGCTAATTTGGAGCTCTAATTGGACTATAGTAGAGCATTAGTGAGCAGTGTTTGGATGAGGAGAAATGAGGGACTAATAGGAGCTGCGAACTGCAAAAGCAAGATAAAATGATGAAAAGAGCAGTGTGCCACCAGCAGGCCTGAGCGGGATGCAGAAGGAGCAAGAGGGAGGGAAAGAAAGACTAAGGCTTGGCCAGCCATTTTGTAGATCGCCTAAACAAATCAATCAAGGTCCGCTGGAGCACACTAATTGAATTACACAAATGGGACTGAGGGTGGGGGACTAGGAGTTGAGAGGGATGCACACATGGTGAAACTGCTATAAAGCAGCGTGCGGGGTGGGCAGATCACAGCTTCAGGCACTTTTGGAAATTAATCATCCATGCCGACCCCTCCTCACTTTTCTTTTACTCCCATTTCTGTCATTCTGTGTTTGCGTGCTTTTCTGTCACTTCAACTCTTCCCTCCACCTCTTTCCACTGTTATTCTCTTTCTGTGTTTCTCTCTTGTCATTTTCTTGTTGTCAAGCAGGTTTATTTATTATTTATTTTCATTTTTTGTTTTAAAAAAGAGATATAAACCTTTAGAAACATGTTAAAACGGGGTCTTCTTGGCAGAATGTTTAAAAGCAAAAAGACGTTCCCTAAGGACAAAAATCACCCATGCCGACCCCTGGCCAACATTTTAAATAAAATAAGTCTGAAAATCATTTTCTAAAATAAAGTGTTGGGCCGTGTCCAGACAGTTCCCTTTATCAAACCCTTGGCACCTCACTGCTCATCAGATCAACCTGCACAGTGTTGTTAAATAGGGCAGCTGTCGTGGCTGGGACAACTGTTGTAGACTCTGCTCCCATTACAGCCGTTTCCACTGAATGGATGAAGACAGTGAACATGCTGCGAGACAGCCATGAGTGGGTAGCAGTGGAGGATGAAAGATGTAAGTGTTTGGTGATTATTCTGACTAAATTGAAGAGGAACTGGTCCAGATGGAAGATGAGGTTATCATTTTCAGGAAGTATGTGTCTGCCTTATATAGATTGTTTATTTTGGATTAAAAACCCCCCCAAAAATGACAGTACATTAGTAAATGAAAAAAAAAAGTTTCAGTGTTCTCTTTGAATATAACGTTGAATATAACTTGACTAGTATTTTATTTATTTTTTTACATCAGTGTAGGGACTAAATGGACTTTATCGCATCAATTCCCTCTATTACTTTCCATCAGCAGTCACGTCTATTTTATTTTAGCTTTCCGTATCATTGCAGAAGAAAATGCCTCACACAGTATTTATCAAATTTCATTATAAAGTTTCTTTCAAAAGTATTCACACGCCTTGAAGTTTCCCATCTTTTTGATGTTACAAGTTCAACTCCATGCACAAACAACCCAGGCCGGGGGTTGTTTCCCGGCCTGGAGTTTTGTGATTGTTTCATGTCAAAAACTCAAAGTATATACTTTTTTTTGTTGTTGTTGTTGACGAGGCATTGTTTAAGATGCATAAATATTTCCATTTATAAATAGAAATCTATAATTAGAATTTTAATTATCAAAGTAAATCAAAGTTATATAACTATGTATTTACATTTTCTCCAGGGATGTTGGTCATATTATTCATAACAAGAGTTTTTTTTTTCTTTCTCTTCAGTTGAAGTCAGAATCGAATGATGTCATACAAGAACTAGAATTGTTATTCAAAACTTTTTTTTATTTTTTATTTTTACAAGCAAACTATTCGTACCAGCTGTTTTTGTAATTGCTTCTAAAATGAAGCAAACCCAAATTGTTTGCAGCAGTTATGACCATTGATGTTTATGATAAGACCTAAAAGCTGTAGGGAAAAAAAAAGGCCCAGCATCCTATCAAACTGCTTGGTGGACTCGCTTAATAAGCACACTAACAGCCATTTTGTGGGGGGAAAAAAAGCCGTTTACCACCAAGCATGTCTTTATCTGTAAACACTCATGGTGCGAGCAGATTCAGTGCATGGCTTTATTTATTGCATTCATAGAAGATAATTTTTGCCATTTACTTCATTCCTTATGTTTCCGTCTTTTCTTGATAAAAGAAGAAAAGAAGAAAAATGCCCCTGGCCACATGCGCTCTGGTGAGCCACGGGCTGGCGGAGGACGCAGAGTGCAATTATGCAAAACACACACAGAGTGCAGTCACTTAAAGAAAGAGAGACAGACAAAAGGAAATGATAGTAAAAAAAACCCTGGTGTTCCTGGAGCTTCAGGATATGAAAGGAGATCCGATTCATTCTGCTTCTTAGAAGTCAGTTGGTATTGACTATAGTTTAACTGGGTATTCTGCTTTAATTGCAAAATGTAATATTCACATTTGAGTGATTAAAATTAATCAATGCTTCTTTTGGAAAACAGAATAATATTAGACAACATGTTATTGTGGCAGAAATGTAGACTCACCAGTCACTTTCACATGTTTTCAATTGGTTAAGGATACAAATTTTGATAGACTGCAATGAGTCACTGCCATAGGAAATGGCAGTGACTCAGTGCATTCAGACATCTAGATGTGCCATCATCTACACCACGCCGAGGATTTTATTTTATTTTTTTCACAGCTAGTTTTCAGGTTTATAGAGAATGGTCCAAAAAAAAGAGGCAAAATTCAGTAACCTTATCAGTCAGTTGACTGAAAGTGTCTTGTTGATGTCAGATGAGAATGGGCAGACACGTTTACGTGAAACCTGGCTGTTTGAACCATTAGTGTCCACCTGAACACCACTGAATGGCTGCTGTCGACCAAAGTATTGTTACTAACTGCTTTCCACCGTTTAAGATCAAGTCAAAATTGGCCTAATCTCTGAGAAATCCAAGCAAGATGTACCAGATAAAGAGGCAAGTGTGTGTATAGCATAAAACCTAACTGGTAGCACGTACTCCTAAAAACATATATATATATATATATATATATATATATATATATATGTTTTTAG
>NW_006799949.1:1489497-1575668 GCF_000485575.1 Poecilia formosa
TAAATGAAAGAAAATCTCCATTCATTCTTCAAATCCCTATTTTGAAATATTACGTAGAATCTGTGCAAAAACCAGTAAAAACTTGGAAACACATTGTACCACCTGCTGAGAAATCCTCCTTTCACAGAAGTCTGAGCGCAAATAAAACTGCCGAGGTGTTCTCAGACATAGTTCTTTCTCTTCCTTGCTCCTACTTTACTTATTAGCTGTTGGCTGTTGTATTTTGCTAGGTTGTTTTGAGATTTTTATTTTTATTTTTTTTACCGTTATATGGGACTTTTATTTGTGTTTTTTTTTTGGGTTTTTTTTGTTGTTTTTTTTAAGCTGCCACATCATTATCAGCCAGCTGAAGTTTAACAAAATTGGTATATGTAGAGCTGTGCTGTTTGATTTAACAAAGGTGAGTTCAGACAAAATATTTAGAATTCAGCTGAAGGAAGTCTGTCTGACAAGCCGCTGGCAGAGGTTTCTGGATCTGTCCACCTGGAGTTGAACTTCATACGTTTCTTACTTTGTGGTCTCAGCTTCTGAGCACATTCCAATCCACCTGCCACCACACTGGCATTTGCTGTTCCAAGCGCACATCAAACAGATCAAAATCAGATGCTCATATAAAGCCAGAGCAAAAAAATAAAATAAAATAAAAATGTACCACCTGCACTCTGCAGGCAGATTTCTTTTTTCATTTGGTTCTCGAGGTACATGCCAGGAACAGAGGCTTCTGAGTGATGAGGTGATCTGAGCAGTAAAGCAAAATGAAGAGAAAGTGAAAGAAAACCGAAAAATGAAACGCTATCGATTGTTGTACCTTCAGGTCTGTTCTCCGTTTAAATTGGTAAATATATTTGCTCACACCTCAAGGTCTCAAATACTCTTTTCTCTATTAGGAGGCGAACGGACTAAAAGCGTGACTAATCTTTATAATTAACCAGGATCGATTGTCTAATTTGTGGATGAGGTGAAATGTGTTATTTGAACACTGTTTCAGAGCGGTGGCCTTGTACAACATTGTGTTCGCTTGCAGATGTGATGGAGAGCGTTATAGTATATTACAAAGCTTTCGGGGCAGCTGCTGGCATATTGATGCTTCTTGGCTAAACGTTAACGAGCGATGGTGGTGTTGTGTTTGTCAGAGAGTCCCAGGCTACAATCTGTCTGCTGAGCCAGCCAGAGGCCCTAATGATATCATCAGGAAGTGCCGTCAACAACACTCTAACGAGGAATGATCCTGGTGTTTCACCTCCCTCTTTTGTTCCCTCCTGCCTTTTGCCCATGTTGCAGCTGAGTGCTGAGGTTGTCTTGCCTTGCACACATGCAGTTAACTCCAACCAAAACATAAAAAAAAAACAGTAATGATGTTAAAAAGTAGTTCATGTCTTTTGAGATAAAACGTAAACAATGACCAAATGAGTAAAGAGTAAAGTGAGTAGTCGTCTGCCTCTCAAATACACTCATACTCCTCGAGCTTTTCCAAATTTTGCCACGTGTGACTGGTCATGACGAAACTAGGAACAAGTTTCCTCGGCGGCATTTTGAGTTGGTGAGTTAGTCAGAGTTCTTTGTATGATGGATGGAGCTAAAATCAGGTTCATCCTAGAAGAAATGTTAAGGACTGCAAAAGACTAGAGACTAGGACTGACGGTCATGTTCCTGCAAGACAAGCCTAAACTTAAAGCCAGAGTCATAACAGAATGGTTGGATCAAATGATATTCCAGTTTTAGAATAGCTCAGTGAAAGTCTGGACCTAAATTCACCTGAACATGTGTAGCAAAATGTGAAATCCAAAAACAACAAAAAGCTATTCATTCATTTGAACTGAACTTACTTTTCAAATGAGTGGGAACATGGGAAAACATTTCACTCAATAGATTTGCAAAGTGGGACGAGTCATGCCCTGTAAAACTTTTAGCAAAAACAAAACAAAACAAAAAAAAACAGGCAAAGTGTGGCATGGATCTGTATTAAGCCCCTTTGGGTCATTATTTAAAATTATAATTTAAGATCAATTAATTTCTTCTGCAGTTTAATTACTTTGCTTACAAGGTAACCTTAACACTTTTCTAATTTACATTTCATCACGCTTTTCTTTTTTTGACTTTGTAGCTCCTTTTTGCTAACAATTTAAACATTGCTGCAAACCCAAAATGACTGATTCAGTTCACGTTTTGATTTATTTAGCTTTTTGTCGACAAATGACTGAGGCTGGAATTCAGCTGAGTTAGTCATGCTAGCCTGCGTCAGCATTGCTGCAGAGAGAGACTGTATTTGAAATGACCGTGTGAAATTTAAGTGATTCCCAGTGGTTTCATTTGTTTGTGTCAGATAGACTAATCATATATTTTCTGCTTTCTTTCTCTCTTTCTTTCCATGTTTCTCCCCCTTCCCACCTTTTCTTTGTTGGATGTTGTCTTTCCCCAGGTGCCCTGCAGATCGAGAACAGTGAGGAGTTGGACCAGGGGAAGTACGAGTGCGTGGCGTCTAATGAGGAAGGCGTACGCTACTCGTCCCCCGCTAATCTTTATGTGCGAGGTAGGGAGCAACCAGCCTGCTGAGCCAGGCAAAAAAAAAAAAAAAAAGTAACAAAAAATACCTAAATAAAATCTACTTTGTCTAAATAAAATGTCTTCACAGTGCAGCTCATCTTTAATTGGTATTCTTGAGCGTTAAATACTATAATTGCTTCCATTAAACTCCGTTTTAATCTAGAAGTGTATGCACAAGATGTTTTGCAAAATTAATATCAAAGGAATTTAAATCTTCTACCATTTATATCAATGCCTTCCCATAATTGTTTTAATGCACTGAAACTTCCAAATGTAAATCTATAATTGACCAACTAATGTTCTTCTCTGTTATGATGCTCCATTTTGTCTTTCAATGCCCTCCCCTACTCACTCGGAAGGAAATGTATAGCCCAACAAGCCGTATGTCTTCACGTTATCAGTTGCCAAAGACCTTTGACCTTTTAACTGTGTGCCCAGTCAAATGTTTCCCCACTACATCTCAAGTTGAAACCTTAAAACACACTGAAAATATTTTTGTTTTGGTTTTGTTTTTTGTTTTTTTTGTTTGTTTTTTTTATTTGATGAGTGTTTTACAGGTAACGGAGCACAACGGTAAGTGTTGATTTTGATTGATTGGCTAGGTAATGTTGCCCACCAATCAAAATCATTCACCCCTTCTTGCCTTTTCCAGTTTTGGGGGAGGAAAATTTGTGTTATAACAAAGTGAAAAAGCACTGTATTTTTACACACAGCTCATTTGTCAGATTGACCATAAATCCTACACTTCCTGTATTTCTTCCTCATGCTGCACTGGAGCGTAAACTTGTAGGGTTTCCCAGTTTTTACTTTTGTGTACGGTCTTTAAAGGCCTTTACAGTCTGTACTTATTTTGGTTGGCATGTTCATGCAAAATGAAGATATATATATATTTATATAAAAACAATAATTCAGAGCGAATAGTTTCATAGGAAACAGACTATAAAGACAAAAGCCTATCCTCAACCACTAATGCTAAATGACAATGAATCCCTGTTGAGGGAGCTTTAATAAATTGAAGCAGATGCATTTTCGGCATGTATTATTTATATTGTGCATATTAAATAAAGATGCCTCGGTATCTACTCGGTTTGTTCCCTCTGCTGTGTACCAAATAACTTTGTTCCCAATAAATAATTCACTACTCCAACATTATAAAATGGGTCAGGGAGCTGCTTTTTCATTATTATTGCTATCATCAGACTCAGTGAAATAGAAGCGTGGAGAGGAGAAATTCTACTACAGGGAGCTGAAGGTAAAAAGAAAATGGTTCTTCAAGACTGTCAGCATTCATCTAGCCGAGGCACGAGCTGGTACAAATGTGATTCAGCAAGCGGCGTCAATTAGCTATCTGCTATCTGGTGGTCCTTGCGTGATCATCGTTCTGGGCGAGCCCCTCCCGCAACAGATTATTTTAGGTGAGCAAAGAGAATTATGCTATATTTTTGAGAACACAAAAGACACTTCCCTTCTCTCTTTTTGTTTTCATAAAATTGAAATTATTCTAAAGCATCTGTCATTAGATTTCCTTAAAAAAAATAAAAAATTGTAAAGCAGCCCTTAAATTAAACACTAAAGAAGAATCTCAAATAGAGTTCCAACAAATCATCATTTGTGAGCCTCTTTCTGTTGAGGTATTTTCTACATCATCTTCCTTGACTAGCCACCATATTAAGCAACAAAAAACCAGTTCAGGCCCATTGACCGTATTGTGCCCTGGTGGTGAACCCCATGTCAAAGCCCTCCACGCCCACTAGCTTAGTCGTCTTATTTTTTACCCAAATGCTCTCAACAGAAATCATTAATATCTATGTAAAGAATGATTCTTTTTTTTTTTACATTTTCCAACTATTTTACATTAAATCATACATCCACTCCTTGAAATAACTTCCAAAAACACATCCAATATTATCACAAACACTGGCTCCACGAGCATGCTTTTACAAAAGTACTCCAGATTCATAATTACTCCAGTGCATTCACACTATGTGACACACCTGTTATGCTGTGATGGTGTCAGCCTTTGTTTGTTTTCAGTTAACTTTTGTCGATCAATTCTGATACTTGATGTTGACTATGTTTTGTTCACGAAGCAAAATGCACTTGAGATTAGCAGCTGTGTGGAAGGATAATTGTAAGGACGAGAGAGAAACCCTGAAAATGAGGCATGTGGGTACTGGAGCAAATGAGACTCCTTCCCAAACATCAACCATAATGACAGTGTTTGCTGATTGGCTTCTTAGAATAATATTTTTTTCTTACCAGCCTTGAACTGCAGCTGCTAATTTCCCCCCGAATTGTCTTTTTTAAAATTTATTTGTTCTTTTCAATCTCTCATTTGTTTTTGTTTTGTTTATTTTCTGTTTATTTCATTTCCTTCTCTAGCTAAATAAAATGTGGCCACCCCCATGAGCCTCTCATTGTGGCCATAAGAAGCTTGTGAAATTTTGAATTATGAATATGGTACGCTTGAATTGACTCCAGTGGCGCCCCAATCCTTTCTCCTTAGCAGGCAGCAGAGCGACCACTGGGGTGAATCTGATTGTTTTGGTTCAAAGTTTATTTAAAGGGGAGGGCAGGCAAGTGTACTTTGAAGACGGGTGTCACTGATGACAGGGACAGGGGTAAAGGGGGAAAAAAAGAAGGAAAGGGACATGTAGCTGCAGCGAAACACCTTGAGGTGGCTTTTTTTACTCTCTCTGTGTTTCCCCTATTTTTCTCTTCTCCTCATGTCATTGTGTTCTGCATCAACCCCTTTACATCCCTCAGAGCTTCGAGAAGGTTGGTGTGTTTTTTCTTTTTTACTTTTTTTAACCCGCATTTGAAAAGAAAATTCAACATGTTTGACAAATTTTAGCTGTTATTTGCCTTTTGCAGAGCTCGATTATATACTAATCTGAAAAAAATAAATAAATAAATACAGTTAATCCAAACTGCTAAATAATTTTAAAAGACCTTTTTTTTTTTATTTTTTATTTTATTTCCAAATAAAAGATGAAATCAAACCCCGATTAGCTCGGGTCTTGTTTATTTAATTTTATGTTTGCATTGTGGGGCCTTTTCACGTTTTGCATCCTTTGGTATTGCTTCTGCACCTAAAAGCTTTACTTGCATGTGTTGTTATGGAAACCCAGCACATGAAAATAGCAGCACCTGTTGCATGATGGGAGAATGTAACTGCGCTTGCATGCCCGTGCAAAAACCCCTTTGGCCCCGATGGGTTTTTTTTTTTCTTCTCCTTTTTGCATTCTCTGTGTTTTGTTTTGTTTTTTTTCCTGTCTTTCTTGGGTTTTCTAAAAATATATTTTGTTCCTGACAACCCTATTTTTAGCTTCTTTTTTTTTACTTTTGAGTTGTGATGACGGTGTTGTGTGTGTGTTTTTTATGGTTCTATTTCTGTTTTGTTTTTGTTTTTTGTGTACTATGTCATTTTTTTGTGGTTCATTAGTTTGTAAAAAAAAATGTGTTCCTTTTTCAACCTGATACTGCTCGGCTTCTTGATACTCGGAGTGCAACTGCAAATGCCGAATGAAATTATAAATGTGTATACAGCCAGTGTTCCTGTCATCTGCTTTGGAGTGATCCATTACCAAAAAGATTAGACCTGATTGGGCCTGATTGGGTTCCATGTTGATATTGGGGAGCCATTAAGAGATGCCATTTGCAATATTGTGCTAATCAATAACAATACAATGACCTCAGCATTGCATGTAGTGCTGCCAAGCAAGCGAGTAAAGATGCATATATACATATTTGTATTTTTTTAGTTGATGTGGTTTGTTCTTATTGATTGATTGGCAGCTGCCTTTCACATAGTCAGGACAAACATTTACACTTTAATCAGTTATATTGTCATTTATGATTTTTTTAAGCTCATATAAGTAAACAGCATTTTTAACATGCACACTATAGATCTTAAACATCAGAAAAATCCATAAGTGATGGATGCAAACTGATTAGTGAACCCACAGGGAAACCCACAGTTTGTCACTGTGTGCTTCAGCTTCTTTTTACAATATAATCAGATTTTTACTGAACCACACATCACCTGCTGTAGTGAGTTGACCTGTTACATTTTCAACTCAACTTGTCTGAGTATATAATATAAAATTTTTGGAAAGTAAAGGAGAGTTTTAGCTATTGATACTTTGTCTTTTTATTTTTTGCGTTTCTTTGAAAACCAGTTGTTGAATGAAGGTAAATCAGCCCTCATTAACACAAGGCAGGTGCTGCATAAAGGCTTACTTTGCATTAATTTGACTGAGGTTACCCAAGTAAATTATGTAAGATATACTAGACTGGACTAGACTGATTGTGAGTGACAAAGTTGCTAAGGCTTTGCACTTACCTCAAAAATATATTTTCAAATAAATTGCTGTCATTTTTGTACCTTTTAACAATTTAAATATGCCTAATATCCAAAACACAGATAAAATGTGTAGCTGTCATTCATTCACGTAATTCAAACTTGAATTGTCTTCCCTTATAGACATCTTATGTCCCCATGTGGTTGAATAAATGGAAGCAAAACAAGATTTCTCATGTGGTTTGCTGTTGGAGCAGCTGCCTTTTCTTTTGTAACTTTCCACTTACTTTACATTACTTCCATACCATTAGTATCAACAGCTGTCACTTTGGAAAGAAGCTAACAGTACAATATATATTTTTAACTCAATCTAATTATAGAATTCTAGACCCAGTTCAACAAAGAAACACTGATGCAGAAAGACTGTGCTGTTATGCATGTGCATGCTCTCCCTTCTACTATGATATTTGCCTGTTTGTGAATGTGCTTGCATGTCCTGCTCTGCATCCGTATTTAATGTTGGGAAAGAAAGCTAGATTACACCTTATGTTCTCACTGGCCAAAGCAAATTCTAGCCATCTCTATTAGATGTTTGCCTTACATAGCCCAAAAAAAATTCTCATTTGCAATAGAAGTGCCTGTATTCACCACACAAAACATATGGCCCATTACCTCCTTCACTAATAAACTATCTAATTAACTTACTAACTAGCTTGGCATGCACTGGAATTATCATACATGTGGGGGAATGTTCTTGCAGTATAGCTTGGCTGCTTGTCATGTACCTGTAAGACAACAGCAATAGTTAACACTCTCAAATCCCTTTTTATTATTAGATAGCCATGCCATGATTCCTGTTAGTTTCCTTTAGGTAATAATTTCCATTTTGATGAGCCACCCATAGGGAGAGTTTAGCAGTGGTGCAGCAAAGGTATGTTAATACAGGCCAACCCCTGCAGCTTAAATGTAAATGTTGTAGGACTCACCCTGCAAGTGTGACTAAAGGATCTTCATACTGTGCCTGTGTCCTCAGGCAGTAAGAGGGTGTAATCTCAGCTTCAAGGTGACACTAAAGGCTGCACATTATTTTGGCTTCCCCCTTCATTTTGGGGCAACAAAACCTGCCTCACAAAAATAGCCAATAATGTCCACCTTCTGACCTCTGTTTTTCAACACAAATCCCTCCACAACACCTCCCACTTAGTGCAATACTCTGGCATTCTCTCTCGACTGCTTCTCACCTCGTCCAGTGTATGGCTTCTTGTCTTTCTCTCCACATTGGGGCTTGAAATAAGACTACATATTGTTATCGGACCACATGAAATGTGGATTTTTGTTTTCTTTTTTCTCAATTCCAAATGGGCCGGCTGGGCTCCTGGTCTCTGTGAATGAGGAGCGTGTCCATGCAATTGGGATTCTTTCTTTATTACTATTATTTATTTATTTCTTTATTTTTTTGTTGGAATGCCTGTGCATTTTAAAGGTATTAAAGGCGAGGGTTTTATTTCCACATATAATGACAGACTGCATATTGACATAAAGTTCAGCTGAGCATGTACTCGTAACTTTCAGAACTTTGAAAGTATGGTGACTCATTATCATGAGCCATTGAGGAAACTTTACATTTAAAAGTAAATTTTCATTTAGAATCTAACGACGGATAATGAAGTGCAAACTATAGTGTGCTCCAGCATCAGTTGGGGTCTTAATTAGGGGCTTTATCAAAACATTTAGATGAAACAAACGGTTTTCCAAGATGATTGCTTTATGCATAGTTTCTACAAACATCCTTATGAACGCTGTTGTTTCAAGAAATGTGTTTTTTCCACACAAACACACCAAATGAAACCCAAAACATTCTAATAATGACAGCCCTGTACGTGGCACTGTAATGGGCCCAAGAAAGTACATCAACAACGTATAAACTTATATGGTTGAGGTTAGGGGTTGGATTACATTGTTTTGAAAGAAAAATTACATTCTGGTTGCTTATCAAAAAGGCAAAGTTAGATATTTGTGTTGTGTTTTTTTTTTCTTCACTTTTAACAGACAATAGAGCTTTCTGATTCCTTATGCCTTATTTTTGTTTGTTCTAAAATATTAAAACAACTTACTTATATAATAGCAGTTTTCACACCATTCTCATTTATACGATACCTTAGTAAATGCATTGTTTTACATTACTATACAAGTAGACTATTAGCTCCATTTGTCCTCGTGTTGGGTTTAAAAATTGCATATGACTGATTTTTTGTTTCTTTGTACCAGAAGTTCTTAAATAAAATAATAATAATAATAATAAAAAAAAAGCTTAAACCGATTTTAAATTGTAACTTTCTTGTCAGATTCTTCAATTGCTAAAGTTATTAGCTGTTTTAGGATAAGTTTCCACATGGTTCTTAACATTATAGTTTCTTAAAGGGGACTAGAGATATCTTCCTGTGGGGAAACCTCATTCACTTAACCATTTCAGCTCCCGGTCCATTGGCTGATCTGAGCCCCAGGGAGAGAAGATCACCCTGAGATAAACTTTGATTGAATGTTTCCCCAAAATGCCCATGTTTGTCATGTTCAGTTACCACAGACATTTTGAATTGGAAGATAAATTCTTGAGACAAATAGAATCTTAAAAACATCTAATAGTATTGATGCAAACCTCTCTGTGAACACAGCTGCACTCTGGTACTGTCTATGCTGTTCGAATGTAGTTCTGTTTGTGGATTTGTTCAATTTCGTTTGTTTCCTTTCATTTGATTTGATTTTGTGAGTCTGTGTGTCTCGAGCAATGCTATAATCAGTCATAAATGGCATGCTTGGATGGGCTTGAGTGACATTTTTTTGGATTGTTTTGGTTCTCTGGTGTTCGCCCGAGTGGATGAGGGTGCACCGTTCTACGTCACTCATGCCATAGCCACACCCATGCATGTCTGTGTGAGGAATGGGCTGCCCTATCACCTTTGTTGGTTAGTTAGGTATGCTTTATCAAATTATAATGCAGAGAATTATTTTTTCTCCACCCTTAAGTGGTTGATTTTTCTGCATTTTTTCAACAGAGATAATGAAAAAAATATCTCAACCAAATACTTAGTTTTGATAGGAACTTTTTTTTTTTTTTTTTTTTGGAAAATAATATTTTTGGGGATTTGCAAGTGTCCATTTTTCTTGGTACATTTTTACTGCATGTCATTTTTTCATAGCACAAACCAGCCTTTTTCAAAGGTCAGCTATGAACTTTTTGCCCTCAAGGTTAGGTTGTTACACCCAGAGTAACAAAGTAATTGACATTAGCAGTGGATAGAACCGAGAATGCATACAGAGTAGATTAGAGACTTATCAAAACCCCAACACCAGCCATGTTCCCCATTTGAGTGTCCCTCGCTCTGTAACTGAAAGTATCCATCAGTGATTTATACTGATTTTACATGTGCAATTCAGTTAAAAGAAAATCCCTCTGAGTTTGTTTATATAATAATTCTGCCTCAGTTTTGTGGATAAATTAGCTTTTCCCATGCAACGATCATATGAATCCCATTTGGATTGACACGGTTTGTTTTTAAATCTAATTTTACTTTAAGGGCCCTTTTCAGTTTTTCCCTCAATCACTCCCACTGCCCTGTTTTGTCCTTCCTTATGCCCACCTGTCCTAAACATTTAACTTCCATTTGCACACAAAAGTAATGTTTAAGGTGGTGATGAAGGAACATGTGCCTGATTCTTGATTTTAAGCCCCAGTGTGTGAGATCTCCAAACCAACTTTGAGCCATGATCTTTTCTTGTTCTTTTTTTATTTTCAATCAGTTTTTATTCTATTCCCCACTTATATCCTCCTTCTCCTTCTCCCCCCTTTTCTGACAACCCGATCCCTTCCTTTCCCTTGTTGCGTATTGTACAGTATGTCCGCGTGTCAATCCATTTTCCTTTGTCTTGTTCGTTGTCTTGCTGCTCGAGTTTGTTTTTTTTTATTTCTGCCTTGTGTCTTGTCTCTCTTCCTTTGTTTTGTGCGTCTCTCTAAAGTCATCTTTCACATATGTTTCATCATGTTGTCTTCTGTATCTTCACTACTTTCCTTCTCTCACTTGACCTTTGCATCCCAACAAACATTTTGACATTAAATCAAAATATTTTCTTTGTTTTAGTCTGCTGTGTATTTGTAAAATCTTGTCTTTCCTACATATAGCTTTCCTTTGAAATTGCACACAAATATGTAAAATGGTTGAAGAAAACATTAGGGTAACTGCAAACTCCTCCATGTCACCTAATGTCAAATGCTTCCTGGGATGCCTCTCTCAATCAGTTTCTTTTTTGCAGAATCATGCTCTTTCACTCTATAGCTCTTGCATACTGTACACACGCACATCCATGCCTATACCAATGCAAAAAGTATATGCATCTATATACCTACAGATACACACACATTACACTATACCTGTCACATCCTTCGTCTGAATCTCAGGTTTATTATCCTCCCTCTTCAATCCAGTCCCTTTCCATAACTTTAGAGGTTCTACCTGTCTTCCTCTCGTTGCTGGTATTCATTTCTCTTTCCCTCCATCTCTCCTTTCTATTCTCTGAACTTCTACTCACTGTTGATCCAGTTCTGTTTCTTTACTCCGACACTGTGTAGTAGTTAGCTTCCTACCTACAATGGCTACAGCTCTTTTTTTTCTGTGTACTCCTAGGCACACACCTTGTTCCTTGATACTTATTTTGTGTTACCGGGACTGCGATGTGACAATGTGCCATCATCACATTTTGTCACATTAGCTGAAGAAAAGCAAAGTTTACACAGCAGTAAAACGGGTTACCCCTGTCCCCCCTTTACCCCTCCTCCACCCCTCCCTCCTCTATTTCTTTCTCTGTCACTCCTTACTGCACTGTTCTCTCTCCTTCTACCCTTTCCTCAAAAGTTATTTCTTCTATCTTGTGCTACTTTTCCTCTCCAATCGTCTTTTGTCTGGGCATGCTAGCGACCCTTCAGTTATATTCCTCAATGCATTTTATCTCAAGTTTTATATCTACTTTTGTTATCATTTACTCCTTGATTTACCTCGATCTATTTATGCATGCTGTCTGTGAAACTGATAGCTGCATCTATCAATGGAACCGTGTCAGATCTTAATAAGGCTTTGTCCAGTGGATCTACCCTAAACCACAAAAATCTGATTAAAGTTTCTCATCTTTAAGATGATCTGAAAGTAGAGCAAGGTGTTAAGTGCAAATGTGTGCTAGAATTTGGTTAGACCTTACAGAGATGGTCAATAGTTCAGTAACCCTACACTTCCTGTGCTGTGGGAGAAGCCTGCAATGGCCTACTTCCTGTTTGGCATGTGTGTCTGAGAGGACAGGAAGTTCCAGGTTGCCCGGTCGGGCTTATGTGATAGAATTATCACATGGCCTTTACTACTATATTACTCTTCTACTTTGCGATCAGGTAGTGCTTCAGTTGTCCACGTGTCAGTAGTTCAGCCCCCAAAGATGAGAAACTCGTAATAGATTTTTGTGTCTTTAATTGTGCTGTGATGGGTCAAATATTGGTCATTGGAACCTTGTTGCTATGAATCGTTGCTTAATTGTTAATCTATATTGTTGTTGAAGCATTTCTATTAGTTTAGTTCTTTCCCATTATTTGTTATTTTTTTTATGTTTTCAAAAGTCTAGTTTTATTTTATTTTTTGTTTGAGTTCACGTTTATCATGTTGAATCTTTTGTGTTACATGTATACCTGAGAAGGATCAATTTTCATCTGCCTCTCTTGTTACCTCTCCTTTTTCTCTTCTTTTTGACTCCTTGCCCTCTTTTGTCATCCTTTCTCCTTCCTCATGCCTTCTCGCAGTCCGGCGGGTACCTCCTCGCTTCTCCATTCTTCCAGAAAGTAAAGAAATAATGCCAGGTGGCAGTGTGAACATAACTTGCGTGGCAGTGGGGTCGCCCATGCCTTATGTCAAGTGGATGCTGAACGCTGAGGACTTGACGCCAGACGACGAGATGCCAGTTGGCAGAAATGTTCTTGAACTGAGCAGTGTCCGTGAGTCAGCCAACTATACCTGCGTGGCCATGAGCAGCCTTGGCATCATTGAAGCCGTGGCACAGATCACTGTAAAATGTAAGAGATGACTATTTGTGAAGGATCTATGACATTCATAGAACATTTCACTTCCAATCTCTTGTGTTAAGTTACAAAAAAAAAAAAACACTATCTCGATCTTTGTTCTTTTTTGTTCAGACTTCTTGAGCAATCACCAATTAATATCTTCTCTCATTTTTTCTGTGTTGTCACAACAGCTCTTCCCAAGCCTCCAGGTACCCCTGTGGTTACTGAAACCACAGCCACTAGTGTGACCATTACGTGGGACTCAGGAAACCCAGATCCAGTGACATACTACATCATACAGTATAGAGCCAGGTCCCCAGACAGCAAGTATGAAACGGTGGATAGCATCACCACTACACGTTACAGCATTGGTGGCCTCTACCCAAACACAGAGTATGAAATACGTGTCTCAGCGGTGAACTCAATTGGACAAGGTCCACCCAGTGAGCCAGTCGAAACTCGGACTGGTGAGCAAGCTCCCGCCAGTCCACCAAGAAACATTAAGGCCCAAATTCTTCCTCAAAACACCATGATGGTCCAGTGGGAGGAACCCGAGGAGCCTAATGGGCAGATCAAGGGATACCGAGTTTATTACACTATGGACGATTCGCAGCCCATGAGCCTCTGGCAGATCCACAATGTCCAGGACAATCTCATCACCACCATTCAGAGCCTAGTTCCTCAAGAAACATACACAATCAAAGTCCTTGCATTCACATCTGTTGGTGATGGACCTTTTTCAGCCCCAATTCAGGTCAAAGTATTACAGGGAGGTAAGGATATGAATAATTGCTAATAATGTAATAGTACCTCTGGAGCTGTTGGAACTAGATTCTCTTAATAAAATGGTTTAGAAGCCAACCTACTGGTCATCATAATTTAACCCTTGCAAATGTTATTGTCTTGACTCTGAATTATTGTAATATCCTCTGCTGTTGTGTCCAGTTCCAGGTCAACCATCCAAATTCCAAGTTGGTGCTGTGTCAGACACCAGCATTGAGCTGACCTGGGAACCTGCATATGAGAAAGAAGGAATTATAAATTATGAACTTCGCTATAAGGAAGGCGATTCAGACACTCAGGTAAGTGTTCACTACCAAAGCTCTAAAAGTTTATTTCAACAATTGTTTTTTTTAGTTCACCATTTTAAATTCTTATATTTTGATTGACAGTTGAAGAAAACATTTGGACCCACAAAATCATATGTTGTGGAAAGTCTCCGTCCCAATACAAAGTACCGCTTCTCCCTGGCGGCCATCTCTAACAAAGGCATTGGGGCGTTCACAAATGAAATTTCTGAGAGGACCTTGCAAGCCAGTATGTAGCCTTTTATTGATATTCTGTCCTGTTTTTGTTTCAGGTTTGCTAACAAAAGAAACTCCTCTTACAAAACTAAACTATGATCTTGTTTTCTTTATGGACCATAGCAAAAACAATTTTCATTTATATTAGTTCTTTTTCCTGCTCTTTTGACTGAAGCTTGCAAATTTTTCTCTAATGTCAATGGCCTAGCCTCTGAGTTATGTGTTTAAACAATGACTTTATTTGAAGCTTACTGAGGCTACTTATTTGTGATTTAAAATGTCTACTGGGAACATATCCATATTTTCATACATTTTGCAAATGTATGAAATGTAATTTGACATTTTTTAAAACTCTGTTAGGCTTGTATTATTCTAATAAATGTTTACTTTATGGACTACTGCAGTTGAAGAGACTAAGGGAACATTTTAAATAGCATTTACCTTAAGTGTTGCTTGTATTATTTCATGCATGGTTGAGAAATCCTTGACTCTACCATGGCAGCCATTCAGGTTAGCTTCAACACTTGCTCATACGGTGCACTGCCTTTTTACCCAAAGCTCCGCCTTAAAGTCTGAGTGGAGTCTCCAGGGGAAGTGTCAGAGATTTGGAGCTTCTTAAAGAGACAAAGGCCAATTTTGAGGATTTAAATTGCAAAGTCAAATTTCTTTTAAATTATGTTTGTTATAGAATTGGTAAAACAGCCAAAGTTAAAAATTACCTAATTGTGCTATAAATTGGCACTATGTGCCTGGAAATATATAATACCCATCTATAGCCCTCTATTAATGAAAATGGCATTGATGACACACTTCTCTGTTCAACAGCCATTTATAATAAAAACAAATAAAGCATTGAGATTGTATTTTTTTTTTGTTTGTTTTTGCTGCTGCTATTTGCATCCATTCTGAATGGATTACATCCTGAATGTAATCCATTCAGAATGGGAAAAGGGAAACTGTTTTTTTCAAGTACAACTATGATTAACATTCCATGCAGTAATTCCCTCCTCTCTTTTTTATGGTACTTCAACCAATTCTTCCACTCTGAAGCCCCATGTTAGTGACTTTTTACACTTGAGTGCATTTAATTCGTCTGATCTTCCTCTTTTCATAGGGTTCTTCAAAACTTCTAAAGTTCCAGGTTGCAATAATCCTCTGTCTCATTGGAAAACTAAAATTTAAAAACTTGGTTTGGTTAAGCACCTGTTCGTCAAAATGCCCCTCTAGTTCACATCCTTGCTTTGTTTGCCTTTTTTTCCTCACTGCTGTGCTTAGGAAGACGTAAATGTATGTGTACTCAGCCATGGAAAACATACGTTGTTGTGGATAGATGATTTCAGTAGTTCCTTTTTTTTAATGTATTTTCTTTCACTTTTGTTGATGTGTTCCTTTCCTTTGTAGACAGCAAGTCCACATCCCACATGACACAAAAAATGCTAGTTTTCCTGAAAAACCACCAAGGCTCTCGTATGAACTGCACAAATATTTGAGAGTTAAATCTTGTTGTTGAGAGGGGGCGGGGGGGATTAGAGACAAGTGATGTGACGATGGAGAGCATTACATTTAAAAAGACAATTGTGTCTTCGGCAGATCATAGTCATAGATCTTTAATTATATTTTGAGTGGCAGGTGCTTTCATCAAAATAAAAATTATTGGAGAATAGCTACTTATAGTCAAATAAAGGCGGCAGAAAAGACAAAAAGACAGCATTTTAAATCATGGACGCAAAATGAGGATGTAAATTTAGACAAAGTTAACTTGGAAAGTTGATGGAAGATTCATTTGACCTACATGTGTCAAACTCGAGGCACGGGGACTAATCTGGCCCATCAGAGCTTCTTATGTGGCCCTCTCGGCTCCATAGGGACAGAGAAATAGAGCAATTGATTGCTTACATATTATTTTATTAGTCAAATTAAAGCAGCTTTTATTTTTTATACAATCAAATTACATATGTACCTCGAGTTTTTTTTGAAACGGCAAATTCATGCTAAATCAACAGACCCCTGCACGTTTTTGCGCTAATGCATAATCGTAAGTTTTTCGCACATTAAAAAAAGAATATTAAAGTGATGCTACCTCACACCTGCAGAGGTCAGTATGTTTTACATCTACTACACTGCTTTAATTGATGTCAAATGATAGTTTGTCCTTGATACAACAAGTACCAAAAAGTTACATTTATCATCAAGTGCAAATATTGCAAATATGTCTTTCATTCATACATCCATCCATTTTCTATACACCCTTTTCCCTTAGTGGGGTCAGGAGGGTTGCTGGTGCCTATCTCCAGCTAACGTTCCGGGCGAGAGGCAGGGTACACCCTGGACAGGTCGCCAGTCTGTCTCAGGGCATATGTCATTCAAATATTTCTAAATTAGCGCCTGAAAATCATTGATTTCAATTGCAAACAATTACAAAAACATTCAGAAAATCCTGGAGCAGTGTGAACAGATGTTCGATATTATTTAATTTTAAGAAATACCTTATTGAATGCAGACACAGCTATTCATTAATATTTTAACAATATTTTAATGGTTTTTACCAATACATTCTGCCACAACCAGCCCTTTAAGAATATTCATAAACTTGATGTGGCCCAAAATGAAAATGAGTTTAATACTCATGCTCTAACTAATGAATCATCGACACACTATGAACACTTGAATGAGAACAGTTTAATTTCATTTAATAAACAATAGTACAGTAATAAATCTTAATAACTGTTGTTGAAGTAATAAGGTATTTAATTAACTCTGCTGAGGTTTCAACAGTAAACTTGGCACACTATTTTTGTTTATTCACATATGGAAGTTAACATGAAATGCCTTATTGCTAATATTATTTCTACAGTCAAGACTGTCAAATTGTAGTTTAATCAAACATATGCCGGAGAAAATGAATTGTGTATGAATGGTTTCATTGTTTTACTACACTGACAGTATTTTTGTTAAATCAGAGTACCTTCAACAGTGACATAGGAAAGCATTGGTGGTGGGAGCCGACTTCCTATAACACATTTTCTATTTCTACCAGTGCAACTTGTTGGCTGTGCCTCGACATGTGAGCGTGTGGGCTTTGGAACAACCACTTCACAGTTCTTTTTGTTCCTGCACAGAAAGTGCAGTGTTACTGCCAAGAACTCCACTTGCATGTGACACTCACTACTGCCCACTCGGGGTGCTGTTGAGCAGCTGCCGCTGAACTGATGAACTTTGACTCCTCTGCATGAAAAGCCACATATGTCCATCCCCATTTCTGTCTTGGCATTTCTTGAGTACAGTGTGCGTATCCCCATGTGTCGAAGTGTGTGTTTGTGATATTCTTGCCTGTTTTTGCATTTGCAAACTGCAAGCAGAATTGAATATGCCCCTCCTCCTTTTCCTCTTCCTTCGTCACCCTCTTCCAGTCTAGTGCCTCTCTTTGTCACATGTTAACTTGTGGATTGTAACTAAAACTGTTCTTGGAATGCCTTGACATCGTTTTGTTCACTTAAATCCCTCTTCCCTTTTGGTTTGATTGTTATTTATTTATTTATTTATTTATTTATTTATTTATTTATTTATTTATTGGTAAACAGAGTTATATCCATTTATTTAATTTTCTCTATTCACTTGGGTCTTAATTTTGAAATACTATTTATTTGATTTATCTCTCTGTATCTTCTAGCCACATTTCCATTTCTGTTTGGTTCTTGTATGAACCCAAGTCCACCACAGGTTCGAATAACTGCAACAAAAGCCAATGCAACCATGCTTACTTACTTGAATGGGCTTTTGAGCAAACATGATGGGAGATAAGTCCAACATTTTAAGATATAGGATTCTTCATTTTCGTTTTTTTTATTATTTTTTTTTTATTGTCCTGCACTCTTTGCTCTCCCTGAACAGTGGTCCACAGAAATAATAGAAAATGCAGATCTTACCTCTATTTTCAATAGCTTGGTCATAACACTAAAGCTAGCAGCCATGCTTGCTTTTTTTTATTTTTATCCATTCTATTGACATTATTTTATCCTGGGCCTCAGAGATGTTTACTGACATGTTTTAAGCCATTTTTTCCTGTACATTAAAGATTCATTGTAAAGTTGCTGCAGTCACTTACACCCATTGGTTGTTCAGCACTAAGTCAGGATATTCGAAAACTAAGTTGGGCAAACGCAGTGCTTATTGTTAAAAATTACTTGATCTTTTGGACGCTCAAAGGTAAGTGATTGTGTGGTTTAGAGATTCAGTGTGCCGTGTGGAGCCAGCTAAGATGGGATTGATGTTTTTCCCAGATCCAAGGTATAAAAAAAAAATAGAACAGAACTAATTTATGACCAGAGTTTTTTTCCTTCTTTACAGCTGTATTTTTCAGTTCATATTAACAGTTCTCCAAATTGTCTCAAATACACCTCCTTTTAGAGAGAATAAAAGATTACTGTTCTTGAACAATTTGAACAAGTCACTTCTGCTTGATTGTTGGTGCTCAGTAACTCTAGATGGCTGTTAATTTACTTACATTTACCCTGAAAATATTGATACCCACTGAGTACAATCAATGGTACTTGTGCCACAGTTTAAGAAACCTTTGTTTTTTTTTTTTTGTTTTTTTTTTTCATTTGGTAGTTTCACACTCACACATTAAACATTTTAAACGAAGATTTTTCACCAAAAGCCATCCTTCACATACACACGAAGGTAGCACTGGAACTTATCAAGTTTTACATTTTAATAGCTATGTTGCTTGATTGAAATAATCAGTTGGATATGAAACTTAATGACATCTAATGGAGAGATTGCTGGAATTAATCCCTGAAAACTAAAAACTTCTCACGAACACAAAAACTATTCAGGATTTGCACATAAAGTAGTTGTTCCTTCCCAAACATGATGTATAAGTTCCACTTCCAGACCTCCAGCATCTGGCACACTGAATCACTATGCTACAAAGTTGAAAGACAGACAGACAATATGACATTTCAGATGTGTTTCCTCTATGTTCTATGCAGAAACTGTTTATAAAACATTGAAGGTTATGCTCAGTCCAAATAGCATTACCTGAGGCTTGTAATGGGAGCTTTGACGAGCAAAAAATTCAGAATAATCCTGGAATTTGTCTGCACTCTTTAACTACTTCAATGTGGCTGATACCAAATTATTTTCACTTTTCAAAGTTGTATCAGGTTTTTATATAAGCAAGACATTCTCTCTCACAACGGCTCCCATTCAGAAACAAGACCTCACTTGGTATGCTACATTTGTCAGTCCAGGTTGAAACCAGTTTATGAGACAGTTCAGACATGGCCAACAAGAGGGTCCACAACCAGAAAGCATGGAGGGTAATTTTTCCAGCTGTTGCCAGTTTTAAAACATGCTGAGAAGACTTGAGATAGACCCTGGAGTGGTTGTTGAGGGGCTGCAGGGCTCCCGAATGGCAGATAAGAATCCCATTTCATAGAGTCAGAATTAATTTCATGCTCTGCGATGAGCTCTGAGCCAAGGCCTTGGATTGTCAGGCTTTGTTACACATTTAGATTATACCTAGACCCTGCCAGTAGCCAGTCAAAAGCCATCTCTAAAATTAAAGTGGCAGATTCTAAATCCTCTGTATTTAACCAAACAAGCAGTTTATTCCCCCCACTTACTGTAATTGCAGAAGGTTTTTAGATGTATTGGAATATCTGTGTGAGCCACACCATGGCCATTTGTCATCGCTGGGATTAATTCCGTAATGATCTACAAGAACGAACATCATGTCATTTGAGGTTTCTGATACAGTCCATATACAAAGATGGCACTTAGACTGTGATAGAAATAGCATTCGCAATTTGTTATTTTAATACTTCACGTTAATATCGAATTGTAACCATTGTAGTATTTTTGCTAAGAATATTCCATATCCTCTAAATTCCTTTCACTTTGAATTTGAAAGTTGTAGTGTAAAAACCTCCCACATCATATTTCAGAGTCAAAGTGAAGGAAGTAATTGCAGACAAGACCAGTTTGTCTTGTCTTGATGACTTCATATGAAAGTTTTGATGCACTTCAAGTGAAACTTTATCCAAAATACTTCTTTTTGTGGTTGCATACTTCTAGTATCCATAATCCTACGACTGGCCCTCCGTGGGATATTAAGGATGCGCCCAATCCAGTCTTAAATTGTTATCAAGCATAGAGATGCCTGTGCACTGTGATAACCTCCACCCTGTCAGAATTATAGACCTTTTCTTTGCCACAAAGAATGAGAACGGAGCAATCATTCTTGACGGGGGAGAGTTTGCAAATACAATACGGGCAAAGGAAAGAAGCTGAATGGCTCAAAATCCAGTAAGACCTTAAGTAAATAAGCCCATTGGACACAGAAAAGGGTTTGAGAACTAAGGCTGTGGCCCTGTTTTATTTTTGTGTACTGGAACAGTGTCTATTTTACCAAGTAAAATGTTTTTTGTTTTTATTTTTTTCTTTATAAAACTTAGTTTTTTCTTTTCAATTTTAAATCTGTTTCTTCTAAAGTGACAATATGCTCACAACATTTTTATTAAAGTTTTATAAATTCCTTTATATGAGCTTTTTATGTTGTTGATGACATTGTCTTGTGTCTTGGCACTGTCAAAATGGCTGCAGGCTCCTCTGAGATACTTAGACATAGGGCTATGAAATGGGATTTATTTGAGGAAATTGCCAACAAGGAAGGATGTTTCTGTGCTCGGCCAAGTTCACGAGCGTAGAAAATCTTGATAATGAGTTTTCCCCACTGGCTTTCCCTTCTCTCAGTGTTGTGGACCCTCTGGCCCAACAATGCAGTATTAAACAGCACTGGCTACAGCACAGAGCCAACTCTCTCCCTCCTGCTCTTCCCAAACTGGGTCCAAATCAACTATCAGTGGATACAAATAGCTGTTTGCCATGACTGTAACAAGATTTGATCATAAAATTGATCATATTCTCAGGATGGGAAAGTGTTGCTTCTCCCTGACTCTAGAGTAAGCACACTCTGGAGTCAGGTGCTGTTGGTAAGAAAGTCTTGAAAGTTTTTTTTTATTTTATTTTTGGGAGTCAGGTACGTATGATGCAGACAATGCTTGCGATTTACTTTTGTTTGTCTGTTCATGGTATACTGTTTTGTTTGTTGTTTTTTATGAGCATCTGGTTTTATTTTTCCTTTGTTGATGTTTACTCACACCTTGTATTTTTAGAAAGTATTTGTTGTGAATCTTTTGAATCACTTTGGTTCCAACTAATTTCACATTATCCTCCTTGAATTCATAACTTATTTCTTTATTGTCCTTTATTTTTGGATGAAAACATATTTATTTATTCATTTGCTTCTTTTTATTTAAACTTTTGTGTGATATGTCCTTGTCTCTAATCATATTTAATTTAGTTTGTATTACTTTGCTGTCAGAAAATGTAATAATGAACTAGATTTGCTACATCAAGGTGGAAGGAATTGCACAAAGAATAAAATACAAAGGCTAAAATATATATTATTTGGACAGGAAAAACAAAAATGTTAAGAATTTTAAAAGAGGACATTTTTTTAATTTAACATGTTCTCCAAAAGCAATTCAGACACAAAGGTTTACCATGGAATTCTGTGTGATAAATTGGAATGATTCAAATTTTCATTTTAAACTACGTAATTTGTTGTCTAGCAATCACAAAAATAAAGTGAACTTCTGAGTTCTTGTTTAAAATGGTGCTAGTCATCCTAAAGACTCCTAAATTATAAAATCTATCATGACTTTTTAGCTAGTAGACTTTTTAGATTTGGAAAAAGTACCAAACAATTGACCTATATTTCATAAAATAATGTTCACAGACATATCTTATTTTCACCAAAACCAGCAAGCACAGCTGTCTTGATTCATTATTATGTTTCTGTATGGTGGTGTGCATTTTCACCTTTTAATTTGGCATCTGCTTGGTACCCCGTTTTTATTTTCATATATTTGTGTTTTGTGTTGATCAGTTTCATTTTGATTATTCCTGTTGTTTTTTATTTGAGTTTAAAATTTTCCTTTTTTCATTTTCTTTATCTCTACCATCTTTTTATTTTTTCGTTTTTCACCCTTCTTCCTTCCCCCATCCTCCTCGTCCTCTACCGCCCCCTACCTCCCTTCCTTCCTGTCCTTTCCACCTCACCAGAACCCTCAGCTCCCCCTCAAGAAATTAAGTGCAGCACTACCAGCTCCACCAGCCTTTTGGTAAGTTGGCGCCCCCCACCTCTGAAGAGTCAGAACGGTGATCTGACGGGGTATAGGGTGCGCTACCAAGTGGTGGGCCCTTCAGAAGGGGCCAGCGACGATACAGACCCCATGGAGGAGCCGCCAGTGCCTCCAACCGAAGAGCGGGTGTTGCTGCAGAGACTGGAGAAGTGGACCCAGTACCGAATCACATTGTCCGCCTCAACTGAGATTGGGCCTGGCCCCGAGAGTGAGCCCCTAATCTGTCGGACAGATGAAGATGGTACGTGAGTCTCTTATGTGGAGACTTGGCCTTATTAAGAGACAGAACTCTTCTCTGTTAGCTTGAAATAAGGTTAAACTGCTTTGGCATCTAACTTGAAGTCACAAGAGTCGTGGTTGAATACACTACTATGATCCATCTGTACTCAGGAATCTGAATTTCCAAATCAGGGAAAGTCTTACAGTAAGGCTTAACATATTTTACTTAAGAATTTTTAAATTGAAATTCTTAAAGTGGTTCCTCATCAACCTAAACCTCAAAATCCAGTTTGAGTGTTGTGTAGAAAAATTTAAAAAATAAAATAAAAACAGTAAATGTTGAATGAATATGCTGCATCTTTGCAACATTTGGATTTCTTATCCAAATGTTCTTCTTTAAGTATACTCCTAGACCCTCTCTTGACAATAATTTATGAATAACTACGGTTATACACACACAGACACACATCTACCAAATGTCCACCTCCCAGACATGGAAAAAACTCGTCCTGAGGATTTTTTTTTTTTTACTAGTCTGCCTAACCTGTATGTTTAGTAAGTACACCACCAAGGATCTTGAACATGCCACTCAGGCTGCTGAAACAAACTGTTTTTGGTGTGTTAATCCATCCGTTTAACTGGAAAAACAAACCCGTTTCACTGTCTCCGGAAAGAAAGGGCAGCTACTGTGCACCTGAATTGATTTTTTTATTCTGTTCACTTCCTATCATTTGATACACTTTTATTATTTCCCTGCTCCCTGAAGACCTACCTTTTGCAATCTGACACCACAACGTGGTCATATGGAATGAAAACAAGCATTTAAAGAAGCTAAAAATAAGTTTCTCTGGCGAAAGAAGAAAAATCCTGACATGATAGGATTTTATTGATCCATCGATCTTACCACAGCACCTGTGACATAGATTCACTTAAATTAGCTTCTACTCTACATAAGCCATTTTATATCTAACATGTTGAAATGTTCTGCATTTGTCTGGCATTCGTGTTTTTAAATACCACTGTTATACTGGCAGTTATTAAATGGCAAATCAAAACTATTTTTGGTGCTGCTATAATAATGACATTTAACAAGTGTCAGTTAAAAAANTTTTTTCAACAGAGATAATGAAAAAAATATCTCAACCAAATACTTAGTTTTGATAGGAACTTTTTTTTTTTTTTTTTTTTGGAAAATAATATTTTTGGGGATTTGCAAGTGTCCATTTTTCTTGGTACATTTTTACTGCATGTCATTTTTTCATAGCACAAACCAGCCTTTTTCAAAGGTCAGCTATGAACTTTTTGCCCTCAAGGTTAGGTTGTTACGCCCAGAGTAACAAAGTAATTGACATTAGCAGTGGATAGAACAGAAAATGCATACAGAGTAGATTAGAGACTTATCAAAACCCCAACACCAGCCATGTTACCCATTTGAGTGTCCCTCACTCTGTATCTGAAAGTATCCATCAGTGATTTATACTGATTTTACATGTGCAATTCAGTTAAAAGAAAATCCCTCTGAGTTTGTTTATATAATAATTCTGCCTCAGTTTTGTGGATAAATTAGCTTTTCCCATGCAACGATCATATGAATCCCATTTGGATTGACACGGTTTGTTTTTAAATCTAATTTTACTTTAAGGGCCCCTTTCAGTTTTTCCTTCAATCACTCCCACTACCCTGTTTTGTCCTTCCTTATGCCCACCTGTCCTAAACATTTAACTTCCATTTGCACACAAAAGTAATGTTTAAGGTGGTGATGAAGGAACATGTGCCTGATTCTTGATTTTAAGCCCCAGTGTGTGAGATCTCCAAACCAACTTTGAGCCATGATCTTTTCTTGTTCTTTTTTTATTTTCAATCAGTTTTTATTCTATTCCCCACTTATATCCTCCTTCTCCTTCTCCCCCCTTTTCTGACAACCCGATCCCTTTCTTTCCCTTGTTGCGTATTGTACAGTATGTCCGCGTGTCAATCCATTTCCCTTTGTCTTGTTCGTTGTCTTGCTGCTCGAGTTTGTTTTTTTTTATTTCTGCCTTGTGTCTTGTCTCTCTTCCTTTGTTTTGTGCGTCTCTCTAAAGTCATCTTTCACATATGTTTCATCATGTTGTCTTCTGTATCTTCACTACTTTCCTTCTCTCACTTGACCTTTGCATCCCAACAAACATTTTGACATTAAATCAAAATATTTTCTTTGTTTTAGTCTGCTGTGTATTTGTAAAATCTTGTCTTTCCTACATATAGCTTTCCTTTGAAATTGCACACAAATATGTAAAATGGTTGAAGAAAACATTAGGGTAACTGCAAACTCCTCCATGTCACCTAATGTCAAATGCTTCCTGGGATGCCTCTCTCAATCAGTTTCTTTTTTGCAGAATCATGCTCTTTCACTCTATAGCTCTTGCATACTGTACACACGCACATCCATGCCTATACCAATGCAAAAAGTATATGCATCTATATACCTACAGATACACACACATTACACTATACCTGTCACATCCTTCGTCTGAATCTCAGGTTTATTATCCTCCCTCTTCAATCCAGTCCCTTTCCATAACTTTAGAGGTTCTACCTGTCTTCCTCTCGTTGCTGGTATTCATTTCTCTTTCCCTCCATCTCTCCTTTCTATTCTCTGAACTTCTACTCACTGTTGATCCAGTTCTGTTTCTTTACTCCGACACTGTGTAGTAGTTAGCTTCCTACCTACAATGGCTACAGCTCTTTTTTTTCTGTGTACTCCTAGGCACACACCTTGTTCCTTGATACTTATTTTGTGTTACCGGGACTGCGATGTGACAATGTGCCATCATCACATTTTGTCACATTAGCTGAAGAAAAGCAAAGTTTACACAGCAGTAAAACGGGTTACCCCTGTCCCCCCTTTACCCCTCCTCCACCCCTCCCTCCTCTATTTCTTTCTCTGTCACTCCTTACTGCACTGTTCTCTCTCCTTCTACCCTTTCCTCAAAAGTTATTTCTTCTATCTTGTGCTACTTTTCCTCTCCAATCGTCTTTTGTCTGGGCATGCTAGCGACCCTTCAGTTATATTCCTCAATGCATTTTATCTCAAGTTTTATATCTACTTTTGTTATCATTTACTCCTTGATTTACCTCGATCTATTTATGCATGCTGTCTGTGAAACTGATAGCTGCATCTATCAATGGAACCGTGTCAGATCTTAATAAGGCTTTGTCCAGTGGATCTACCCTAAACCACAAAAATCTGATTAAAGTTTCTCATCTTTAAGATGATCTGAAAGTAGAGCAAGGTGTTAAGTGCAAATGTGTGCTAGAATTTGGTTAGACCTTACAGAGATGGTCAATAGTTCAGTAACCCTACACTTCCTGTGCTGTGGGAGAAGCCTGCAATGGCCTACTTCCTGTTTGGCATGTGTGTCTGAGAGGACAGGAAGTTCCAGGTTGCCCGGTCGGGCTTATGTGATAGAATTATCACATGGCCTTTACTACTATATTACTCTTCTACTTTGCGATCAGGTAGTGCTTCAGTTGTCCACGTGTCAGTAGTTCAGCCCCCAAAGATGAGAAACTCGTAATAGATTTTTGTGTCTTTAATTGTGCTGTGATGGGTCAAATATTGGTCATTGGAACCTTGTTGCTATGAATCGTTGCTTAATTGTTAATCTATATTGTTGTTGAAGCATTTCTATTAGTTTAGTTCTTTCCCATTATTTGTTATTTTTTTTATGTTTTCAAAAGTCTAGTTTTATTTTATTTTTTGTTTGAGTTCACGTTTATCATGTTGAATCTTTTGTGTTACATGTATACCTGAGAAGGATCAATTTTCATCTGCCTCTCTTGTTACCTCTCCTTTTTCTCTTCTTTTTGACTCCTTGCCCTCTTTTGTCATCCTTTCTCCTTCCTCATGCCTTCTCGCAGTCCGGCGGGTACCTCCTCGCTTCTCCATTCTTCCAGAAAGTAAAGAAATAATGCCAGGTGGCAGTGTGAACATAACTTGCGTGGCAGTGGGGTCGCCCATGCCTTATGTCAAGTGGATGCTGAACGCTGAGGACTTGACGCCAGACGACGAGATGCCAGTTGGCAGAAATGTTCTTGAACTGAGCAGTGTCCGTGAGTCAGCCAACTATACCTGCGTGGCCATGAGCAGCCTTGGCATCATTGAAGCCGTGGCACAGATCACTGTAAAATGTAAGAGATGACTATTTGTGAAGGATCTATGACATTCATAGAACATTTCACTTCCAATCTCTTGTGTTAAGTTACAAAAAAAAAAAAACACTATCTCGATCTTTGTTCTTTTTTGTTCAGACTTCTTGAGCAATCACCAATTAATATCTTCTCTCATTTTTTCTGTGTTGTCACAACAGCTCTTCCCAAGCCTCCAGGTACCCCTGTGGTTACTGAAACCACAGCCACTAGTGTGACCATTACGTGGGACTCAGGAAACCCAGATCCAGTGACATACTACATCATACAGTATAGAGCCAGGTCCCCAGACAGCAAGTATGAAACGGTGGATAGCATCACCACTACACGTTACAGCATTGGTGGCCTCTACCCAAACACAGAGTATGAAATACGTGTCTCAGCGGTGAACTCAATTGGACAAGGTCCACCCAGTGAGCCAGTCGAAACTCGGACTGGTGAGCAAGCTCCCGCCAGTCCACCAAGAAACATTAAGGCCCAAATTCTTCCTCAAAACACCATGATGGTCCAGTGGGAGGAACCCGAGGAGCCTAATGGGCAGATCAAGGGATACCGAGTTTATTACACTATGGACGATTCGCAGCCCATGAGCCTCTGGCAGATCCACAATGTCCAGGACAATCTCATCACCACCATTCAGAGCCTAGTTCCTCAAGAAACATACACAATCAAAGTCCTTGCATTCACATCTGTTGGTGATGGACCTTTTTCAGCCCCAATTCAGGTCAAAGTATTACAGGGAGGTAAGGATATGAATAATTGCTAATAATGTAATAGTACCTCTGGAGCTGTTGGAACTAGATTCTCTTAATAAAATGGTTTAGAAGCCAACCTACTGGTCATCATAATTTAACCCTTGCAAATGTTATTGTCTTGACTCTGAATTATTGTAATATCCTCTGCTGTTGTGTCCAGTTCCAGGTCAACCATCCAAATTCCAAGTTGGTGCTGTGTCAGACACCAGCATTGAGCTGACCTGGGAACCTGCATATGAGAAAGAAGGAATTATAAATTATGAACTTCGCTATAAGGAAGGCGATTCAGACACTCAGGTAAGTGTTCACTACCAAAGCTCTAAAAGTTTATTTCAACAATTGTTTTTTTTAGTTCACCATTTTAAATTCTTATATTTTGATTGACAGTTGAAGAAAACATTTGGACCCACAAAATCATATGTTGTGGAAAGTCTCCGTCCCAATACAAAGTACCGCTTCTCCCTGGCGGCCATCTCTAACAAAGGCATTGGGGCGTTCACAAATGAAATTTCTGAGAGGACCTTGCAAGCCAGTATGTAGCCTTTTATTGATATTCTGTCCTGTTTTTGTTTCAGGTTTGCTAACAAAAGAAACTCCTCTTACAAAACTAAACTATGATCTTGTTTTCTTTATGGACCATAGCAAAAACAATTTTCATTTATATTAGTTCTTTTTCCTGCTCTTTTGACTGAAGCTTGCAAATTTTTCTCTAATGTCAATGGCCTAGCCTCTGAGTTATGTGTTTAAACAATGACTTTATTTGAAGCTTACTGAGGCTACTTATTTGTGATTTAAAATGTCTACTGGGAACATATCCATATTTTCATACATTTTGCAAATGTATGAAATGTAATTTGACATTTTTTAAA
Source organism: Poecilia formosa (assembly GCF_000485575.1). Classification (NCBI taxonomy): domain Eukaryota; kingdom Metazoa; phylum Chordata; class Actinopteri; order Cyprinodontiformes; family Poeciliidae; genus Poecilia; species Poecilia formosa. The sequence goes on from NW_006799949.1 coordinate 1,517,984, forward strand.
ACTCTGTTAGGCTTGTATTATTCTAATAAATGTTTACTTTATGGACTACTGCAGTTGAAGAGACTAAGGGAACATTTTAAATAGCATTTACCTTAAGTGTTGCTTGTATTATTTCATGCATGGTTGAGAAATCCTTGACTCTACCATGGCAGCCATTCAGGTTAGCTTCAACACTTGCTCATACGGTGCACTGCCTTTTTACCCAAAGCTCCGCCTTAAAGTCTGAGTGGAGTCTCCAGGGGAAGTGTCAGAGATTTGGAGCTTCTTAAAGAGACAAAGGCCAATTTTGAGGATTTAAATTGCAAAGTCAAATTTCTTTTAAATTATGTTTGTTATAGAATTGGTAAAACAGCCAAAGTTAAAAATTACCTAATTGTGCTATAAATTGGCACTATGTGCCTGGAAATATATAATACCCATCTATAGCCCTCTATTAATGAAAATGGCATTGATGACACACTTCTCTGTTCAACAGCCATTTATAATAAAAACAAATAAAGCATTGAGATTGTATTTTTTTTTTGTTTGTTTTTGCTGCTGCTATTTGCATCCATTCTGAATGGATTACATCCTGAATGTAATCCATTCAGAATGGGAAAAGGGAAACTGTTTTTTTCAAGTACAACTATGATTAACATTCCATGCAGTAATTCCCTCCTCTCTTTTTTATGGTACTTCAACCAATTCTTCCACTCTGAAGCCCCATGTTAGTGACTTTTTACACTTGAGTGCATTTAATTCGTCTGATCTTCCTCTTTTCATAGGGTTCTTCAAAACTTCTAAAGTTCCAGGTTGCAATAATCCTCTGTCTCATTGGAAAACTAAAATTTAAAAACTTGGTTTGGTTAAGCACCTGTTCGTCAAAATGCCCCTCTAGTTCACATCCTTGCTTTGTTTGCCTTTTTTTCCTCACTGCTGTGCTTAGGAAGACGTAAATGTATGTGTACTCAGCCATGGAAAACATACGTTGTTGTGGATAGATGATTTCAGTAGTTCCTTTTTTTTAATGTATTTTCTTTCACTTTTGTTGATGTGTTCCTTTCCTTTGTAGACAGCAAGTCCACATCCCACATGACACAAAAAATGCTAGTTTTCCTGAAAAACCACCAAGGCTCTCGTATGAACTGCACAAATATTTGAGAGTTAAATCTTGTTGTTGAGAGGGGGCGGGGGGGATTAGAGACAAGTGATGTGACGATGGAGAGCATTACATTTAAAAAGACAATTGTGTCTTCGGCAGATCATAGTCATAGATCTTTAATTATATTTTGAGTGGCAGGTGCTTTCATCAAAATAAAAATTATTGGAGAATAGCTACTTATAGTCAAATAAAGGCGGCAGAAAAGACAAAAAGACAGCATTTTAAATCATGGACGCAAAATGAGGATGTAAATTTAGACAAAGTTAACTTGGAAAGTTGATGGAAGATTCATTTGACCTACATGTGTCAAACTCGAGGCACGGGGACTAATCTGGCCCATCAGAGCTTCTTATGTGGCCCTCTCGGCTCCATAGGGACAGAGAAATAGAGCAATTGATTGCTTACATATTATTTTATTAGTCAAATTAAAGCAGCTTTTATTTTTTATACAATCAAATTACATATGTACCTCGAGTTTTTTTTGAAACGGCAAATTCATGCTAAATCAACAGACCCCTGCACGTTTTTGCGCTAATGCATAATCGTAAGTTTTTCGCACATTAAAAAAAGAATATTAAAGTGATGCTACCTCACACCTGCAGAGGTCAGTATGTTTTACATCTACTACACTGCTTTAATTGATGTCAAATGATAGTTTGTCCTTGATACAACAAGTACCAAAAAGTTACATTTATCATCAAGTGCAAATATTGCAAATATGTCTTTCATTCATACATCCATCCATTTTCTATACACCCTTTTCCCTTAGTGGGGTCAGGAGGGTTGCTGGTGCCTATCTCCAGCTAACGTTCCGGGCGAGAGGCAGGGTACACCCTGGACAGGTCGCCAGTCTGTCTCAGGGCATATGTCATTCAAATATTTCTAAATTAGCGCCTGAAAATCATTGATTTCAATTGCAAACAATTACAAAAACATTCAGAAAATCCTGGAGCAGTGTGAACAGATGTTCGATATTATTTAATTTTAAGAAATACCTTATTGAATGCAGACACAGCTATTCATTAATATTTTAACAATATTTTAATGGTTTTTACCAATACATTCTGCCACAACCAGCCCTTTAAGAATATTCATAAACTTGATGTGGCCCAAAATGAAAATGAGTTTAATACTCATGCTCTAACTAATGAATCATCGACACACTATGAACACTTGAATGAGAACAGTTTAATTTCATTTAATAAACAATAGTACAGTAATAAATCTTAATAACTGTTGTTGAAGTAATAAGGTATTTAATTAACTCTGCTGAGGTTTCAACAGTAAACTTGGCACACTATTTTTGTTTATTCACATATGGAAGTTAACATGAAATGCCTTATTGCTAATATTATTTCTACAGTCAAGACTGTCAAATTGTAGTTTAATCAAACATATGCCGGAGAAAATGAATTGTGTATGAATGGTTTCATTGTTTTACTACACTGACAGTATTTTTGTTAAATCAGAGTACCTTCAACAGTGACATAGGAAAGCATTGGTGGTGGGAGCCGACTTCCTATAACACATTTTCTATTTCTACCAGTGCAACTTGTTGGCTGTGCCTCGACATGTGAGCGTGTGGGCTTTGGAACAACCACTTCACAGTTCTTTTTGTTCCTGCACAGAAAGTGCAGTGTTACTGCCAAGAACTCCACTTGCATGTGACACTCACTACTGCCCACTCGGGGTGCTGTTGAGCAGCTGCCGCTGAACTGATGAACTTTGACTCCTCTGCATGAAAAGCCACATATGTCCATCCCCATTTCTGTCTTGGCATTTCTTGAGTACAGTGTGCGTATCCCCATGTGTCGAAGTGTGTGTTTGTGATATTCTTGCCTGTTTTTGCATTTGCAAACTGCAAGCAGAATTGAATATGCCCCTCCTCCTTTTCCTCTTCCTTCGTCACCCTCTTCCAGTCTAGTGCCTCTCTTTGTCACATGTTAACTTGTGGATTGTAACTAAAACTGTTCTTGGAATGCCTTGACATCGTTTTGTTCACTTAAATCCCTCTTCCCTTTTGGTTTGATTGTTATTTATTTATTTATTTATTTATTTATTTATTTATTTATTTATTTATTGGTAAACAGAGTTATATCCATTTATTTAATTTTCTCTATTCACTTGGGTCTTAATTTTGAAATACTATTTATTTGATTTATCTCTCTGTATCTTCTAGCCACATTTCCATTTCTGTTTGGTTCTTGTATGAACCCAAGTCCACCACAGGTTCGAATAACTGCAACAAAAGCCAATGCAACCATGCTTACTTACTTGAATGGGCTTTTGAGCAAACATGATGGGAGATAAGTCCAACATTTTAAGATATAGGATTCTTCATTTTCGTTTTTTTTATTATTTTTTTTTTATTGTCCTGCACTCTTTGCTCTCCCTGAACAGTGGTCCACAGAAATAATAGAAAATGCAGATCTTACCTCTATTTTCAATAGCTTGGTCATAACACTAAAGCTAGCAGCCATGCTTGCTTTTTTTTATTTTTATCCATTCTATTGACATTATTTTATCCTGGGCCTCAGAGATGTTTACTGACATGTTTTAAGCCATTTTTTCCTGTACATTAAAGATTCATTGTAAAGTTGCTGCAGTCACTTACACCCATTGGTTGTTCAGCACTAAGTCAGGATATTCGAAAACTAAGTTGGGCAAACGCAGTGCTTATTGTTAAAAATTACTTGATCTTTTGGACGCTCAAAGGTAAGTGATTGTGTGGTTTAGAGATTCAGTGTGCCGTGTGGAGCCAGCTAAGATGGGATTGATGTTTTTCCCAGATCCAAGGTATAAAAAAAAAATAGAACAGAACTAATTTATGACCAGAGTTTTTTTCCTTCTTTACAGCTGTATTTTTCAGTTCATATTAACAGTTCTCCAAATTGTCTCAAATACACCTCCTTTTAGAGAGAATAAAAGATTACTGTTCTTGAACAATTTGAACAAGTCACTTCTGCTTGATTGTTGGTGCTCAGTAACTCTAGATGGCTGTTAATTTACTTACATTTACCCTGAAAATATTGATACCCACTGAGTACAATCAATGGTACTTGTGCCACAGTTTAAGAAACCTTTGTTTTTTTTTTTTTGTTTTTTTTTTTCATTTGGTAGTTTCACACTCACACATTAAACATTTTAAACGAAGATTTTTCACCAAAAGCCATCCTTCACATACACACGAAGGTAGCACTGGAACTTATCAAGTTTTACATTTTAATAGCTATGTTGCTTGATTGAAATAATCAGTTGGATATGAAACTTAATGACATCTAATGGAGAGATTGCTGGAATTAATCCCTGAAAACTAAAAACTTCTCACGAACACAAAAACTATTCAGGATTTGCACATAAAGTAGTTGTTCCTTCCCAAACATGATGTATAAGTTCCACTTCCAGACCTCCAGCATCTGGCACACTGAATCACTATGCTACAAAGTTGAAAGACAGACAGACAATATGACATTTCAGATGTGTTTCCTCTATGTTCTATGCAGAAACTGTTTATAAAACATTGAAGGTTATGCTCAGTCCAAATAGCATTACCTGAGGCTTGTAATGGGAGCTTTGACGAGCAAAAAATTCAGAATAATCCTGGAATTTGTCTGCACTCTTTAACTACTTCAATGTGGCTGATACCAAATTATTTTCACTTTTCAAAGTTGTATCAGGTTTTTATATAAGCAAGACATTCTCTCTCACAACGGCTCCCATTCAGAAACAAGACCTCACTTGGTATGCTACATTTGTCAGTCCAGGTTGAAACCAGTTTATGAGACAGTTCAGACATGGCCAACAAGAGGGTCCACAACCAGAAAGCATGGAGGGTAATTTTTCCAGCTGTTGCCAGTTTTAAAACATGCTGAGAAGACTTGAGATAGACCCTGGAGTGGTTGTTGAGGGGCTGCAGGGCTCCCGAATGGCAGATAAGAATCCCATTTCATAGAGTCAGAATTAATTTCATGCTCTGCGATGAGCTCTGAGCCAAGGCCTTGGATTGTCAGGCTTTGTTACACATTTAGATTATACCTAGACCCTGCCAGTAGCCAGTCAAAAGCCATCTCTAAAATTAAAGTGGCAGATTCTAAATCCTCTGTATTTAACCAAACAAGCAGTTTATTCCCCCCACTTACTGTAATTGCAGAAGGTTTTTAGATGTATTGGAATATCTGTGTGAGCCACACCATGGCCATTTGTCATCGCTGGGATTAATTCCGTAATGATCTACAAGAACGAACATCATGTCATTTGAGGTTTCTGATACAGTCCATATACAAAGATGGCACTTAGACTGTGATAGAAATAGCATTCGCAATTTGTTATTTTAATACTTCACGTTAATATCGAATTGTAACCATTGTAGTATTTTTGCTAAGAATATTCCATATCCTCTAAATTCCTTTCACTTTGAATTTGAAAGTTGTAGTGTAAAAACCTCCCACATCATATTTCAGAGTCAAAGTGAAGGAAGTAATTGCAGACAAGACCAGTTTGTCTTGTCTTGATGACTTCATATGAAAGTTTTGATGCACTTCAAGTGAAACTTTATCCAAAATACTTCTTTTTGTGGTTGCATACTTCTAGTATCCATAATCCTACGACTGGCCCTCCGTGGGATATTAAGGATGCGCCCAATCCAGTCTTAAATTGTTATCAAGCATAGAGATGCCTGTGCACTGTGATAACCTCCACCCTGTCAGAATTATAGACCTTTTCTTTGCCACAAAGAATGAGAACGGAGCAATCATTCTTGACGGGGGAGAGTTTGCAAATACAATACGGGCAAAGGAAAGAAGCTGAATGGCTCAAAATCCAGTAAGACCTTAAGTAAATAAGCCCATTGGACACAGAAAAGGGTTTGAGAACTAAGGCTGTGGCCCTGTTTTATTTTTGTGTACTGGAACAGTGTCTATTTTACCAAGTAAAATGTTTTTTGTTTTTATTTTTTTCTTTATAAAACTTAGTTTTTTCTTTTCAATTTTAAATCTGTTTCTTCTAAAGTGACAATATGCTCACAACATTTTTATTAAAGTTTTATAAATTCCTTTATATGAGCTTTTTATGTTGTTGATGACATTGTCTTGTGTCTTGGCACTGTCAAAATGGCTGCAGGCTCCTCTGAGATACTTAGACATAGGGCTATGAAATGGGATTTATTTGAGGAAATTGCCAACAAGGAAGGATGTTTCTGTGCTCGGCCAAGTTCACGAGCGTAGAAAATCTTGATAATGAGTTTTCCCCACTGGCTTTCCCTTCTCTCAGTGTTGTGGACCCTCTGGCCCAACAATGCAGTATTAAACAGCACTGGCTACAGCACAGAGCCAACTCTCTCCCTCCTGCTCTTCCCAAACTGGGTCCAAATCAACTATCAGTGGATACAAATAGCTGTTTGCCATGACTGTAACAAGATTTGATCATAAAATTGATCATATTCTCAGGATGGGAAAGTGTTGCTTCTCCCTGACTCTAGAGTAAGCACACTCTGGAGTCAGGTGCTGTTGGTAAGAAAGTCTTGAAAGTTTTTTTTTATTTTATTTTTGGGAGTCAGGTACGTATGATGCAGACAATGCTTGCGATTTACTTTTGTTTGTCTGTTCATGGTATACTGTTTTGTTTGTTGTTTTTTATGAGCATCTGGTTTTATTTTTCCTTTGTTGATGTTTACTCACACCTTGTATTTTTAGAAAGTATTTGTTGTGAATCTTTTGAATCACTTTGGTTCCAACTAATTTCACATTATCCTCCTTGAATTCATAACTTATTTCTTTATTGTCCTTTATTTTTGGATGAAAACATATTTATTTATTCATTTGCTTCTTTTTATTTAAACTTTTGTGTGATATGTCCTTGTCTCTAATCATATTTAATTTAGTTTGTATTACTTTGCTGTCAGAAAATGTAATAATGAACTAGATTTGCTACATCAAGGTGGAGGGAATTGCACAAAGAATAAAATACAAAGGCTAAAATATATATTATTTGGACAGGAAAAACAAAAATGTTAAGAATTTTAAAAGAGGACATTTTTTTAATTTAACATGTTCTCCAAAAGCAATTCAGACACAAAGGTTTACCATGGAATTCTGTGTGATAAATTGGAATGATTCAAACTTTCATTTTAAACTACGTAATTTGTTGTCTAGCAATCACAAAAATAAAGTGAACTTCTGAGTTCTTGTTTAAAATGGTGCTAGTCATCCTAAAGACTCCTAAATTATAAAATCTATCATGACTTTTTAGCTAGTAGACTTTTTAGATTTGGAAAAAGTACCAAACAATTGACCTATATTTCATAAAATAATGTTCACAGACATATCTTATTTTCACCAAAACCAGCAAGCACAGCTGTCTTGATTCATTATTATGTTTCTGTATGGTGGTGTGCATTTTCACCTTTTAATTTGGCATCTGCTTGGTACCCCGTTTTTATTTTCATATATTTGTGTTTTGTGTTGATCAGTTTCATTTTGATTATTCCTGTTGTTTTTTATTTGAGTTTAAAATTTTCCTTTTTTCATTTTCTTTATCTCTACCATCTTTTTATTTTTTCGTTTTTCACCCTTCTTCCTTCCCCCATCCTCCTCGTCCTCTACCGCCCCCTACCTCCCTTCCTTCCTGTCCTTTCCACCTCACCAGAACCCTCAGCTCCCCCTCAAGAAATTAAGTGCAGCACTACCAGCTCCACCAGCCTTTTGGTAAGTTGGCGCCCCCCACCTCTGAAGAGTCAGAACGGTGATCTGACGGGGTATAGGGTGCGCTACCAAGTGGTGGGCCCTTCAGAAGGGGCCAGCGACGATACAGACCCCATGGAGGAGCCGCCAGTGCCTCCAACCGAAGAGCGGGTGTTGCTGCAGAGACTGGAGAAGTGGACCCAGTACCGAATCACATTGTCCGCCTCAACTGAGATTGGGCCTGGCCCCGAGAGTGAGCCCCTAATCTGTCGGACAGATGAAGATGGTACGTGAGTCTCTTATGTGGAGACTTGGCCTTATTAAGAGACAGAACTCTTCTCTGTTAGCTTGAAATGAGGTTAAACTGCTTTGGCCTCTAACTTGAAGTCACAAGAGTCGTGGTTGAATACACTACTATGATCCATCTGTACTCAGGAATCTGAATTTCCAAATCAGGGAAAGTCTTACAGTAAGGCTTAACATATTTTACTTAAGAATTTTTAAATTGAAATTCTTAAAGTGGTTCCTCATCAACCTAAACCTCAAAATCCAGTTTGAGTGTTGTGTAGAAAAATTTAAAAAATAAAATAAAAACAGTAAATGTTGAATGAATATGCTGCATCTTTGCAACATTTGGATTTCTTATCCAAATGTTCTTCTTTAAGTATACTCCTAGACCCTCTCTTGACAATAATTTATGAATAACTACGGTTATACACACACAGACACACATCTACCAAATGTCCACCTCCCAGACATGGAAAAAACTCGTCCTGAGGATTTTTTTTTTTTTACTAGTCTGCCTAACCTGTATGTTTAGTAAGTACACCACCAAGGATCTTGAACATGCCACTCAGGCTGCTGAAACAAACTGTTTTTGGTGTGTTAATCCATCCGTTTAACTGGAAAAACAAACCCGTTTCACTGTCTCCGGAAAGAAAGGGCAGCTACTGTGCACCTGAATTGATTTTTTTATTCTGTTCACTTCCTATCATTTGATACACTTTTATTATTTCCCTGCTCCCTGAAGACCTACCTTTTGCAATCTGACACCACAACGTGGTCATATGGAATGAAAACAAGCATTTAAAGAAGCTAAAAATAAGTTTCTCTGGCGAAAGAAGAAAAATCCTGACATGATAGGATTTTATTGATCCATCGATCTTACCACAGCACCTGTGACATAGATTCACTTAAATTAGCTTCTACTCTACATAAGCCATTTTATATCTAACATGTTGAAATGTTCTGCATTTGTCTGGCATTCGTGTTTTTAAATACCACTGTTATACTGGCAGTTATTAAAAGGCAAATCAAAACTATTTTTGGTGCTGCTATAATAATGACATTTAACAAGTGTCAGTTAAAAAATGAGAACTCTGGTTATGAAGGAACCAAAATAGAGGGCGGAGTTGGGTTGTGATTTAGGGAATGAAGAAGGACACAAGTGTTTGTGGAGTCGCAAGTGGAAGCCGCTTAAGAGGAGGGGTTTTACGCATGGCACATTCATCTCAGAAAATGATATTCTCTGCCACCTCAAGCGGCCTGGATTCAAGGCTGCCAAAAAGGTCGGTCATTATGAATAAGTGGCAAGGCTTCCCACCATAAAGAGACTTATTGAAAGGGTGGAGGTGACGGGAGAGAGTAGTGAAGGTATATTTGGGGTGTAGACCATGTTTCGGTGTCATTTGTTGGATCTATATTGTTTTGAAATGTGTCTGTAATATTAGTATTTTTAATTTATTGGGTTTTTTTATAGTTGTGCAAAAAGTTTGTCAAAGAAAATATTGCATGTTCATATTCAGATTTTTGTGTTTAAACTGCTTCTTATTTCTAGTTCCTGGAGCAGCACCGAGGAGGGTTGAGGTGGAGGTCCTCAACTCCACAGCACTGAAAGTGATGTGGCGTTCAGTGACACCTGGAAAGCAAAATGGTCAAATCCGTGGCTACCAAGTTCACTATGTACGTGTTGAAAATGGCGAGTCACGGGGCCTGCCCCTCATCAAGGATGTCATGCTTGCTGATGCCCAGGTATGACCAATAATACATTGTTTTCTCTTTAAAATGTAAATTCCCATAACGTACATGTACAATTGGAGATAAAATTGGAAATCAGCTGAGAGAAACTGGTCAAATTTTAGCTGGACTGGACTGAATGGATTAATTCATTAATATGCATTGTATATTTACTAATGCATATTTACCACCAAAACGTGAACACCCAGTACTACTTTGTCATTTGTTTTACATTGATTTGATATTGGTACCATATTGTTTTACAATAAATTGTCTCACACACTCCTGGCATTAGATTCTTTCCTCTGGCTTTAAGTGATTAATTATAACCATCAGAAGGTAGGCTAGAAAGGCATTTTTAAATTAAATGTGAAATAAATCAGAATTGGATAAAATACTTGATAAAAATTCTATGCAGAAATTAGAAATCACCCAACAGACTGTGATCAGTGCATCTTTTCTTATAAGCAGTTTTGGCTTTATAAATGTCACTGGAGTGTGTGGAGCAATATTGGGGATGTTTACCTCTTGGATTACATTTCATGTTGCTGTAATATATTATTTTTCGCCTTAACCCGCAACAAGAGCAGTAATCAAATATTCCCTTATCTTTTCCTACTTTTTCTATTCTATTGGGAATAAATGCACTACTTCTATAAGGAATAGAAGTAAATGCTCTGCTGCAGCAATAGTGCAAATGAAAAAAATGTGCATGTACTTGCTTCAAGAAACCAAAGAAAATTTTGATTTTTTTTTTTTTTTTAAAAATTGAATCGACAAACAACAAACATTTATTCCTTTTGAAAATCCTTTGACTCAGTTGTATTGGAATCCAGTAAATTGTGCCTCCTGTGCCCAGTTGTAATCATCTCTGGACACTGCATCCTGAAAGTCATAACATGATGGGAAAAATATTGTATGCAGCTCCACTTAGGAACTGAATCAATTGGAACTATTGATCAAACTTTATTAAAAAAACGGACAGCTCAATCCAAATAACACCAGCATCACATTGATTTCCTGAGCTCCGGTAACCTAAATTACATGGTCTGAAACTACACATATGCTAAATCAAAAATGAGAGGATTTCTGTCTAAGGAATACAAAAACCATTTTTATGTTTCTATTTCATTCAGTTAACTGTAACATACTCTCAGACCTGTACCACTTGGCTTGTTTCGGTTGTCTCCTTTGAGCTTCAAGCACTGCTTCTTTCTTCTGACCTCCTAAAACTAGTGACCTATTTCTGCTGCCTGCCCATCCTAAACCTCTAAAGCCTCAATCTCTCACAATCCTATTTCCCCCACTTTAGTTTTCCTCTCTCCTTCCAAAAAAAAAAAATGCTCTTTTTCTCTCTCTCCTGCGCACTCTTCACTTTGGCGGGGGGGGGTTAGTGGGAAACGGACGATACGGCTGAATATGTAAGTACAAAGTTTTGCCTGAGTGCTTTGTGTTCATGAAACAGTGGCTATTGCATCAACCACGGTTGAGGCCCACAATATGCACAAGCCCAACCCTCTTATCTTATTTTTCTATCTGGAAACAATGAGCGGCTTACAAGTTTCACTTTAGCTGCCCAATCAGAGCTCCTCCACATTATCCTCATATGTCTCTTACAAAAAACAGACGAACTTCCCTTAAGAGTTACCCATCACTAAACGCTGGCTGATGCAATATCTACTAGAAAATCTCCTCAGAATGCTAATGCTGCTTGTATCTTGCTGTGTGCAAAAACAGTAGTTTTTTATTTATTTATTTATTTATTTGTGCGTGTGTGTATTTCATTTGTTTGAATTTGTACTTTGTGATGTGGTGACTTTGTGTTGCTTTGTATTATTGTGTCACTTTAAGATTCATAAAAATGGTGATCAGTCTACTAAATGCCTGTTCTTGGTTCCGACTCCAGATTCTTGTCATGCAGTGTATTAAAGAGTTGTTATTCCTTGAACCCTTAAATGTTTGTCACATTACAAATACATGCAGCCTAGAAGCCCATTATATTTGTTGAGGTCTTGTAGAGAAACGCATTTCAGGTGAGACTCTTTGTCCGCAGGACAATTATTAGTGGTAGATTTAACACATCCGGTCCTAAAGAAAGACTAGTAAAAAGAAAGTCATTCTTACATAACCATGTGGATTATTATTTTTTTTTATAAAACATTTAGCTTTTTACATTTAGCATTTAACATTTAGCTTGTTAGTTAAAAACGCGGTAGTTGGAAGCATTTTGCTGTGGGTTATCGCCTTTCTTTAGGAAAGCTCATTATAGTTAATTTGAAAATGGATGAAGAGAACTTTTGATTTTCACTTTAAAATCTCAGCAAATTACACTGAAACATAACAAAATGTGGAAGATTACTTTTACTTTTGGAAAACGCCGTAGGCCTACTACAAATGGATTGCCACATCCAATAAATTTCACCCGAATTAAACAAAAGGTACCTTTAGTACAGAAAAATACTATAATGTGTAAAAAGTGCTTATAGCTTATTTACCATTATTGACTTACCCCATCCTCCCTGCCAACCAGCCTGTTAAAAACCTCATTCTGCATTCGTTGAAAACCTTCCCCCTTGAAAGATTCATTAGAATTGATCGGAAGCTTCTCTTTGAAGAAGACTCAAGGAACCGTAATGGCATAGGTAAAAACTGCCAGTGAAAGGCCAGGATGTATTCAGTGGGCATTTATCAAAGTTAAGTTGTTGATCGGGAAATTGCTGAAGAAATAGAAGAGAGAGGTACTTTGCATTTACATACATAATGTCCCTTCTCCACCTCTGTGGCTCTGAGGGTTTGCGTAATGGTTTCCCATTACACAGAGCGAATCGTTGCGTATAATGCATGCATCCTCGTGAAAATTAATAAAGAGAACCAGGAGATGCTCGGATTAACATTCAGCACAAGGTGCTTTGAGCTCTACAAAGTGGGGTCAGATCATAAAAAATTCAGAAGAGGTTCTGACATTTTCCTTTTCCCTGTCTATCCCGTGTTCCCCTTAGGAAATGGTCATCGGAGGACTCAAGCCAGACACCACTTACTCCGTCACGGTAGCAGCATACACCACCAAGGGGGATGGAGCACGGAGTAAACCCAAAGTGGTGGTGACCAAAGGGGCAGGTCAGTACAGAAATAAAATAAATTCAGCCTGTGACTAAAGGCTGTTGTCAGAAAGAGGATTTTGATCAGTTTAAGATATCTCTTACTTTAGTTGTTTTTGTTTTCTTTAATCAAAGCTCATAAAAATTCAGATTTAGAGACAATACCAGAAACATTTTTTTAACTATTTGGAGCACTGGGAAAAAAAAAACAAAACAAAAAAAAAAAAACAGACACACATTATATTAATAGGTTGTGACATTTGAGGGACTTGATTATGTGTCTTTATCAAGTATATGTCATTTTATGAGCTTTAGCTTTAATTTTATAAAGGTCTGGCTTTAGAAATACATGTGTCTGAATCAGTAGTCCTTTCAACAGATGTGTTTCAACAGCTGTGTTTCATCAGACGCTCACTTGTATCAGTATTTCTTTTATAATTTCAGTCAAGCTTAGAAGACCGTCCGCAATTTTTTAGGAGATCAAGGGCATCGTTTAAGTTACTTTGAGATTTCTTCAGACAGATTATGACAGCATGAAAACCCCACTTGGGTCTTTGGTTTCTGCCGTATGAATAAAACATTCAAGGCAAATGATTTAGCTCTACAAAACCTTGTATTCTTAATTTGTCCCCTTGTAGCCACTGGTGTGCACAGTTTGTATAAACCACATGTGCTCATTCAGCTAGCATAAACGTAATCTAAATTGTGAAGCTGTCTTTTAAGCTTGTTTACGAATGAGGTTGCAGAAGATACAACCTTATATTGGTGCAACTTAGTACATGCCTACATGCCACACATGTAGGCATATGGATGTCGAAACAACAACATATGCACACGGCCCCCATCCCGGCCTAACTGTATGACATTTAACCACTAAATAGATAGATACCTCTCCTAAAAGCTGGATAAAGGATCTTGTTTGAGGGTGCACAATCCTAATTTTTCCATTGTCGTCTGGTCCTTTCTCTAAGAAAAAGTTTACTCTTTTTTTCATAATTATTATTGATATTTTAAAAAAAAAAATTTCTATAAGAAAAGCTAAAGGTGAAGAAGTTGGGAATGTGAGGAACATTTTTTTTCTTTTGGAAAAATAAATCAGGTTTTGGCCTATCATGTTTTAAGAGATGTTACCTAGTAAATATTAGTGGTCCCTCATGAGGACATTGTAAAGTATTTACAGAAATTATGTTAAATATTTTTTCCTTTTTCAAGCAATAACAAAAATAAATGTATTCACACTTAGAGGGATTTTAGTGCTGCATCAAGATAAAATATACAATATCAAGAAATATACTGATTAGACATAACATTAGAGTTTGCAAGATCTCAGTCCAACTTGGAGGATGTGCTTCATGATCCGGTTCTTATGCTCATAGGTCATAGGCTCGTTGAAGGTGCTTTTATTGGCATGAAGTGGTCATCATTTTTGCATTATGACTGATCTGTGGCTGTGCACTCCAATATGCAATAAACTGTGATGAACTGTGTAGTCCGACACCTTTCTATAATAATCAGACGCCATTTCACTCCAGTAGCTCATCTGTTCAATCAGACTACACAAGCCAGACTTTGCTTTCCTTGCCCATAGCCCTGTCACTGGTTCAGGACTGTTTCTTCCTTGGATCCCTTTTGAATAGATGCCAACCACTGCAGGCACAACCAAAGCAGCAGTTCTGGCACTTGGCAAGCTCCCTCAATTAATTCCTGCTTTTTACCCACCTCAATTTTGAGAACAAAATGTTCACTTGATGCCTAATATATTCCATCCACCAACAGGTGCCATGATGAAGAGAGATAATCAGTGTTATTCCGTTCACCTGTCATAATGTTGGGCTTGATCAGTGGATGAGACAATTATGTAGTTCAAATTAACCTCTGGGAATTAAATTCCTGGCTGTAAAATTTTAACCAGAAAAATGAATTTCAAATAACACATCCAACACTTCACACACTAAATGTAGGAGGTAGTTTATTACCTATTGTACAGCTGTGTAATTTTGAATTACACAAGCGTCTGTACAAGTTATGAAATAGCTGTTCAGTTTTTTTTTTTTTTTTTTTTTAAAAAAAAAAAAAAAAAAAAACATAAACCCATGCATTTATGGAACACAAATGCCTCTAGGAGTGATGATGTCAAAGCCATTTCCTTTCTTTTGGAGACATAAAGGCCTGAAAGGCTACATCGAGACAGAACATCATGAAAAAGAGCAGGTTTTTGTGTTACTAAAAAGTCGATTCACATCAGGGGCCATGTCTTTTCATCCTCCAGAACTGTCAACAATAGTTTTGTAAACGTGAACAAATCTTAATAAAAATCTATGTATGAGATTTTTTATTTTGAAATTTTATATATATATATACATATATATATATATATATGAACTCTAAGTTCTGTTTGAAAAAACCTGACCAGGGCCAATGGAAGAAAGGTTCCTGTTGCTGCCAAAGACACTGTTTATCATCAAACTCCACATGCAAAGTCCTGGTTAATTAATTAGATTATCTGTTTCAGTAACCAGCCTGCATTCTGCTGAATGTTCCGAGCTATCACCATTACCTTGAGCTCAATGGGTGACAAATGGGTGTTTTTCTCTGTGTTCTACTCATAGAACGTTTTAGCAATTCTGAAAATGTAACTGTTGCTAACCTTGGTGTACCTAAAAACCAGTAATCAGCCTACAACTATGCCATAGGCTTTGCTATGTTTAAAAAGTGACACACACAAATACAAAACACTTGTTTGCCCACTGAACACAGCATTGCCATGCTGGGGAAGAGTTTGGATTGTGTCAAGTGAAGAAATGAGTTGTTCGTGGGGAGAGAGGTTATTTAAGATACCGGCGCTTGTGAGTGTGAAGAGATATTTTGTAGTCCAGGAAGCCCGTGAACGATTGTAGAAGTGTTATGTTTTCAAAAAGCAGCAATCTCATCTGGATCATAGAGAGTTCTGAATGTACTGCAGTCTCTCGATGTTTTTGCAGTGTACTTCTTTTTTTGAGAAGTACACTTCACTTATGCTGGGAGGAAACAAATGTATAGACCAGTTTTACTACATGAGAGACAGCAAAGAATAAAAGTCAGGATTAGTTTTGAGACAAAACATCTTAACCTCTTCAATCCCAATTTTTGTTCTGCAAAATAAGTGCATACATTTCAATCCTTTGACCTCCCCAACACATGATATTTATGGATTATTACATTTTATGTTGGTTATGTTGGTGAAAATGTACGTTTTATATGGGAAACTGTTTTTTATACAAATCTGGTCTATTTATACATATAAAAAATAAGAAAAAAACATGACATGCATAACCTATTATAACAAAGAATGGTTACAAGAGTGTTCAGAAACATGTTAGATGCATAAACATTCAATGCCACATGGTTGTATTGAATGGGGGCCTTTATTTGAGCGTCTTTTTTTCTACAGTGATGTAGAAGACATCTGATAGTTTAAGCTGTGTAGGAACAGCAAGTGTGATATCACAGTGAATTCAAGGGTAATTGGTATATTTTTCAGATATTATCCGAGGTGTCCTTGATTTAATTAGAAATTAAAGTAATTTTTCACCATTAAATGTCAATTACTGTTGCAACTTTTAAGAACTTGTACATTTTTGCCTAGGGTCACACTAGGTTTTGTAAGAGCTACATCTACAAGTACTGGATTCTGTACCATCACCTTCTACTGACTTTATGCAGGCTCTTTTATTCTCTGTGGCACAAAATTGGGTAATCTGGATACCGAGCTGAAAAGCTTAACATGTTTTGGCCAGACACCCGACTCTATTCTGGTCTCTAAAGCTTGGAAGTAGTTTATCATTGTAGAACTGGTGGTGCTTTGGAAGGAAAGGGTGGAAGAACAACATGTGGGAAAAGGGAAGATATAAGAATCTGATTCATATCTACTTCTGAGAAATGCATACTTATGCCACTGGATGCAGGTTGCAACAGGCTTGCAGGCTGTTGCCATAGCAAGGCCTGTAAAATACTGGTTGAAAGGTGGTGCTTTTAAGAATCCATAAAATGCTGCTACAACTCAGTTGAGTTACTTGGAAGAGTCTGTCTGTCTGTCAAGTGCATGAAAGGTAGACATAAGAGAGGAGGTGATGAAGAGAAAACATTGTTGCTCCTTTCTCAGTTGGTGAGTGAGCGTCAGCAGAAAGCTGTTAATTCTGCGGTTTGATGAGAAACGTGCCAGGAGTTCCACATGGAGGGATTGAACCAGGGTATGTTATGAAATGGACAAAGACAGAGAGACGGGGAGGATGTTTGGATATACAAGAATGTGGTGGAGGGTAGCTTAGGGGAAGAAGTGATGAAATGCGGCAAGAAAAGGGTAAAGAAGAAAAGGACAATCAAGGTGTCCAGAAATCCCAGAATCACTCATGTACCTTCACCCTCACACACTAACATATCAGGCTCCTCATATCCCTGTGGGTCCTCTTTGCAGCTGATTGCTCCCTGTCCCTAGTCACCTTCATCATCCCTCATTCACTCATTTTTCTTCTCCTCACCATGCCCTTGCTCTCTTATCATCATCCTGTGTCACCACACACATACACACAGCTTGAACAATCCCCGGCTTCCACCTCCCCTCCCGACACCAATCTGCTGGCTCAGTGCCCCTGATCCCTCTCCCCTACAATGCATTAGGCCACAGTTTTGAATGTACAAATAATAAAACTGTCGCTGGGGTTGCTGGGGTTACAAAGGCTGCGAAGGATACACACAGCAGCCTGTTGATTTTCAAAGAGAGGCAAAAAAACAAAAAAAAAATGAAAATGGAAAATCCACCCATGATATCATCCCAGGATCATTATCTCTGATTCCATTTTCTTGATTAACTGCAACCATGAAGGCAGAGTGGGCTTTTAAATGACACCAAGCTGATCTGTAGCATGTAGCCAAGAAGTATTAGCAGGATTCGTTTCACCCAATATGCAACACCCGCGCCTTTCCCTTATGGGCAAAAGCTCTGCTGACAATCCACCGTCTAACCCACCCACTCCCATTTCCTTCTAGCAACCGTCTCCTGAAAGGCTCCAATTAGCAAACACAAACGACCAATAAGGCAAGAGAAAGTGGATTGTAAAAAGCAGAATATGGTATGTGTGTTTGTACGTGCGTAGATGCAGAAACATGGGTAGTGGCAACTTGGAAAAACATAAACAGAAAACTTGAGAGTCCATACACTATTACAGCAAATGCATTTCATGTAAGATGCAAAGAGAAAGGTCTTTATATATGACACTTACCTACAAATGAGAGCAAAACAGTCACATCCATCGGTGGGGCTCCTAAACTGCTATTGAAATATATTCTATGCAGAAAATATTTCACTGTAGTTAATCAAAATTAGAGTTCTATTTAGCTTATTCAGCTTGATAAATTCATTAAGACCTCATACAATTGCTGCAAACCTAGTTTATCAATTCTTTTGGCAAGCTTTGTGAATGATAAATACACCATCACTTCACCAAATCAAATTAACTTTCATAAAGTAAATAAAGTATTGCCTGTTCTGTGTTACACAATCACTCGACAGCTCTAGGGGTTGGCTTTGTGAAGCACCGCATGTCTTTAAATGCATTCTGCTTTCTTGCTGCAGATGGGAATGTGGCAAAACAGCCTTTTGGTGTTTTGTAGGTGAATCATAATTGCAATTCTTTTGTTGTGGATGATCATTCGTCTGTTTTTCACTTTTCTGTGATTGGATAGTTAGCATTTGCAATAGCTCCTTAAATGCACCTGTTTCTGCTTAATTCAGCCGTTAACCAATTTGTATCTCCATTTCATAGCTGGATCTCTCATCTAATTCGTCTTAACCTATTTAGTATCCATTAGAAAAATGGCAATCTCCAAATATACAAAATGCAGAATAACTTTTTTCTGTTCTCAAGTTGTTGTTTTTTTTATTTTTTTTTTTATTTTAATGGCACATTGCAGTGTTGTCTGTATGCTTGCTATAATTCATACTACACCTAAGTCTTCTGAATCAGTCATCACATAATTATCCTCCAGACAGTTTCCCTCAGGGAGTTCGAGGGCCAGCTCTGTGGAAGAATAGGAAGAAAGTACTATAATATTCACTTCGAAAACAAAGTGCCACTTTCCTAAATCCTTTTCAAAATAGTCTGGAAAGACTCCTGAGGTCTGAGAGCAAAACATATGTGTCTGAAATGTTATTAATATGACTTGTTTTGGTACTACCTTCTGTCTGTTCAAAGACACAGAGAAATGGCAAGTTGTTGAAAATAGATTCAAGGTAGCCCCCATTTACGCTGTGATGTGGCTTTAGAACAAATCAGCCACACTTGTCTCTCCTACAACTTTTACAGCTGGTGAGGACCTGCAGGCTTCTTTTAAATCCTGCTACCTCTGTCTGAGTGATTGGGCCTTTGAAAACAGGATTTGGATGAGATGTCATCCATGAGAGCAGCAAAACTGGGCTGCCCCGAGCAATGGAGTTTGGGCCCCTGTGTAGAGCAGACATTTTACATGTAAAAAGATGACAACAGTTAAAAGAGGAACTGTTCTTTGTTTAAATCTTTAGTGAGGCTTTGCAGCTCTGAGATTCTGCTAGCTAAAGTGTCTATGTAGCATTAAATGATAATGGGAACAACGATCACTCCAGAATTTATCACTGCTGAGGATCTTCCACATCACCATTCTAGACAAGCTCACTCGGTTGTGTTAACTGATAAATACTTTGAATTATAACTGTGAGTGTAGTTTTAGTCTCTGTGATCTTTTTAACATTAATAATTGAGAATGTTTGAGCTTGTGTTTCCTATGATCATATATGCAGAAAACATAATACAAACATGCTTTATGAATCATGCAAAATATGCAGTTTAGCTTTGCTTTGCAACATTAAGAAAAGTAAAGCATAAATATGCCATTTGAAAATGTTAGTGTATTAAAACCAGCTGATCTACCTCAGTATTCTATTTTGTGTTGCTCTATGACTTAAAACCTATTGACTAAAAATATCAACTATTCAGTAATCATTATGTTTGAAGTTATGTCTGGTGAGTTAATTTAGTAACATCTCTACAAATGTGTAAATGGAAGAGTAAGATTTTTCTCCATTACTTTTTTTTGCACAGTGCCTGGTCCGCCGTATCTGTCAGTAGCTCAAGATTCAAAGACTTCAGCTGTTGTTCACTGGGATCCTCCAGACCTGATAAATGGAATGGACCTGCAGGGATACCGCCTCCAGTTTGGCCGGAAAGACGTCTCCCCTCTGGCCACACTGGAGTTTGCTCCCCATGAACGGCAGTATTTTGTGGGCAACATTCACCGGGGTGCCACTTATCTCTTTAAGATCTCCGCCAAAAGCAGAGGGGGCTTTGGGGAAGAGGCTGTGGCAGAACTCGCTGTTCCTGAGAATACCCCTGGGGGATACCCTCAAATTAACGAGGGCTCAATGGTAACATGCTGCTCAGTGCAGCTATCCTGGTCTCCACCAGTGCTGGCAGAGAGGAATGGGGTCATCACAGAGTACACTCTGGCTTATAAAGAAGCCGGAACAAGAGAAGCACCACAAGAACTCCGTTTACCTCCCCACCAGTCTAGCTTTGAGCTCAACAGCCTCAAACCGAACTCTGCATATGATGTGAAAATACGTGCCCACACCAGTATAGGTCCAGGGCCCTACAGCCCGCCCATCCAGTATCGGACCATGGCCATTGATACCACAGGTAGGGCTTGCCTGTTTCTTTTCAAACCCTGATGCAGGGGGTTGGAAATTGACTCAAAGTATGGTTCACGTTTACCAAAATAAAAAAAAAAGAAAAGAAAATATCCAACCAACTTCTTCAACCAACTTGAACACTCTTCCAAAAATGATTGGTATTTAATTAGCTTTCCCTGGATTACTTACATCACTAACCCAAACCAGGTAAAAATGAAAGTCAGTAAGTTACAGTCAGTCATATTGAGAAAGTGGAGAGCAGCCTAGAATTTCTAAGGTAAGTGTTGCTGGTCAGACACTCCTGTCGGTCCTTGCAGCCTTTTGTTGAGCACATTCACGCCGCTTATGCCATCTCACTTCCCAGTTTTCAAAAAAGGTAGGACTTCAGTCAAATCCAGTCACAGCAACTGTGTGTTTGGGGTGTTCAGGATTACACAACTATGACTATAATCTGACTTTATTTTAATTTTCGGTTAGATCCTTTTTTTTTTTCTTTCTTTCTTAACATCCTTCTTCTCCCAAAGCTCCCTTCCTCTTTTCCCTTTCCTTTGTCCCTTAACAGGACAGCTTGTGGCATGGCATCTCACAGATGCACTGCTCAGGACTGTTGGCATGCAGTGTATTGGGTCTGTCTCAGTGTCTGTGTGGCAGCGCATTGGCAGTGCCAACTCAAACTCTGCAACACTGTAGGAATAGTTGGCATTGGGTGTTTTACAAGGGTCAATTGTTAATCATCAAGTGGTCATGATTCAAAGTCAGTGGTGAGATGGTTTGGCACTCCCAATGATGGCCAGCCAAAGGGCGTACACTTGTGCTCCATTTGTTGTCAATGAGTCTTACGTGCTATGTGTGTTAACCAGTGGCATTGCCCTTCTCCCAGCCAGTCACAGATCACCGTTGCATTCACTCTTTAACCCAGAGGAGCATTGCAGGGGAGGAGCAGCTTTTGTTTTAGAGCCGAACTTATTCATTTATTCCTCTTTTTTTTGTCTCTACTTGTTTGACTTACTGTTCGATCTGTTTTGTTTTTTTTTTTGTTTTTTTTCTCTCTCATATTTGTCTTGTCAACAGATGTCCCAAAGAATTTTACTGTTAAGTGGGCCACCAAGACAACAATAGTCCTTGGGTGGAAGTTTTCAGATAGAGGATCACCATACAAATGCGTGGTGAGCTTAAAAAGATATCCCAAGTAGAGTCCTTGGAATAAACTAAATTTGAA
Source organism: Poecilia formosa (assembly GCF_000485575.1). Lineage (NCBI taxonomy): Eukaryota > Metazoa > Chordata > Actinopteri > Cyprinodontiformes > Poeciliidae > Poecilia > Poecilia formosa. Next base: position 1,539,834 of record NW_006799949.1, read on the forward strand.
CCTGTACAATGTTTTTATATGATTGTTTGATTATCATTCATTTTTTTGAAAAAAAAAAAAAATCTCATTTTAAGAACACAATTCTTAATAGCGTTTCTCTGTCACCTATTTATTTACCAGTTTATATGGCTATGTTCTAAAAGTGAAAATGTTAATATGTTGAAATCTAGATTGACTATAACGGGCAAAAGATGGACGTGGATGCTAGGAAGTTGAAGGCGTACATCAGTGGGCTCAGACACAGCAGTACCTATAAATTCGGGGTGAAATGCCAAGAAGGCCTGGAGGGTGAGCCCAGGCATCGTGTGACAGCCAGTACGGCGCCCTTCATTGTGATCAAGAAACCCAAACTGGATATCTACGCTGAGGCTGAGAACAAGCTCACTATGTCTTTTCCATCATTCAACAGTGGGGATGTCAAGTGAGTATAGAACAATATGTTGGTATAGCCTACTATGCCAGTAGGCAGTACATGACAGCCTGCTTATGGGTAGTGCACATATTAGTAAAAAATTCTTAAGTCTTGCAGTTAGTTTGAACTAAGTAATAAAGAAAAAAAAAACTTTATACATTATTTTCCTGATACATTTGCAGGTACTTCTATGTGGTTGTGGTGCCTCTTAAAAGAACATCAGGAACAGTTAAAAACTTGAAGAATCCTGATGAGATGGACATAGAAGAGGTAAGATCTCTTAAAGACATTAGGTTTCTTAATATGGAATAAATCTTCCACAGTAGTGAAGGACACAGGACTAGACTGGAGAAATCACATGATATCTCTGCCGGGTGTTGGCAGGGAGAAACTCTTCTCCATAAAGGAATCTTGTGTTTTCTCTTAGAGATTCTGTGTTTGTCGAATCAATGGTGGTAAATGCGAGCAGTGTTGTAAACACCATTTACCAGAGTGGGCACAGCCATTAGAACATCTCAGCAATGCAAATTTATCCCCCAGAGCATGCAGAAGACAGAATTATGCAGTCTTCTCCAAGTCTTCCCGTAGCTGGGGGTCACCTTTGGTGCTAAATCAACGACAACCGTTCCTTTTGGAATTGGGATTACACACATTCCCCATGGTTTGTGCCCGCAGTCTGAGCTGAATGCAGAAGGTTGAATGTGTCTTTCTTTGCTTCCGAATGCCATGCAGCTTCTTTAATCGACATTGCATTATATTTTATCCACAGGCAGTTGCATCTGCTTAAGACACTCAAGTAATTTGTTGAACAATAACAAAATTAATCCTACAAAATTATTTCTTTTTTATCATTCTTTAAGAGAAATTTTAAGCCAGAATGAAAACACGTCCTTAATAAATCCAAATAATTTGAGACATATGTAGGATTTGCAATACGGAAAGAAAAAAACGTGAAGAGATGAACTAATACCATCTCAACTTTGAACAGCTGCTGAGGGATGTGATCCCAAAGCGACGTTCGCGGCGACAGCTGGCTCAACTGGACCAGCGGAGTGCCTACATCACCGCCTGCTTCAAGAAGCTGCCCTCCACCTTCACAGTGGGATATGACCACCCCCTGAGCAGCTGCGAGAACAAGCCCCTCGAACCTGGTCAGGAATATGCCTTCTTCCTGCTGGCTGAACTCAACTCCACTGTGGGGGTGAGTTTCAGGTTCATTTCAGTTCAGTACACTTAAGTTGCTTTGTTATAGCCAATTTTGCTTTTAAGAAACTCATTTAGGTGTTGTTCACTTTTGCCTCAGGCTTGCAGATAGCGATATTATAACAATTATAAGTGTCCCTTTTTGTTTTATTTACATTTTGTTTGTATTAAGCTTGTCCTAATTAATATTAGAAGCTGACCACAAAATTTCTGATCAGTGCAACTCTAACCTGATCAGTGCAACTCTAACCTGGCCTCCTGATAACTTTAATCACATATTTTCATTGTCACTATGTTATTCATTTTATATTCAGTTTTTTTTTTTTTTTTCCCCCATCAGAAAATGTTTGCAACCAGCCCGTTTACTGACACAGTGATGACTCCAGAGTTGGTGGTGGATCCTTTGCCAGTAGAGACTGGTGATGGACTCATCTGGGTGGTCGGCCCCGTCTTGGCTGTGGTCTTCATCATTGGCATTGTCATCTCCATTCTCCTTTTGAAAAAGTGAGTTCGATTTGGAATAATTGGAATAGTCATCTCCCAATATAATTTAGACAGCACTCTGAAAAATAAAATTGTTCAACCTTAAATGATGGGAAGTAGCCGACTGGCTTCTCGGTAGTTTTACTTTCCCCATATTTTGCCAGTAAATTAGCTTTTTTTTTTTTTTTTTTTTTTTTTTTTTTTTGTCGGATGTTAAACACTATATCATCTCACTATTATTACTCTAAACTTGCCATTTAGACTTTGAGCTGAAACAAGGCTTTGCAGATTTAGTCCCTGCTCCAGCCATACGCTCATAAAATCTCAAACTCCATGCCATGTTTTGTTATTTGGACTAAATGTGCTATAAAAATTCAATTTTCCACATGTCCAGCAATATCACAATGTGTTCTCATTATTTGATGTTGAACTGGTTATTGGTAGTTTATGTGAAGAATTGGGTTATTGGGAAATAATTGCATGTCAGGAAGCATGCTGAAGCGGGGTCGTGTTTTGTATTCATTGCAGCATGATGTCCACAGACCCAATAACATTGTTGCATGCAAATGTGAAAGAAGCTTTGTTGTGGTAAAAGATGACTGTGAGAAGTGAGCTGGTTGGAGAAATAAGAGATGATGAGATTCTTTAAGAAGATGCTCAAAAAAGTCAACTCATTAGAATCAGTTTGATGTTCTGAGATATGTATTTAAATTATTACCGGTTAATTAAAAAAAAAAAACAAATGCTTTCAAAGTGATTGATTTCAGTTTAGTTTAAGTTAGGTTCTCATCGCTTTCAGTGAAACACTTGCAGTATTTATCAGCTGCTCTATCCAAGCTCAATAAAATAGCTGTGACAAGCGACAGATCAGGTCAATAGCCTGCCCTTGTTTCACAGCTAGCTGTTTCCTTTATCTCCACATCCTGGAAGTTAGAACTCAAGTGTGAGAGCTAGTTTCTATACACATGAGGACATTCCTGAATTATCTAACGGGGTACCAGGGCTGGGGTGAGCAATACAAGTGTAGCCTTCTACTGTCAGATGATCCCCCCGCTGTCTGACCTTGCCTTACCTCAGTCTTGGTGGTTAGGGAGAGTAACATCTCTCCTTGGATCTCTTTCTTTTTTCTCCGTTCTCTTTCTCTTCATCTTACGCTTACACCACTACTCCCGCCCTGCTTCCCCCTTCTCTCCCTTGTGAATAGTGTTTCCCGGGTCTGCCCTTGGCCCTGACATTCCCCTCTCCTCGCTGAATTTGCGCCCTCACACACACACACACACACACACACACACACACACACACACACACCAGCACACGCGCACACACAACACTCATATGTTCACAAATGCATGCGCTTAGCTACATTTCAGAAAGCACTCACTTATTTTCACCCTCTGACACATCTGCAGACACATTTACACACACACTCACCCCTTCAGATGCTGATGAACTTCATCTCGCTTTTTTTGCGAGTCCAGCAGTGACCCCTGTGAATTTTAAACTGCTCTCTATTGATTTATATCTCTTCTTGCCTCCCCCTCTCCCTTTCTCCTTGTGTGTTGTGTTTTTACCATCTTTATATATTTATTTGGCTCCTGTTGCATTCTGTGGAAACAGCAAACCAGACAGGTAAGGTGTAGTCTTACTTAGATTCAGTGCATTTTACAAAAGAAGGGAGTAGCCTGGCTTCCTAGAATATGAAGAGCACTGGAGGATCTTGAGTTCTTGCTGTAGAGAGGTGCAAGTTTTTTTTTTGTTTTTTTTGTTTGTTTTTTTTCAAAAAGGTCCTTTGTCTTAAAGTCAAAGGCTTAAAAGGTTTAATATCCTTGATTGAATAGGTAATGCATTTAGAAACAAGGCTAATTATTATGAATTTAACTATACTTCTGTTGACAACTAACATTCTGGGTTTGAGTGGTGGCTTTCGTCAAAAAAATGGGGGAAAAAGATGCTGGCAATAAAATTTTCTTTTGGATAACACTTTGACTTCATGTTCCTCCCTTCTCAATGGTTTGTCATCTTTATGCTTCTCTGCTCTTTTTTGCTCCACAGTCGGAAGAGAAAAGAGTCTGAGCCACGCACAAAATGTCTGCTTAACAATGCAGATATTACACCCCACCATCCCACAGACCCTGTGGAAATGAGACGCATCAACTTCCAAACTCCAGGTGGGGAGGCACATTCACAGTACTGATATTATTCTCTGTAAAACTCTATTTGCATAAGAATATTTGTGCTACATGTTTTATTACAACTATGGCAGAGTTGTGTTTTTTTCTTCTTTTTTTCTTTTTTATGAAGAGGCATAAACCAATAGGAGGTTTTTTTTTTTTGTTTTTTGTTTTTTTTTTCTTTTTTATGAAGAGGCATAAACCAATAGGAGGCATAAACCAGCTGGAGGGTTACGGCAGTGAGGGTTAGTGTTTTAGTGACTTTAACGTAGTACTAAAACACTGTTCAACCTCCATATAGAATAGTTGTAGGGATTCTTCAGATCTGTTGTTTTTTTCAAAGGGATTTACTGCTGAATGTTGCAGCAAATCACAGCTTTTTACTGTGTGTATTCTATTATTTTAGACTAAAAAGATAGCACAGTTAATTCACTTTTACAGAACAAAAAAATCCAACTGTTCACAGACAAATTGTGCATAAAACCCAACATAATTTTACTTAAGTTCTACGTTTTTGTGTTCATTATAGCGTTCAACATTATTTTGCCTTTCTAACTGGCTACAGGCCATACTTCTACATTTCCCATATCCCCATGTACCAATTAGCCAATAATGATTAACAAATTGCAAGAAATTATGACTGGATACAAGTTCTGTTTTGTTCTCTGGGGTTTTACACGCTTCCACTTTTGTCTTTCTTTTCTTCTGATGTTCGTCCAAGCTAAAAACTCTGATGTTTGTAACTGAGCAAATTACATTCTCCACACATTCTGTTTGGCTTCTACAGTTCATTTGACATGTTTTCCTTCATTTCCCAGAAGACCTTTTTTTTTTTTTTTTTTTTTTTTTTTTTGTTTTGGATTTCGTTGTTATGCTCCAGTCGCGGTTCTCATGATTTGGTTAAAGTTGAATCAACAGTTTGTTCTGTTTGTTTGACTCGTAAGTGAATCAGGATTGTTTAGCTTCAGCTGCTCAGTAATAAGCTTTAAGTTGTGTTCTGAATATGAAGGTAGATCATCAGAATTATACTAACAACATTGGCATTTCAAATACATGCTTGCAAAATAATTTTCTAAACATATTTTAAACATCCTTCAGGAAACATGTTCTGGTTTGGTTTCTTTGGCAATTTAAGAGAAGTACAAAAAAATATATATATAAAATGCATTGAACTCTTTTACATGTTATGCATTGTCACAGATTCTCGGTCGGAATTGAAAAAGATGTTCAAGGGGTATGAATACTTTTAAAATGCACTGTGATTTCTTTATGCTAATCGCAGCTGGTATTTTGGTGTGTTAGCGCTGAATCCACAAAAAAAAGCAACACTTTAGTTTTTACGTGAAGTCCTGTATTTTTAATGTAGACTTCTGCTTAATATTTATTTTGACATGGAACCTTTTAGAAAAAAAAATGTACCCCTCGTTGGGTTTTCCTTACCTGTTCCTGCAAACATCCAAAAAAGAGGAAATATTTTGGAGTTGGGGGTAAAAACTGATGCAGCCTGTTTTCTTTTCAGTTGTTTTTTTATTTATTTCTTTTATGCCTCTGTCTCTGAGCCTAGATGTCTTTCAGTCATCCGTCTGTCAGCGGTGGCCAGCCTCTGCACCATCAAAAGGCTCTGTTTTCAAAATAGAGCATCCCTCTTCAGCTTCTTTGGGAGTTCAGACATGCTGCCTGGAGTTTGTTTCTTTGGGCTAAACAGACTTCTTCGTGTCAGATTTTAGAAAAGTGTGATTGAAAGGAGGTGCACATTCCCACTTTGCCAAAGAAATGGTCAAGTTCATAGGATCATCCCGTTTGCCATGTTTATTTTTGTCTGAAGCGTTCTTTGTGGTTATTTCAACTTCCAATGACCACCCTCGCTGTAAATCTTTGCCTGGCTGTTTGCCATCAGCTGCTACACTTTCCAGCTCTTTTTCATGAAGGATTGAAAACTTGTGTTACAATCTAATGCTCTCCATTTTCCCATACCATTTACTAGTACTGGTACATGCAGAGACTTTATATAAAGCAAGTGTTCTCATTCAGCAACCCTTACATTGCTCCACATACTTGGCTGTTCTCTTTATCTCAACACCCAGGAAATTTAATTTGAGTGGACATTTTAGCCCAATTAAGATTGCCGGTGAGCATTTGTGAACATTCCCATCAGCTAATAACAGCCATTGTTCAATTGGCATAGTCCCAGTGCAGTTATCCAAGACCTCTGAAATGCAACAGAGCATATGCTGCATTGGCTGTGTGCGCTCAGTGACCCCTAGTGCTGAGGAACACAAAATATGTTTTTGATTGTGTTTCCAATCTGCAAAGTCTTATTTGAGAGTTTGTTCACTGTGTGTGGTTGTGTGTGTGCTCTGAAGCCTGTAGGTAATGTGTCAGCCTCACAAAGAAATCCTCCAATTTCTTTGGGCAGAAAACGTCTAGTTTCGTCACAATCGTTCTTTGTGCCCATGGTTTAATTAGCAAACGGGGCCAAAAGCCTAAAGCAGCACAACTAAGTTGATATCTGCTGTCTATCTCTGAACTTACTCTGCCATTTTCTCACTTTTTTTTCTATATCTTCCCTTTTCTTTCTTCAAACAAACAAAAAAAAAAAGATGTTAGGTGAGCAATGCCTTCAAAAGCTAGGAAAACTAATCATGATTGAAATTGAACTAGCTCTCCAAAAAAAAAAAAAATGTTGCCCTGAAACCATAAATGATTAAATAAACTGTTAAAATTGGTAACCTTTCTGATTTCAAAGACATGAAAATCAAAGTACAAAATGAGATTCTGCACTTGTCTACAGTAAATATCATATATCATGTAACATCATTTCATTTCTCATCGTATTACAGTATATGAAAGAAAAATTAGTACCTGATAAATGATGGCACAAACAGTTCATCTTACTAAAAGAAGGCCTGTTCAAAACTATTTCCACAGGAGTGTCGCCCAGCCTTATTTTGGTCGCTTTGACTCTTCCAGAGTCAATCGCCTGGGGTGGCACCGCACAAAAACAAAACATGCGTCTCAGAATCAATAAGTGGAGCCCTACCTTCCCCTACTTCACAGTTACTTACCCACTCAGTTTTGCAACTACTTCCCCTTCCCACTAAAAGGTGCAACATTTAACCTCAACCTCTGTGCCTCCTCACACATTGCATAAATCATGGCAAAAATGCCTGAAGGTGTCAGAGGCCGAGCTTTTAAAAAGTCTTTTGAAAAGTGGCTTATTACTAATGCAGCAAAGCCTTTTGGATTTGTTCCACCGTTCCAATCGATGGTCCATAGAGTGCACTCAATAAAGGCAATAATGACAATTCAATAATTCACCAATTTATATTCCCAGTTGTACCCAAGCATTGGTATTTTGTCCTAAACAACTTCCATTTTATATTTATGGAAAAAAAACTGATGTACTTATGTATTCCTTCTTAGTTCATTTCTCTTAGTATTTAGTCTTTTTATTCATTTTGAAGATAACCATGAAAATGAGTAAATTCCATGTTTAATATTCACACTATGCATTAATTTCTAAAGATTCAAGATGACATACTCTTTCCACAGACTGTAGTTCTGCCCACCATTTGGACCATTTGAGTCCTTTAAAATTTGAGAGATTGTGACCCTTTTTATCAAGCCAGAGTAACTGAGTGATCTCCTGCTACTGGATGGTATATTACATTTTCAGCAGTTTATGAGCAGATTTTCAAAGGTCATGTTTGTGTATTGACACATGGCCGGTACAAACTGCCCCGCAGGCTACTGCTCCTTTTCCTACCTGAAACGTTGGGGGGGGGGGAACCAAACAAAGCTGTGGAAGTATGTAAAGTTGAAGAGAAAAATCCACTGTCACAATAAAAATCTATCTTTTTGTTGTTTTGTTATGTTTTATGTATAAGCTGCTTCTTAGGAAATTAAACATTGAGATTTAATTGGAATTTTTTTTTTCCTACTAAATGCTAAACCATATATTTTAATCTGATAAGTATTTCTGCATAACCACAGGAATAAGAGACTGACTGGCTCTCGTTACACAACAATGGGGTTTGCAAATGAGGTAAATAAAGAATTATACTTATTCACCCTGAAAATGTGCAAACAAATATCATCCCAAACACACAGACGTAAGAAAAAAAGATTAATGTAAACTTAAGGCTGTTGTATTATTGGATACATTAGGTAAAACACACTCCCTTTGATTTTAGGACTACCTAAGGATTGTTTCTGTGTAGCTCTGCGTTTTAAGGAGATTTTGCACTAGATGGTGTTATGAAAAATGGCAGCAAGATTTAGTGTCCCCTGAAGTCTTTACATCCAATTTAATGAGTCCAGAGAAGCTAGAATTTGCTTACAGTAGAAAATCTTTGATACACTTTGTTGCGTACGTTTATTAATTTTTTTAAAAGCACATAAATACTGCCCTGCTGCTTGTGGCTGCAGCTGCCTTCTGTTCTTTGACACTCAGCTTCTGCTTTGCAGTAGCGTTTAAAAACACTAATTTAGTTTTAGCGTCAGCCTCCAGGAGCTGCCAGAGCATTTTCACAACTTTTTGGCTATGGGGCTTGTCTAAAAGACTGACACCGAAATGAGCTGACTCTTGCAGGCAAACACATATTTAACTTTGACTAATTAAAATACATATTATGCAGGTTCTGGATCAGCCAGGTACTACAGAAAAATTAAAAAAAATGCTTTTCTTCATTTGTCTCCTGTCAGTAAATATATATATTTTTTAATTGATTTAAAAAATTGCATTTTAATCAACAGCATTAATAAACACCCCTATTCAAGTATGCAACCTTGCAAACCTTTATGGAATATCCTCCCCTTTATAAATAAAAAACCCTCTACAGAACAGCTCGACTGAATTTACTTTTTATCAACTCTGTTATTTCCTCTCTTTATTTTGCCTCCATATCTGCTTTTCTTCAACTTTACCCACCACTTCAGCATCTTGTGCAGCACTTGACCCTCATGATTCTGGCTGTAAGAAAAAAAAACAAAACAAACAAAAAAAACACTTTATTATGTCGGCACATACAAATCAAATATTTCCTTGCAGAAAAAGACATTGCATACATTGAAAATCACACCAGCACCAGCCAGTACACTTGTAGGTATCAGCAACCTACATGTTTCTCCCGATTACGGTAGTGACTTTAACAAGCGTGCCCTCCTCCTCACAGCGCTGTCAAATCACAGACACGCCACGCACTCACACATAAACAGAATCAGACATGCCTGCACCTCCTCCCTGCTGTGATGAATGACGTTCAGAGACAGGGGATCAGAGTACCACCCGTAAGGCTTAATTAGTCATTGTCACAAATCAATTAGGAAGAGAGGGATGTTCAGTGTCTTCAGCCCTTTGCTGTCGCTTGACGCCGCTAGCGTGATGTCTTCGCACTAAGATGTCTAAACAAGGTAAACTCACCTAAAGCTTGGCGCCGTTACTGTTGTGCCAGTTTATATCAATGTGTGACGAGGGAAAGGTTTTGTTGCGCCGAATCATACAGAACAAGTCAATTTTATGGTAGCCAGAACTTGTCTGCCAGCACTTACATTTATTCACAGGCAAATTTGACACATCCCACTAAATTACATTTTTTTAAATTGTATATTTAGGTTAAAATAGTCATTTTTTTCTCTGAGTATTCGGATAGACATTATTCGGTCCTAGTATAGCCTTGGTCTGACTTGACCTCGGAGAGCCTTGCTTCTACAGGAGATAAGATTCCCTCGGAGTTCTGACTTCCATCGTCTGTGGCTCCACAGCTGTCAACCAGGAATGCAGATCCTTGTCCACACCTTTTACTTCCAGGGTCTCAGTGAGAAGCTACAGACAAAGAAACCATTCAAAGTTAGTTTTTACCATAAAACATGGGCTTGTCCCCCCAACTTTCCTGTCATTTCCTCTGTTTTCTCAAAGGAGCCATCTGAAAGCTATGAGGTAGCAGATCAATTTTCTTATTCTCAATCTCTGTTAATGTGGGGTATCTCCCTTTTAGTTGCAAAGGCTGACACTTGTGAGAAAAAACTAGTCTCTCTGTTGAAGAGGACTGTGGTGGTGGTGGTATAGTACTGTGCAAAAGTATTCATACCCCTTAATCTTCTAATGTTGTCAATTGAAAACCACAAACTGCAATGTGTTTTATTGAGATTTTATATGATAGACCAACACATGGTTTTTAAACTGTTTTACAATTGGAAATCTGAGCAGTGCAGTGTGCATAAGTTTTCAGCCCCCTTTACGTGCCACTTATTCTCCCTTGACACATTTAAACAGTTCTGGGTATTTATAATGATCTCAAGTAGCAATGCCCAGAGTGCTTCCCATATGTTCATTAAATAACAGAGGATATAAACACTACCGCATGTTCACTGGACTTCAGTTCTGAGTTAGCCCTGAAATTCTGAAGTAGGTTTCGACAGTAGAAGAAGATTGATATTGTACATTCCCAGGAAGAGATGTTGAGTCAGTGAAAAGGGTTGACCTGTATGTCCATTAAGTACATTGCAGCATGTGGATGGATAGGTTTTGCCAATACTTTTATTAGGGCACTGTGTTCGCTGGTGATAGTAAAAGCCTGTTCAGCTCTACAAAGTTTTACCTTATTTTTTTATACCTGGTTAAATGTCTGTTCTTCAAGTATAAACTGTTGGTTCTAATAAGAAAACCTGCTATATCGCCTTTGTGCTTTACTTCATGGCATTTTATCACTTCACATGTTTATTTTGCCTCTGCTGTTACAATGCAGGTCGTTGAACCCACTGTCTCCTATGTTTATTGTTCTTTACAGATTCTGGTCTAAGCAGTCCTCAGAGTGAAGCAGATTTTGACTATGAAAGTTAGTCTTCATGATTTTAGAATATCTCTACCAGATTATTTTAAATATTTATTTATTTTTTTAATCTTTTCTTTTGTGTTGTTTTTCTAGCTTTGTTTGTCTCAGTTTACAAGTTTACAAATCACATTTTCTTCCCACAATTCACCAAATTTGAGTCAATTATTATGTTGCTTTCTATTAGCACACGGAGATTTTTATTATTTTTTTATTTTAATTGGATGCCCGTCATGTCACCCTGAAGGGCTGTTGGCTGTGCATTAATCCACCATGCATAAATAACCTTTGCAGTCACGTCTGCTTATGCATAGATGCTTTAAAGATGTTTCTGTAACGGGAGCACAATCTGTGTAATTCCTCTTTGTCTTTCACAACTCCTTGTTGTTCTCCCTCCTCCTCCCACTCCTTCACCAGCACTGCTCCATTTCCATTCCCCACCAAAACGGGGTCTTTTCTGCACTATGAGATAACGAGCAGAATTAATTAAAGCAGTGCAAAACAATGGCTCGACATTTGATCACCCCTCTTTCTCCCCCTTGCTGAAAAAGAATCATCCGAGGGAAAGAGTTTCCTCTCACTTTGTCCCTCCATTTTATTTTAGGTAGTTACCCGCAGACTTCTTTCCGTTTTATATCGAAATATGTAACATCATAAATAGGCTTTTGGCTCGGCTTATCTAAAGGAATCATTTAATTTCTCAGGCACATTGGCTGCAAATCTGTATATTGGAAATGCGTAATTGGGACCTAGTTTCTTTTCTTTCTGTGTTCACTGATCACATTTACATTGCAGTGAAAATAAAATGAACTACCCTGGGTCAGGAGAGACGAGTTTGCCATTGTTTGTTTGAGTGAGGGATATGAGCTTAACATCGAGGGTGGGAAAATATGTTGTCATTGTCGAGTTTGTGTACTATAATACTTTGTACGTTAAATTACTCATTTAATTTTTTTTAATTAAATGAGTAAGGTAACTTTTGGTCACTTATCTTTGGGTAGGTGGTATAATAACAATTTACCTAGGAAAATAGATTAATCAGCATTTTTCTAGCTAATGCTGATTTATTTTCTTTAATTTTTTTTTCTTTTGAAAATCCAGATTCAAATTTTTTTTTTCTTTGTTCCTGAGGAGTACAAAGAAAAATGTGCTGCAGACTCTTTGACAAAGAAAATTAATAAAAAAGGGTTTAAAGAGTAGCCCTCTTTATTCATGTTTCCAAACCTTCTCAGATTTCTACGGATCTCAGAACAGAGTATCAAAACATCAAATCATGATGTCAGTAGGTGTGTTTAGAGAAAATGGTGGGCTTTGATACACTTAATAACTATGAAAGAACCACAAAGATTTCATCTGTCAATCAATAATCAGAGCCGATCAAAAGAATATTGTATGATCCTGACCCCTGGCTTTTTTTTTATGTGCATCTCATTTGATATTTAGAAGAAAAACTTGATTTAGCTGTTCTACAGTGTGTGTAGAACGGCTAAAACCATTTTTTCTCAAGAACAAGACAAAACCCATGAACAGTGTGTAGCAGACACAGTGTATCTCTAAGCATTGGAGTAACTTTTCTGCAGACTTTAATTTGAGCAGTAAACAGAGTAAAACTGAACTTTAATTATATCTGGAACTTCTGTAAACAGAACCACACATGCACAACTTCTACACCAACACTCTTTGATCTCTCTCTTCTCACGGAGAAGCAGGGATTCCTCATTTGCATTTACATTTACTTATTTCTCTTGTAGTTTACCTTCTGTCACTAAATTTGAAGCTAACTAAAATGCAGGGAATTTAATTAGCAGTTTTTTGCACATACTCCTGATGCATATTTCAATTTGCTTGGGCATAAAATGCATTCTCAGCTCTTCACCAGTATGTACAATTTGCTTGTGTCAAGAAAATTGAGTAAAACTTTGAACAGTTTTTATGTTTCCTTGTCCCACCTTTTTTATGATCAGGGTATTGCAACAAAACAGAAATTCCCAATGAGTCACAGAAATATTCAATACAAACAGTTACTCACTTAGCTGATCGTGTGCGTGTGTGTGTGTGTGTGTGTGTGTGTGCGTGCTCTGGTTTTTTGTAGAATGCTATTAATTTTTGTAGGATGCGACTACATTCATTTGAGTGTCATCTCCATTTGTCTTGCATATGCATGGTAATCCTCATGTAATTTAGTGCCTCATTGTTCTCTCAATGTAAATGAAAGTACCGTTACTAATGAAAACTGTCAGTGAAGAGCGTCGAGCCCCCTCTTAAGTACAACAAAAGCAACCAAAACATGAGCGACCCTTGTGACATTGGGGAACTGTTTGAAAGGGAAAATTAAGGGTGCTTAATGTGATTATTCCAATTTACATGCCCAATTAACCCTGACTAACTTTTCTGTATGGAGATTTCAAGATGATTTGGCTTTTGACCTCAATGCTCAGCAGACTAAGAGGCCCCTTATTAGAAATACAAAAGTGCTAACTAACGTAAGTCTCGCCAGGCCACATACAACAGCACTGTTGCAATCTGTGTTAGGTCAGTGTTTCATTACATGACTGCGCTGAGGACTGCTGAGCAATACTTTAAAAAAGAAAAAAAAAATTGTAAAATAACAAAAATCTGAATTTCTTTATGCAAGTGAAAGGGCTGTACTCATGAGAGTGTATGTTACGATTTATAGAAAGTGCAGACGGAAAATGTAACTTAGAATGTTCTACTTAAAGGTCGGGATATTTATCTTGGCACTTGAACTCATTGGTTTGAGAGAACTAGCAGATGAATGAAGACATTTTTTCTTTTATTTATTTATTTTTTTCAAATTCTACTGCAGACTACAATGGAGCAGCTCACTGTGTCACTCAGCTTCACTCCCACTCATAAACTCCCTGATCCCCCGTTCACCTCCTCCACCATAACGCCCCCCCAGTCCTCCAGGTCAGGGCTTGAGTTCAGTTTTTGTAGTTTTCCATTCTGACCGTGATGAAGTAAGCATTTTAAAAGATGCCACTAACCACACAGCAAGTCAGTGGCATTGTGAATTACTGACAGACGGTATGGTAGGTAAAATCAGATTTGACAAGATTATTTATTAGAACATTTTTTAGATGTAAGGACTTGAGGTATTAGATTTTACATTTGTGAAATTTCTGTTTGCTACGGGAAACCAGATCAAAGAACAAAACATAGGAATATATACATGATTTTCTATTTATTTACTTTTGTACAACCTCTTTTTCCAATATACAAAACAACAAACCAAATACAGAAGTTGAGGGGAAACGTTTTTCAAAAAGTAATCGAAATAGTCCAAATTTATTTCACATTTTATTTTTGATGGATTTTTTTCCCCGTTTACTTTAAATACATCCACAAGTTTATGTCTAATCAAAGACAAATTTCCAAAAATAAATCTATAAAACCGCATAAAATTTTTGAATGCCTTCAGTAAACTAAATTTAGATTTAGACTTATTTTATTCTCATTGCACAAAGACACGACAGTGAAATTGACAAGATTTATGATGTGGAAATAAATGCAGAAGAGGTTTATTTTTTTTTATTTCAAAAATCTTTTGCTCTATTCATTTAAACATCTTCAACATAAAGGTTGGTTTATCTAAATCAACTTTTAACTTGTTATATAGCCATACATAATAACAATACTTAGAATAAAGACCACTAGTAAGCTTCTGAAAGATGTGACAGTGTAGAGATAGAGGAAGTGCACAAAAGGCCCCATTATTGTAGTCTTTTATCTTACTCCAAAAATTTTTGGTGGATACTGAAGGGAAAAAAAAAAAAAAAAACATTGTTAGTCTTTCCTGAGTGATTTCCTTGTTTAAATTATGCAGTTTTCTTGTTTTGAAGCAGCTATAATGAAATGTGTTCTTTTTTTAATCCTTACTTTGCTGTACAAATGATTTCTTAACATTTATTGAGAGAATAAAACATTATTTAAGATGTCTTTTGATTTGGATTTTTCCAAAAATATGTTGCGCTTTTATTCTTGTGGGATTGAAGTCAATTTAAATTGACAATGCCTGTGATTGTTGAGGCATTGTGCTCGTTTTTCCAGCAGCATTTTGAATAATGAAAAAAAAAATTACATTTGCTTTACAGGTTAATGTTGCTAGATCCTTTCAATCCAAAAAAAAAAGAAAAAAAAAAAGAAAAAGGTTCAACCCAGATTGAAAAACTTCTAACTTTGAGCTCTGGCCTGGTAACTCTTACATCACTGTTTATTTCTTTTGTTTATTAGTGCGTTCACTGTGTGTTCGTCTCAAGCTTCCCCATCACTAAAACCTAGCCCTCATTGTTGCACAACCAATAAATCCTTGTCTGTTAAAACATGTAATTTCAAGCTTTTGAACCTTTGGCCTCTTTGCTATGCTAATGAACTTTTTTTCCTTTTCCTCTCCCGCATGGAATTCCTGTCAATTTCCTTGGCAAACAGGTATGATGAATCATCCTCCGATCCCTATCTCGGAGCTGGCTGAGCACACCGAACTTCTCAAAGCTAATGACAACCTCAAACTCTCCCAGGAATACGAGGTGAGCGGGCCCGGGGTTGAAAGGTCCTGGAGTATCGATGTCTGCCTTGTTGTGTTTTCACTGGAACTGGACAAAAGACTCGCTTCTGTTACGTTGTAAAGCAGGATAATTATCCAGATCAATCATGTAAAATCTGCTTTAGTTTATTGCTGTAATTCCTGAACTGCCAAACCCAATTTTTTCAAATTCTTTGCTGAATAGAATCATTAGCTCTACTGGAATACATTGCGGAAATGGAAAAATAGATATTTCTTCACGCACAAAAGAAATATTGACATTATTTACACACGCCAATGATCTTAGACTAAAGATTTTCTTTCCTCTACAATAGAGATATAGTCTATTTTCCTACCCAGCGCTCTGCACAGACAGCCAGGCTTGGTGTGTGTTTAAGAGCCTGTGTCTGTGTGTGGAGTGTGTGCAGGGTATAACTGAGCTGTCTGAGCTGTGAGCCGGCTGCGGTTATAAATGACACCAGAGTTGATTAGAAATCAGGAGCGCTGAATCAGCTCTCGTTTGCATACAAGCAATATTCTCTACTCACCATTCCTAAATCACAGAGCCTGACGCCTCATTGCCCGCCAGCTTAAAGTATAAAGCCGGTACAGAGGCATAGATTGTCGTCATCATGCATGCTGGTGGATGTTGGTGGATAATGACTTCTCATAGCAGTCCAGCATTTCTTGGGTATCTATTATTCAAGAGCCCGGCATTTGGACTGTATACCAAATGGGATGAGTTTGTGCCTTCCGCTGGGAAGGGGGGAAAAAAAAGAGAAATAGTGCCAGGATTGACGCTACAAGTTCTAATTACTCTGTTTTGAGAAAGAGCCTCCAGACAGTGGCTCATCTCTGTCCTTTTTCCCCTCTCTCACTGTCCGCCCGCCCATCCTCAAACAACTGCCCCCCCAGGAAAAATAAATGGCCAAATTAAATAGAGAAGTGTAATTTTAATTTCGTTATTTTCTTGATGAATGGCCGTTCTTTCCTGCGCCCTGGCTTGCCAAGCGCAGCTCTGTAGGGGCTTTGACTGATTGGGTTTTAGCCAGGCTGTATGTAAGAGAGGAGGGGGAAAGTGGAGCGCAAAGAGAGACAGAGAGAGAGAGAGCGAGATGAGGTGGAAAGGTTCGGTTAATGATGAAGATTCACTGAGAGGAGGCAGAGCAAGGCATCACAGCAGGGGAATGGAGATAAGGAGGAGATAATCGGATGCAGGAGCGGCGATGAAAAGACAACAACGCTTTCACCTGCAGATCCTGAGGATACTCTCAGGAGCTACGCTAGGCAATGCAAGGCTTCTCTTCTCGGCAGGGGTTGCCGTCCACTGATAGGCACTATATCACAGATCAGGAAGAAGACAGGGAAATTATAGTTTTACTGGGCAAATTGGATTTTATTTCCTACCGTTTTTGGACATTTACGTTATTTCTTTCCTTTATGTGACTCTTTAATAGAAACATATAAAACATAGATACGCTCACAGTTTTCAGGCAAATTGTGTGTAATCGGAAAATCTTTCACATCCGATAGACACATTGCAGAAATAAAAGCAAAAAGTAAAGCAATAGTATTAACAGAAGAGATATCTGCATTTCTGGGAGAGCATGAAGAGAAAATTGGAGGTCAGAGAGAGTCTTTTATAAAATGTACCACCTTGGTAAAGATATTTGTGGCACATTCAGATCTTATAAGGTAACATGCAATGTTGCGTTCCTTAGAGGGAAACTTGGCAAGATTTTCAGCCACATTATTTGGAAATTTAAAAATCTGTTTTGAATGAAGTAAAAGCCTCACATAATTGTATTTTAAAGAACTTGTTATAAGTGTAGATTAATGTAATATGGATTATAAGTCAATCTAAATAAATTAGAATGTCATAAAAAGTTTATTTATTTCAGTAATATACAAAGTTATGGATTTATTTCACACAGAAAGATATATACCACTCGTATACGACTTAGAATTTTGAGTTAATTTTAATTTTATAATAATGCCCTGCAGCTGATGACAACCCACAATTTCAGTTTGTTAGACAATTTGGACGTTACAGAAGACCCATTAAAAAATACAGATTTTTAATAAGAAAATCTCAGCCTCCTGAAAATGATGTCAATGTGAAGAACATTATAATCAGTACTGTAATAGATCGTATTACAAGTGCAGAAAGGACGCTACGAATCGGATGCCAGCTTCAGTGTCATTAGTGGCTAATAGTTGAATCTTATCTGTCACTGTTTCTTTCTTCTACCAAGTGCCCACAACGCGGCACACATCTCAATAAGTTCCAGTTTGAGAACTACTGCGGATGTATTACATCCGCAGTAGTTCACTTCACCAGACAAAGTCACATGCTGGCAGCAACAGTACTCAGACATACTTCATTTTGCCTGGAAACATTGTTACGCTGCTCCACCACTAATTAGGAGGTCAGGATAAGGAAGCTGTGTGGAGAAAATATATGGGGTAGAAACCATCAATAAATACAAGCTGTGGCTCAAACGCAGTAGAATCTTGTCACTATGATAATTATATGCAGTTTGGCCTCAGTCTTTCCCTCCAGTCCCTGTTGAAATTATAATTTAACCCTCCATCTCTACACCAAACGTTTACTAGACGCCATACAAACCAGATGTAATGAGATGCTTAATTTTCCTGAAAAGCCACAGAAAGATTTATTGCGAATTCTTGTATTTCAAAGAGGTATTTGGTGCAGCCTTGTCCCCTCCATCATAGCGGAAGAGATTCTACCTTGATCAATACGGTTATTTGTCACTGTGCACCTGCTACTTCAGCAGCTGCTGTATTTCAAGCAGTCAGAAAGCAGATGTTCAACATAGCAGGATGTTTTTCTTTAAGTGAAATCGCCTCCTCGGTGTCTCTTTCGTCTTTGCGCCACCGAAGCTTTATTGTTGTAGCTCAGCTCCTCTCACGGCTCCTGTGATTACTTCTTTATTTGTGCATGTTTCTGCTATCTCTGCCTCCTATCAGTCTATTGATCCAGGCCAGCAGTTCACCTGGGAGCACTCCAACCTGGAGGTGAACAAGCCTAAAAATCGTTACGCCAACGTCATCGCCTACGACCACTCCCGAGTCATCTTGGCTCCCATCGAAGGTAAGACTCGCCAGCTCTCCCTGCACTCACCACTTTTGAGAGGAGCGCATCTACAGGCAGATTACGTTTTGGGTCTAAAATTGGGTGACACGAAGACCTACTGCTAAATCGAATAGAGAATTATTAAAAATTAATCCACACAAAACCACAATACTGAAGCTGAATGGCTAAGCAAACCTGTAACTCCTTGACTCTATGAGCGTATTGTATACCGAGTTGTGTCAGCTCAACGTACTTCGGTACAAGGCACTGTAGCTTGACCTTTTTCACATTTTGTCATGTAACAAGTTTTGTTTTGTTTCACTGCCACAGACACACACTTTACTATATAGTTGTAAACAGGAAAAACCTGGGTCGAGAATTAGATGACATTTAACATAAACACTGCTGGTATATGGTGGTGGCAGTATTATGCTGTGGTGATCCTTTCCTTCAGCATGGACAGGGAATCATGTCAGAGTTAATGGAGGATAAATGGGACTAGAAAGCATAGCAAACCTCCTGAACCTGCTAAAGTCTTTAGTGGTGTGGAGGTCCACCTTCCAGCAGGACAACAGATGTACACACAGCCAGAGCTTTACTCACATGGCTCAGATTAAAAGCCGTGTTTGTGCTAAAACGGCCCAGTCATAGCCGAGGCTTATACCCAATTGAGAAAATTTATGTTCATATACTCTCCATCCATCTGACTGAGCTTAAGCTATATTTCAAAGAAAACAGGCAAAATGTCAGTTTCTCGTTTTATAAAGCTGCTAGGGCCTTTCAAAATTTATGCGCTATTTTGTCATAGTTTATGTCATTCCATTACATAAACTCAGAATAAAGTCCTTTGAAGTTTGTGACTGTAATTTGAAAAGAGGGTTTGAATAGTGTAGCGGGGCTCTGTGGAGGCAGACTCAGTTTTGTGTGTATAAAACTACATGAGACAAAGATGACTTTCTCTGTCTAATAAAAAAAACAACTAGAAAATATCAACTATAGTTTTAGCCTGCATAAGGACAACAAAGATAAAGATTGTTTTACAAGTATTGTTTTGAATTATTAAGGACCCTGTTGGAATCACACTGTAAACTTGAGGATTTGCTTTAGTTCGACTTGCTTTGTTGCAGCTAAGCAGTTTATGTAAGCAAATTACAGAGACTTGTTTCAGCTCATCACTTCGGCCTGCCCTCACTTCTCACTCTCAAAGGGATCCCGGACTTAAACCAGTGTTTGCAACATCCCATTTGTCTCATCAGATCAACCCACTGCTCATGGCTTCCCTCTAACTGGTCATAGACACTGAGTTCTTCCAATCTGAGAGCCAGAGAATCTCTCCCTCTGACTCCTAAATCTTAAGGGACATTGTCAGAGGTACTAACCCTTCGTTGCTGACGTTGTTCTGGCTCTGCATCACCAGGGGACCGCTGAATTGTTCACAGTAAAGCCAAATTCCAGAGTCCTTTTCTTTTTTTCTTTTTTTTCTTTTCCCTTTCATCTGAGCTAGCTGCTTGGACTTGATTTCAATATCATGGAGTAGTCAGGCCAATTTGACAGTGCAACAGCATGAATAGCAAAATTAACCGAGAGAAGAAGAATGCCTCATCCATAAATACATAAATTAATCAAGTCTGAAATTTCTATTTTACACTGCAGTGATTTTGCTATTAGTCGCAGCAGAACAATCCATGCAAGCCACCATTCTCTGTTCGCTTAGCTATGACTAAAGCCAAGGCTGCACAGTCAAATTTTACAACGTGGTACCCTTTTTAATTGCATTTCTCTTTCTTTCTTTTTTTTTCTTTTTTTTTTCTTTCCTAACATTTTCCTCCTCCTCCTCCTCCATCTCGTTGACTTTTATCAGTTTTTAGGATTCTACTCATTCTCCCTCTGGTCCTTGTCCTCGGCACGTCTCATCTCTTATATTAGCCCAGTCGAGTGTTTTATTGTTTGCTGCTTGAGCGCAAAGACGTCAGCCAGAGAGACGCGTCTCTCTGACACAGATGCCGTCTCGCCAGAGTTTCATAGCAAACCGGAGCGGTGTGGAAGTTAGCCGAATAAATATTGATGTCGTTGGGTCTCATCATTGTCACTGTTAGACTAACTCGCACCACATTATTTTGTCTTGCTTCAAACATTTTGCAAGTTAAATAAACAATCCTTTTGTGATCCCTCAAAAAGGCTTGGGGTAACACCTTCAGCTTAGTGACACACAATCTTTATGAACAGGATTTTTTACTAAACACGACAGGACCATGTGCAGACTGTCATAGTTACTAAAACATTACTCATCTTTTCTAGAAGCAATGCAGAAGGGGTTCTCTTATGTCTACATTGATTAGAGACAAGGTGCTATGGCTCAGATCATGTCTTATTCCTGAGCATCGAATCTGAGGTTTCTAATCAAATCCACAGGCGCTACAGTCATAGAAAAATAAACAATGTAAAAGGAATACAGGTATCTGTTAATGATTGTTTGAGGGTTTTTGGTTGCTAAAACGGAAAAGCAGTTTTTTTTTTGTTTGTTTTGCATATCTTGAGGTTCAAGAGGTTGTGAAACTGGCTCTACATATTTTAATACATGCATTTAAAAAAAAAACAATTTTGTTTGTTTTTCCTTCTTCAAGTCAATTATTTCTTACTTTCACACATGCGGTTTAATTGGCTTGGTAGCTGTCACTGAATGTGAAAACTGGGAGTTGTTGTGGCAGATGACACAAAACAAGCGATGCTAATAAGGAGCAAAGCAAGGCTAATAAATTGAGCTTGGAAATTAGGCACCACTTTCTGTTTTTTGATCTCTCTTTGTCTTCTCTTTTTTCCATCCAGGCATAACGGGTAGCGACTACATCAATGCCAACTACATTGATGGCTACAGGAAACAGAATGCTTACATTGCCACCCAGGGTCCGTTACCAGAAACGTTCGGGGACTTCTGGAGGATGGTGTGGGAACAGAGAACAGCAACTGTTGTGATGATGACCCGGCTGGAAGAGAAGTCACGGGTAAATCAGTTCAGCTTGGTTTTTACCTGCTGCTCTCTCATGCTCTGGTCAGGGCAAAGTCTCAAGAGAATGGGTTTAAAAAAAAACATGGTTGTTATATACTCAGCAGTCTCCACAACCACGAACAAGGTGAAGACTTAAACGTCTTTTTTTATGTTCAGTGGAAAACACTAGGAAATGACTACAGCACCGATAATAATTTCTGTAAAACAAATGTAACTTTTTAACAGTCCACATTTCTAAGCTGTTTTGGCTTTGAATTTCATCCACAAATTCCTGATTCTTGTGTTTAAATATGGCATGACAAAGACAAATTTCTCTTAGCCAGTCTTATAAATGGGAAAGACATTTAGACGACAGTAGAACCTGCCATTCTATTATGGAAGATATTTGTTTCTTTTAGCATTATCTGGCTAAATGGCAATAAACTTTACATTTTAGTTTAAGTCAAGTTAGTTGACAAGGAAAAATCTGAGGAAAATCCGAAGTCATGTTAGGAAACTGCTCAAAGATTAATTTTATTTGTAGTCAGTACTGCACATTGGTTGATGTTAGCTATATTGAGGTTATATCTAAGCAAGTAGCTGCACTCTTACTGAGTAGTGCAGGAAGTTATCATTTTATTTTAAGCAACAGAGTGTTCTAGCGTCTTTTGGAGAATGTGGGACCGGAACCTCCCACCACCATCTGTTAATGGTGGAAGTTGGAGGAAAAGTTATCATAGAGAGAAACTTGGCATGTATTAGATGCATCATAGTAAGGTTTTTCTTTTTTTAGTCATTTTTGTTTGGCCCAGTGCCGTTACGCAACAGGTTTCTCATTACTTAAAAGATGACAAAAATGTAGGTCTATGATCATGCTTTAAAATAGCAAACATGTATGTACACACTTATTCAGCTTTGGAACACGACAACAAGCTGTAATATACAGATTCTGCCAACAAATCCAGGCATAAGTAATAATATTCCACCAATGTGATGCATAATAATGTCATATCTTCCAGTTCCCTGACAAGTACATTTTAATGAGTACATTTTGCTACTGACCCCTCTGTCCTTTCACTCATGATTTTCAATGCAAGACTTCTCTGTGTAATGAAGTATTTTCCCCACGTTGCATTGTTACTTTTCCCTCAAAAAAAAAAAAGAGGCTTGAATACTTGTTACACTTCTGAATCGACAGTGATAATATCCTACTCTACGAAGGTTTGGGCTAAATGTCAAAAAGCCAACTGCAATGTTTCATCCTGTCAGCTCAAGCCTCTGTCAACATCAAACTCACTCACCCCAGGTGTCTCCGCTCATTCTCCTTTCCCTCCATCCCCTTTTCAGTTGTTTACCTAGCCGCCGTCCCGACATGCGCATTCCTCTCCTGTCAAACGTGATCAGGATTAGCGGGCAGTGGAACTTGAGTGTCGGCTCCAGCAGGAAATGGGTGTGAAAGCTGGAGAGCAGCAGCACATCTCCTCCACTAGCTGTCACATCTCATCAGACGTTTGCAGACGCATCGCGCCCCTTAACTGGATGAATCTTTATTAGGTGGCCTGATGGTCGGTGGGGATCTGCAGTAGTGGTTTCAGATATATGATACTCCCACTGGGCAAGAAAATACAACTAATGCCTTCCGTCATAATAAGAAATCTGAGTAGGATCTATTCCAACAGACCTCACGCTTACCAAGCTGTAGGTGAGACGTTAGTATTTTAAACGCTTTTTGGGTTTGGGAATAGATGAGCTGCTGTGATTGTTATATTTGCTTCCATGTACGTTGGCGCTTTTTCTCAGAAGTGCATTAGATAGCTTCCCTGGTGTTTGTCACCGCTCCCTGGTGTTTTTGATCCACAGGAGGCCTTGCTTTATGAAAGCTGCACTAGCATATTATATTTGAGTGAATTTATATTTTCTCTCCCTCTGCCTCATTTTTGTCTGTGATGTCAACCCAAGATGAACTTTTATATACAGAATTGGACACACTGCGGCAGACACCTCCATCTGTCCATCAACCTTTGTTTTCTCCTCATTTTTCTTTCTCTCAGATTAAGTGTGACCAGTACTGGCCAAGTCGAGGCACGGAAACCTATGGCATGACCCAAGTAACCCTGTTGGATACAATAGAGCTGGCTACTTTCTGTGTCCGCACGTTCTCCCTCCACAAGGTAAGAGGATATCTCTTTTCAAACAGATACTGTGCAGGAGCCTAAGCTGACGCAACTTTGCACATATCCTATTTTTGACAGCTATTTCTGTCTGTCATATTGATATTAATTAGCAGTGCTAGTTTTAGTAGTGACAATTGCTCCTTTTATTCTTAGTTTTATTTACAGCTTTAGTTGCTTTAGATATTGTGGATTTTTCTGAGGAGTTTTCCCTAAAGCATCGATATACCAACATCCCAATACCTTTTCTGTTGCCTGTGGTTTGTTAGTGGTTTCATGCAAGAGATGCAACTGGTGTGTGTTGGCAATAGAAACACTGACTCATGCCTTGTGTTTCACAAACCTCTCAAAGGTTAACCCTGTCGTGCACCCTTTTCCACCACGCTTTTTTTGTTCCACTTAATTTTCCATGAATTTCCTCTGATGCAGCAGTATGTGAAAAGCAACCTTCTTTAGGCAACAACCATTTGTGGCTTACTGGAGCGCATCAATGACAACTGTTAAAGTCATCTTTTGCTTTTTACATTTATGTAAAAAATTGTACTGTTCATCATAAGTAATAGCGGTAAGTCATAATCAGCAAAATTAACAAAACTAAATGCTTGAGTGTGATGAAAAGAATTTTCCATTTTTGATTTGAAATTAAAAAAATGTATATAATCAGTAACATTTTATTGACATAGCTGCAGATTTGTATTTAGCAATATAGATATAGCCATTGGGGTTGCTACTTCATATGTTTTTGCTAAAGAAAAAAAAAGGTTTAAAAAAACAACTAAATATATAAAGAACATTATACTCCGCATTGATGATGCAAAAAAAAAAAAAAAAACAATAAATAAAAATGTATATACCCTGTCACACAGAATGAAGTGGATGAAATCCATGAAATTCAAAGTGTGAATATTGAATAAAGGTCTCTGGGCACAGCATAAATAAAAACAAAGATACAAAATTCATACAGAGAACCTCAATAAGGCCTACAAACCCTGGGCTGTTTTCTGTTCGGTGCCAATATTCTTTTAGAAAACCCCCCTTTGTCTACGCTGTCTTCCCAATCCACCCCTTTTACCTTGTTTAGCTCCGTCTCTCCTCAATAGATCATCTGTTTATGTGCATCTGCCAAATTGGAGCACTTAGGTAAAGTGAGCAGGAGAGAAACTCAATATACATAATTGGCAGACAGCTCTCATGCTTCTCTGTGTGTGCACAACGACCCTCTCTTACACTCGCACACAAGCTCAAACACGCGTGATGTCCCTCACACACACTTGTACACAGGCTGAAATTTGATCCCTTACGCAGACATAGGCACTCATGCAACAACATCCACTTTAACACACATAAAAATAGAGAAGAAATAACCATTAAAAAGACTTATTATTACATGGTGGCTTAAAGTGAAACTGGAAAGGCCAAGATTGTTGCAGACAGATTAGAACATTTCTGAATTTTTCTCTTACCACATGGCATCAAACTGACCTTTTAGGCCATATCGCAAGGGGAACAATGAATGACAGGGGACTGCACACATAGGAAAACATCAGGAGCCTTAGAGTTCAAGCAGCCAGCTTTAAATCCATTTAAATTCTTCTTCTCTGAGCTGCTATCAAACCCACCGGTACACTCCTTTTCCTATCTGGAAAAGGAGTGTACTGCCCTCTCCTTTCCTCCAATATTGAGCCGTCGCTGTGATATCTCACTCAGCAGTTCCCACTTTGGTGGATTTTTTTTTGTAATATATAAGGTAGCAGAGGCAGGCAACCATGCACACACACAGCCAGCTACTGGATAGCTGTATAAATGTGTCCTACAGTGACACAGAATTGTGTCTGCTGACAAATCCTTTGGAAAAGAAATGTAATTTTAAAGAAAAACCAGGAAGCCAGAAACGAGTCACATTCATGTTGCCGACCTCAACTGCAATGCATCAGGAAATATTAGGAAAAAAATAAGGGGTAAAAGGAACTGGGTCAGTTTGCTTTTAATTACCACACTCATTTATTCATTTATTCAGCAAGTAAAATTTCCCTCTGTCAGGAAAACCAGAAGCGCTGCAGTGAAAAGCAAACAGTCCCTCTATTAGAGGATCTTATGTGAGTAAAGAGAGAGGAGATCTAAAGCATATTTAATTTTTCATTCTTTGTGTCAGTCTCATAGCAAAAAAAAAAAAAAACACCCTTTCTCCAGGTCCCAACTAGTAATTTTGAGTGTTTGTTTTAAGAGTTGATTTTAGGATGCAAGCTGACAGAGGAGTGTGTAAAAACAGAAATTAGAAAACAAATGTTGGCTGCACGTTCAGTTATAGTCCGGCGAGATGTCTACAAACTAATACCTGAGGTTTAGTAACGTTTACGAAAATCAGCAAAGGAAATCACTAGACTGGAATCTGATTTATGTTAACCAAGTCGCTTGGTTAACTGCTAACTGTTAACAGTGGTAACAGTTAGCAGTGCAAGTCAGAACATTTCTTTTTTTTGTTAGCGCCACAGTGTCTTACTGTGTGATGATTTGGCTTATTTAAACTGTCACCTTTAATTTTTGTAGGTGGGAAAAATTTAAGCACATTTTGTGAAAAATAAATTAGTCAAGTTTTTGAAAAGCGATGTGTCTCTTGTTGTGTATTCTGGTTTTGTACAGTGCGTGTGTATTGGGATGAAGGTTGTAAAACTCTCTGTTCTCCTGCATCAGGGCTGAGTAGCTGAAAGTCCTCTTTTTTTTTCCTCCATATTTTATAATCACTGTGATCATTTAGGTAGGATGTCACATTAGAGGTGACGTAGATCTCATTGAAGAGGACAAAAAGCACAAAATATTTTCTTATTGAAAATAAGAAAAAAATATTAACAAGAATATTAAGAATATTAACCTCCGTTGCTTGTTTTTTTGTTTGTTTGTTTTTTGTTTTTTGTTTTTTTACAGAATGGCTCGAGTGAGAAACGGGAAGTTCGTCAGTTCCAGTTTACAGCGTGGCCTGACCACGGCGTGCCGGAGTATCCAACCCCCTTCCTAGCTTTCCTCCGTAGGGTGAAGACGTGCAACCCACCTGATGCTGGACCCATCATTGCTCACTGCAGGTCATTAATCATGTTCTAGTATTAGAATATGATCTGCAATGCAAATTATTTTAATTTGCACAGGAATCCCAAAATGAGATGGTTGAAATTTAAGAGAAATTTAAAGCAGCCTCTGCGCTTGCTGAATAATGTGCCTCTCTTCTACCTTTTCTTTTTTCATTTAATTAATTTTTATGTCTTTCATATACACCCATCAAACAGATTGGCAGAGCTCCATCCTATACATATTTTATAATGCATTACATAACAGACTTCATCCAAGCTCACACTCCATTTTTTTATGCTCTCCTGATATTTGTTTCATCATTCTTCTCTGCTGCATCATTTTATATGCTCTTATTTTCCCCCCAACTGTTTTTATTTTTCCTCTTTCTGTCAAATGTCTCACGGAAATCCTTCCCTGCCTTTTTTTCCTCTCCCTTTTCACTCCTTAGCTCTTCCTCCTTAAATCAGCTATATTTCTCTAATGGCTTATTCAAATTGAAACATTCCTTTTTGTCAAGATAAGAAGGTTTCAGTGAGTCCAAAGCACTGCACAATAAATCTGAAATGTGACAACTTGCAATGCTGAGTCTCCATCACTTTCCTCATGTTGTATTATATTTAGTTTTTTTTATCCTTGTTGTATTCCCTCTTTCATCATGAAGGTGATTTGTTTTTTGGTTTTTTTTTCCTTACTCTAATTCGATTATTTTAACTACAACAGCTCTTTGTATTGGAATTATGTTTAGCACCACAATTCAACAAGAGCATTAAACCATGGATTCAAAATATATTAATCTGTCTTTATATTCTTCCTTCCACTTCAGTGCCGGCGTCGGCAGGACGGGCTGCTTTATAGTAATCGACGCAATGCTCGAGCGCATCAAGCACGAGAAGACGGTCGACATCTACGGCCATGTGACGCTGATGCGCTCGCAGCGCAACTACATGGTGCAGACAGAGGACCAGTACAGCTTCATCCACGACGCGCTGCTGGAGGCGGTGGCCTGCGGGAACACGGAGGTGGCTGCTCGCAGCCTGTACTCCTACATCCAGAAGCTGGCCCAGGTGGAAAGCGGCGAACACGTCACCGGCATGGAGCTGGAATTCAAGGTACTAAATGGTTTAACGATCATCTAATTAACCTGCTTCCAACGTAACGCCTTTTACATTTGGTGTAAAAGAGATGTGGGCAGTTCCTCTATTTTTAATTCAACTGCCCAAACCAGCTGACCCTAATCCAGGTTATGAACTGCATCAATGGACTGCACGGAGATGCATTGTGCTGAAGTTGGAGTGACGGAAAGGGTAGGAGGTTCTTAAAGAAACAGAGGCCAATTTTAAGGCATCACAACTATGATCCATCTTAAATTTCTTTTAAGATGCTTTTTATATAGCCAGTATTTTCTTAATGACTGAGCGTAACATAATTACTTAGATCGTGCTATAAAATCGCACTATATGCTTGTAAAATACATAATACCTTCGCTTTAATAGACAGTGACTCTGGTGGCTGGAGCCAAACCTTCGAGCCAGAATTCGCAGCTGTCAGTTACTTAATGGAAACAAAACAGGTTTAAGATGTTTAATAACATCTGCATCACCGCTGGTAAAACAAGAATTTGATAGTTATAAAAAAAAAAGGATAAAAGCCTGAAGTAATTGAGGTGGACTACAGGGAATTTTTATAAAGACTTTTTTTCCCAAGTTGGTCTTATCTTACAAATGCTGGTGCATTATAGGGATTTGTAGAAAGCCATGTTAGCTCTCACACTGGATGGAGTTTGGTTGTGAGTTTAGCTAAGTCTGGAGGACTTCACAGAAGTTGAGCAGAGAGAATAATTCTGAAAGAAGTCATGTTTTGGTGGGAGAGCTGTCAGGCGATCACTTTGCTGTATGTGCATAACTAATAAGTCTGAGCATGAAGCTTTCTGTGCACATAATCTGCTTGCTGAAAGTATTCATCAAAATTCAGTACAGAAGTTTCAAAACATACAGAAAAAGAGCTAACAGTGCTATTGAGATTCACTCTAATTAAACAGAAAAGATTATTTTCAGTTCAACAGCTGAGTTTTAATTGGGACCGGGATGCAAACACGAAGACAAAGGTTCTCTTTTATTTTCATCAGTGATGACGTTGGTAATTTTTGGCGAATTTACATGAAAAACTCAAAAAACAAAAAGCAGCCCACAATGAAGTGGGAAATAATTAATGAATTCTGTATGATTATAAACTTCTAATTAAAATATGTATTATATTATGACATTTTTCCGTGTCCTCGTTGCTAAATACGTCTGTTTTATTCAGATTCTGCTTCTTACAGTTACCACAAGTATTTTTTTTTTGTGCCAGGATTGTGCGTTTCCATAGTTAGAATAAGGACTTATTTCTAAAAAAAAATGTGTCTGGCCTTTTAGATGTTTCTGAAAGAGATTCTGAAGGTTGCAATTCGGTTTTGTGCTCATGATGGTTATTTTTATGCAGCTGTCTGCACACTGTTCTTTGCACACCTCCAGCACCTCAGAGTCTGTTAAATCTTTCGGAACGTCTTTAGCTGTCAGCCAGGGTTTTAATTTCTCTTTCTGGCAGTATGACTAGTTTTCTCTTGGAAAGTTTTTCAAGTCAGGCAGACCCCTTCTTGACCTCCACGATGCAAGTGAATGTGCATTTTTTTAAAAAAATTTTTTTAATTATGTTTCAAGCTCAGGAAATGAACCGTTAAAAATGTTTGTTCATTTTCAAAGTGGTATGGGATTCATATGCATCGATTGTTATAATTTTGCGAATGCTTTGGCTGCTTTTTAATTGAGCTGCTGATTGTTGGAGCATGGTTTTAGGAGTCAAGTTTTGGGGCTGGATTTTTTTTTAAAAATGACGATGCTTACATTTCTCAAACCATTTAAACTTTTTGATTGTGCTTTACTTCTTGTGGAGAGGTTGAATCTACATGGCTGTTGCATAGAAGGCAGCAAATCAGCTTATTGGTAATCCAGCAACTCATGCAATCAGCCGAAAGAGTAAACAAATATTGAGACAAATGCCTCAACATCGCCAATGCGTGCAGAACACATTTAGCTTATCTGGCCAACTTTATAGAAAAAAAGAGCTGGCAACCATGACTAGAAGGAATGTTTCTGGTTTACTGGCTTGTAGGTCTGGGTCATATTGCTTTGCATGGTCTGGTATTTTTATGGGTCTAACTCTATGTAGTTTGACTCCCTTTAGGTGGTTATGTAAAAAACACATTTAATAAAAACAATGTAAGGTGGAGGCAAGAAAGGGGAGTAATAAAAATCCAGGACAAAGTTCAATCTACAAGACAAAAGTAAGTCTTAAGGAGCAAGTTAACGTAAAGACAGAACAATGCTCACGTATAAAAATATGAAACATACCCCTCATTGCAGGACAGTGATTTGCCAATTCAGTTTTCTTTACATATTTTGTCTTGTCTTTAAGAACTATAATAAATTATATTTGAAATCCTTACTTGTGGGGTGTCGTGTAGTGTATTAGTAGAGCAGATAGAGGCTACGGTCCTCTGTGAAGCCGTAGTCGGTCCCCGAACATGGGACCTTTGCTGCATGCTTCCCCCCCCCCACACGTCTTTGCCCACTTCCTGTCAGTTTGCTTTGAAAGACCGGCACCCCCTGAAGTTCAAATGCTTCAGTCTACATGAAGATGCCTGTTCTGTTTTATTTGTTCTCCTCGGGCTGCTTGTATCTTCGACGCTATACTTTTCTTTGTTAAAAACTATCTCTATGCTGACTGACAATGCTGTATGCGGTTTGCTGGCTAACAAGCAAGCAGGCATGACACAAATGCTCTTTGTTGAGATATCGAAGCGCATCGGGGTTGTGGGGGGGCGATTATAGGAAATTGCTGACCCCCAAAGTCCCTCTGGGGTTCTTCTGTTGATGCAGCAGCACCACTTTTTGTTTTGATCACTTTGTGATGTGTGTCTGTGTGTGTGTGTGTGTTTCTTTACTGAACATCCCCATCTTTTATGCACACATACGAGGCTGGTGTTATCAAAGGCACTAGTGACCCACTTTTAGAGGAGTTTTCTGTTTCATACACACTTGATGCGGAGGCTTGTTAGTCAGGATGTGCGTCGCATTTTCACTCTTTGCATCTGACCCAGCGGGACCTTATAAGTCGCAAATAGGGACAAAGTTTTTGAATTTCCTTCAGTTTTTTAAATAAATAATATCCCTTTGAAGTTGGGCCATTGTCACTAAAGCATGGGTGAAAGACTCGATTAAGATTGGCTCTGCTTTATTACCTTCTTTCTTTGATATTTTAGGCTCTTTATCTGCCTGTTTTTCTCTCCCTTTTTCTTTACATTTAATCTTTTCCCAATTCTCCTCTTTTCTCTCTCTTAGTATCTCATTTTTTTTACCTTTTATTTCTAACTAGTATGGCTACAGCCTCTTCCTTCTATCATTTTCTCGTTTTCTTTTCGACCCATTTTTTTTTGTTGTTGTTCTGTCAGAATTTCATTTTTGAGTGTTTTGTTTTCAACCTCTCCCTTTGCAAGATATTTTTTCCCTTACGATATTAAACTGTCCCCACATCTTCCTCCTCCAGCGTTTGGCCAACTCCAAGGCCCATACATCACGCTTCATCAGTGCCAACCTTCCCTGCAACAAGTTCAAGAACCGGCTGGTCAACATCATGCCCTATGAGACCACCCGCGTATGTCTGCAGCCAATCAGAGGCCTGGAAGGGTCTGACTATATCAATGCTAGCTTCATTGATGGATACAGGTGAGAGAGCTGGAGCAAACAGACGAGATGAGATCACGACAAGGTAAATGTAAATGGTTTCATGATGGTTTTATCGTAAACAGGCAACAGAGGGCATACATCGCCACGCAGGGCCCTCTAGCAGAGACTACAGAAGACTTCTGGAGAATGCTCTGGGAGAACAACTCCACTATAGTAGTCATGTTGACCAAACTTAGAGAGATGGGCCGGGTAAGCATTATATTATGTTGCAATTCAAATAAAGCAACAACTTGGTAAAAAAAAAAAAAAAAAAAAAATTAACTCAACTGATGATGAACACTTTTGTTCCTACAGGAAAAGTGTCACCAATACTGGCCGGCAGAGCGCTCTGCCAGGTATCAGTACTTCGTGGTAGATCCCATGGCGGAGTATAACATGCCTCAGTACATCCTCCGGGAGTTCAAGGTCACAGATGCCAGGGTGAGAAATACACTTCTTAAGGATGTATTTGATGGGATTTTATTCCTTATTTCCTTTTCTAAAGAATAAACATTTTATTTTTTTATCCATTAGTTTTATTTATTTATTTTATCTGTTTTATATTTTCCAAAAAGGACATTTCACAACTTTTTGTGGACATGATATAAATTTGAATTTTGGCTTTGAATGTGATATAAGCTTTACAAAAGACCAGGACAAATGACTTTGTCTCCTTGTTTTTAATCAGTTATGCTTTCTTTCTCAGATAAAACTTACTTTTCAATGAAATTCTTTCATAGGACATTGTAAAGGTAATACTACAAAAAAAAACAATGTCAGATTTGCCTAAAAATAAGAAGATGTCACAGCGTCTATGAGAATGATAAGAGATCTGGATCCAACTTACAGCTTTTCTTCTGACACGTGTAAACCTGTTGTACACCACTTAAATTCTACCTCCTCAGTATGATTTTTGCACCAATTAGATCAGACAGAAGAAATGTTGCAAAGAATCTTTTTCTTCAAAAACACGGTGATTTATCCAGTGACTTTGCAGGTAATGTGATGGGTAGTTGCAGGAGTAGTCTTGACATTGACAATGAGTCATACATCTAATCAACTTGCGCACTGAGAGAAAACTCTGACGTGAGAAAATTATGCTTAGCCTCTGTTTTAACACACACAACAAGACGTGCACGCACACATTCACAAAGTCATGCACCGCTATTTTTAAACACTTAACAGGACTGACCTTCTCATCGCCTGCCGATCCAAATGCAATTTGGTGTTTTCACCATAAATTCATACCTGCACCATCTTGCGTGATATAAACCAAACACATTTCACATGCGTGCAATTGGTTTAGCATAACTTATAAACAAATTGTCTTAAGGACTGGCCTCTGTTTCCATTTCAGAGGTTTCTTGCGGCAGGCGAAATTATCACACTGCTCAACTGTAGCCAAGAGACAGTCTGAGCTTATCGCTGTTATGGAAACAAAGCGGAGAGATGAAGACGATAGTAGTGTGAACCGAGCTTTGTATGTGTGTGTGTGTGTGTGTGTGCGGGTGGGTTTGTGAAGATAGCCCCATTTTACTATGCATGCATGCACATGTGAAGGTGTTTTTTTAGGTTGCGTTTAATCGCACATACCATACCAGAGGTTTGCTTGTTTTTGCGAATTGTACGTGTTGCCACATGCCTCTGCACAGCAAGAGTGTAGACTTCATGCGGTAATGGCATAGACTCTACGCCTCAACACTTGCATCTCGAGAGGCAGTCACGTATTTAATCACACAATTTGACACGCCATGTGGGCCTTCAGGTTGTGTGTTAAATTTTCCTCCTTTTTTTAGGTTTTTCTGCCTCTGTATTTTCTCCAGCGTGCTCGGATTATTGTGTAATTGTCTTTGCCCCCCTTTCATTGTTAATCCTTCTGCTGAGACAAAATGTTTTTTAAGGGGAAAAACAAAGGCACCGAAAGGGAAAAAAAACACATTTGATGGGTCATAAAACATGGAGCAAAACACGAGACGATAAACAAAGAGAGTCGGAACACGGAGCTTAACTCATTATGATCACCGTGTTTGTCAAGTGCGGTAAGGTAGGGGAGCGCATCTTGGTGGCAGCGGTGCAGAAGCAAACAGTACAAGAAGGCAGATTCAAGACAGCAATTATGCATATCCTTTGACATACAGTAGCTTCGCACGTACCTTCGCCATCTGTAGTACAAGGGAATCAGTGGCTTATGGAAAAAAGTAAACCAAATACTTGTTTTCTTCTTTTAACAATCCTGGCTTTTCCCCTTCATGGCACGATAGTTTTTACTTTTTCTTGACTGTATAGGTTTTCAGGTATTAACAATGAATATCCAGTATTGCACCTGAAGTGTATTGTAGTCCGAGTGATTTCGGTTTGGAGAACTACTAAAATGTTTTGGTTTTTAATGATAAGACTGCATGCTTTTGAACAACTTCTGCAATCTGTTGAAACACAACAGTGCAAAACAGATTTTGCTAAGTCTACCCTGGCTAAATATACTTTGGTTTTATGTCAGTTCACCCTTAGCCTTTACATTATTTAAATAAATTATTGTAAAAATGATTACATTCTCTCATATATTTGAATTGAATTGTTTGTTTCAATCAGTCAGTCAATCAAGTTTGTTTGTGCAGCACATTTCAGCAGCCAGCTTCTTTTACTACCTATAAAAAAAAGTGGATATGAAGAAAGACCAACACTGCAAAGCACAAAATGTGAAATGGGTTTATATATACAGAAAGAAAAATGATCATTGGTTTGTTAAAGTGGTTAAGGAATGTTCCTCTGTAGGGTATGGTTTTGGTACCAAACTCCTTTCGCAGATGGTGCCAGATTTTGATTTGTTAATTTATTTAATAACGATCTTATTCCGTTAAAAAAGCAGGTTATCTGAAAGACAAAAGAACCTCCTATTTTGCAGTTTTGCCGACTTTGCCGTCTCAGTGTGTGTATATATATGTAGTGGGACTGTATGACAATGGCACAACGTATCTGCCTTGAAGTCTGTTGTGCAGAGAGGTGAGAAACTACAAGAGAAATGAACACCTGGTTGTCTTAATTACCGGTGGCATCAAGCAGAGAGCCTGTCTGTATAAAACTGCTTGTCTCTGCTGACTTTCTTGACTAATTTGTTCTACCTTTGACAACTTGAAAAGAACTTTCCTTCACTAGGACAAAAGTATTGACTGTGCGCTCTGTCGCACTGTATAATAAGCTCTCGAAAAAAACCTAGTTCGCTCCCTATGTCCCCATGCAATCCTGCCTCAATTTCGAAATGTGTTCAGATGTTTTTGTTTCCATACAATGCTCCGTCTGTGTCCTGTTGTAAAACTGTTAGAAATGTTTTGGGGGTTTTTTCACAGTTTTTCATTTTTAGTTTTTTTTTTTTTTTCTTTTTGTTGTCCAAGATTTCTTCCTGAGTTGTTCTTGCCTCTCACCTCCTCCTTTGTGCAAACCTATCAGGCTGCCTTATTGATCACATCGCAGGATTATCCTATTCAACACTGTGAAGTCTCGGAGAAGTTGCTTGTCATGGCAGATACAGTATTGATTCGTTTACCTGGTCCTACTTCTGACACGTACAGATACATTGTGAAACATGGGGGAAGTGGGAACAATCTGGCGTGGGGTAAATGCAGAAAAAACAAACTGAATCCACTTGGAAACAGTTTGGAATCAGTTTGGAAACAGTTTCCAGAGTTGTGTTTTATAAATGTGTGTGTGTGTGTGCGTGTGTGCGCGTGTGTGTGCGTGTGTGTGTGTGTGTGTATGCGTGTCTGTGTGTGTGTGTGTGTAGGCCTGTCACGATAATTAATAAATTTTGCTGAGCGATTAATTGTCTAAAAAATTATTGTGACAAACGATAATATTGTTTCAATACCTTTTGACACCGATTTAATGGAAATGACTAATAATGCATGTGATTTCCTGCCATAGATAGATGCACTTTATTTTCAAAAGAACACATAACACTGGAACTGATAAACTAAATAAACAAAACCATAAACAAAAATAAAATGGATTCTCATTTTCCATTAACAAAAAACATATTTGAATAAAAAGTAAACAACATAAAGCCAAAGTGGAAATAAATACTGTATTCAACCAAAAGAGTGCAGATTATGAAGTCTG
>NW_006799949.1:1576552-1609184 GCF_000485575.1 Poecilia formosa
ACAGGCCTATATGTGTGTAAATATCAGATGTTTTTTTTTCTGGTTACCTGCAATGCATGTTTCCATTATTTTTTAACCAATATCTGATATTGATGATGGGAGAGGCAGACCAGTGTGCAAAGTCTCATCCTGCACATTCCAAAGATTCTCTGTGGGGTTTGATCCGGACTTTGTGGTGGCCAATCTGGGTGTAAAATGGTATCTTATGCTCCCTGAACCACTTATTTGCTATTTGAACCCAGTGAATCCTATCATTGTCATCTTGAAATATGCTCATGACATTAGTGAAGAAAAAAAAAAATCAGTTGATGGAATTAGTCATTTACTTAGTCATTTAGTATGTTCAGGTGGTCAGATGACCTATCAATGTGGCTAAACTTGGACCTAACCATTTGCAGCAACTTCAGAACACAGAACTGGCCCCCCATAGGCTTGAACAGGAGTCTTTAGGCATGATAGGTGCATCACTTCATCTTCCTCTCTTCTTACTCTGATGTGCCCATCTCCCTGGAAGAGGGTAAATCTGGAGTCATCGAAACACACAACCTTCTTCCATCACTCCAGAGTCCAGTCTTTATTCTCCCTTGCAAATTGAAGCCTTTTTTTTGCAGCTAGCTTTGCTGATAAGTAGTTTTCTTATGACTACGCAGATGTTCAGTCCCAATCCCTTGAGTTCACTTGAATTCAGTTTATTTATATAGCACTAATTCAAAACAAATGTCATCTTCAGGCACTTCACAAAAGAAAACAAGTTCCCCTTGCATTGTGCATGTGGAAGTGTTCTTACAGTTGAACATAACTCATAGTTCTGCTGTTGTTTTTCTTCGATTTGTTTTCAACCACCACATAAGTGATTGGCAATCAAGATCATTCAGGATATTTTTTTGACCACATGTCTTCCTCTAATGGTTACAATGGTTTCCCACTTTTCCTTTTTGTTTTTAATAATGTGTTGAACAGTTCTTAACACAGTTTTAGTAGTTTCTGCAAGCTTAGATGTTTTCTTTGCTTGATGCATGCCAATGGTTTGTCCCTTCTTAAACAGATTAATGCTTTTTCCACAACCGTGGCTGTGTCTTTTGTCTTAATTCTTTGTGAAATGAGAAACTAGTCATTTCACAGGGGTTAAATTGCTTGTTGGTGGAATTCTATCACCCTTTCAGTAACTATGTAATAATTATCTGACCTATTTTCTTAGTTATTTGAAACTTTTCTTTTTGTTAACCCTATGTTTCCATTTTAAATATCTTCAAGGAGAACAAAGGGGAACTATCATCAAATTCCTTGTTTGCATGGACAAACTTGCCAAATAAAGCTGACTCTGATTCTCCACCTCATCTCCATTTTATTTTGCAGGATGGCCAGTCCAGGACAGTAAGGCAGTTCCAGTTTACTGATTGGCCGGAACAAGGTGTACCCAAATCCGGAGAGGGATTCATCGATTTTATTGGCCAGGTTCATAAAACCAAGGAGCAGTTTGGACAGGATGGGCCCATCTCTGTACATTGCAGGTAATGTGTCTTGCACAAAGGGTTGCAAACAAGTCACTTGTGTAATTAGCCATTTTCTAGTTTTAAAGCGAGTATTCCAAATAAATATGTTGAAACGTAATAGAAAATTAACATGCAGTTATTTTTGTTTTTATTTAGCTTTAGTTTTTTCAGCCAGACCAGTCCACTTTACCAACTTTTATTTGGAAGCATATGTTTGCTCTATTGTATTTCAACATATGCTCATGTTGATGGACTTGGAGAAAAAAATTGTTCTAACAAATGATGAGCTTTGTTCTACATAGCACTGTACAGTGCACAACTAGTTCTATAGTTTATGAGGTATATGGTAGTAATAAAATTCAGTAGTTTCATTATTGGCACCCTGGTAGCAACGTGTTTTTATAAGCCTCTTTTGTATATTGCTTTTACATTTCTGAAAATCCTCACATTGTGGCACCTAATACATAGCTGGATTCTCCTAAAACATAAGCTATAAAATATTTTACCCCCCTCAACCCTTTCAAAAACATTTCATTACATTTTCTTTTTAAATATCAGCCCTTAAAGAGATGAATAAAAAGTGAATAGTAAATTGTGGTTTAGTTAACATTTAATTTTAACCCGGAGTTGAACTCCAAAGACAGAATCAGGGTCAGATAACCCTGATAAGTTTTGTTTCTTTGGACAGCTCCTCTTGCAGTGGAGTTCTAACTTCATGACTCCTCCTCTCCTTTTTGCCTCTGTGGAACGCAACCTCTGCTCCTGAACAGGTTCTTCTCCTACATAATTGATAAGGCTCAGAAGAGGCCTAGTATTTGAAAAAAGCAGAGATGATAAAATGACAGAGCCCTTCTCGTGGTTTTTGTGACTATTTCATGTTGCATTTCTTTTTTTCTTTTTTTTTCTTTTTTTTAATGACCTGGAGCGTAGCTTCCAAGGTGACTTGCATCATTAATTTGACCAGCTGGATTAGGGTAGAAAGTCAGATTATGTATATTCATTGTTAGACCTTGAAGAAGACCCATCTCAAAGGTTCTGACTTCTTGTTGATTTACAATAGACTTTGTGTGCGTCTCCGGTTTTGCATGAGCTACAAGGCTAGAAAATAAAAGCAGTGTGAACTTTGATGCATGTTTTTGTTGCACCATTCGGGTTAAAAATTAAATGCATGGTGTGTTGACAGAATGATTTTTTTTTTTTCATAAAGACAGATGACTATTGAACCAGGCAGTCATTTCTGCTTTACATTAGTATCACATAAGCACCATTACATCATGAAACATGACATCAGCTTCCTTGTGTCAAAATCAAAAATGATGTCACCCACTAGAAAATGGTCCTCTGGAGGGTTGTAATATGTGTAAGGGAAGCTCCAAAAACATGTTACCCTTCTGTGAGACTGTTGAAAGGGGGAAGGTTTTCTTACTGTGTTTGGTGCAGGTATTGCAGCACGGCTGTAAAAAAAAAAAGGCACTCAACCTATCAAATCCAAGATTCACATACCTGCACCTTTTAATGATCACGTTAAAAATCCTAAACTTTTTTTTTTTTTTATTAACTAATGTTAGTTTTCTTCAAACATTACTACACTCTTGTGATAGACTAACCCCCCATAGAATCATATAATTGAAAAGCTGAAATAAAAGGATATGTTTAGAAAATCCTTTACAAATGCAAATCTGAAAAATGCAGCATAAACAAATGTTCACCCCCTGATTCAGTACATTGTCAAGCCAGGTTTTGCTGTAATTAAAGCTCTAAAGTGTTTTGTCGTGTCTTTCCAAGCTTTACGTGTGTTTAGACACATTTTTGCCAATTCCTCTTTCTTAAATAACTCTGTCAGATTGGATGAGCAGTGTCAACATCAAAGTTATAAAGACCAAAGCTAACATATATCTCTTGACTAAAACCATTCATCTGTAAGTGTGGACATGTTTGAGGAGACCTATCCTGCTGAAAGTTAATGCTTGCTGCAGTTTAAAGTCTTTTAGATGCTCTAACAGCTTTACTTTCTGAATTGCCATGTATTTACTGCCTTTAATCTCGCCAGCAACTTTAACCGTCTTCGGTGTCTTAAAAAAGCAATTGCTGTAATTGCTACAGCATGATGCTGCAAGCACTATACTTCAAAGTGGAAATAGTTTGTTCAGGGTGATGTGCAGTGGTAACTTTTGTACTTTGCTAGTTTCCAAAAAGTTACATTGAGGTCTCATCTTATACAGGTTTGGCTGTGTTATGCCTTTTGGAAAACTGAAAATGGCCTTTCTGCCCATTAAAAAAAAAAACATTCCTAGCCCAGTTTGTCAGCTTGGGTACATGGTAATTAATTACTTGCTAGATTTGCAGTTGACATTTAAGGCATTTAATTTTTTAGGACCGACCTTCATTCGACCTTTGGCAAGTAGGTTTTTATTTGTAGAAAGCTTTGAAACC
The DNA here is from genome assembly GCF_000485575.1 of Poecilia formosa. Classification (NCBI taxonomy): domain Eukaryota; kingdom Metazoa; phylum Chordata; class Actinopteri; order Cyprinodontiformes; family Poeciliidae; genus Poecilia; species Poecilia formosa. The sequence continues at coordinate 1,580,479 of NW_006799949.1, forward strand.
CATCTCTTATTTTTCCACATCTTTGTGTAGATAATCCCCACCCAAATAAAGATGTGTTCATGTGTCCACAAACACTTTGAAGTCAATGGAAAAATGTGAAAGGGATGAATAGTTTCACAAGCTACTATACGTTAAATACCTCAAAATACAAAAGCCAAGTAATTCCATAGGCTTAGTTGCTATCTTTTATATTTTTATGTCTTATATTCATATGTATTTTGATACTCAGGATCTAGGATATTGAGGTCTAGGAAGAAAAATCTGGACATGTGTCATATGAGAGTTTTCGAGTAGAGAAGACTAAAATAATAGTAAATAGACAATATCCAGAAAATCAGCCAAATAATATGGTTGTCAGACTGCTGTTGTGTTGAAGAGTTCTTATTTTGAAAATACATTTCTTTGGGGGATGGATTTTTGTTTTTATTTTGCAGTATAGCAGCCACCTTTCTCTTTTTTTTCTTTTCCCCTCTTCTTCTGAGCTTTCTTATCTCCACGAGAAGAGCTTATGTCTCCCTTTTCTCTTACTCTTGCGCTTTCCATCACCAGACTTCCCAGTCTGTCATCTGCCTATTCCTTAATCCTCTCGCTCGCTCTTCTTTCCCATCCAGCCATTCTCCTGGATCTTTTTCCTCTAGCTCTGCCTCCTCCCATCCTTTCTCCCTCTATCTAATAGCACCGCATGCTTTTTGTTATTAATTGCATGAATACGTCCTGTGAATAGGGGGGCGGGGGGGCGACACACCAAATCCCCTCAGTCTGCAGTGGCTCTCCGCTCTTTAAGATTTGGATCTGGAGAGGAGGAGGTTGAAGGAGAAGTCCCAGGAAGCATGTTTGGGTGGGCTAGGATTTTGCGCCTGATGTGCTGCGTGATTGGCCCACTGCGCGTTTGCTATTGTTTAGATTTGGTGAAATAATGTGAGCAACATTTGTCGACCAACACACACACACACCCAGTTGTCAGCTACAGTGTCTGCAACCATCATTTTCACTCCTCATCCTACAAAGTGGCATCAAAGGCAAGAAGCTCAAATAAATCTGTTGTCATATCAATTATTGTTCCATTGGTGATGTGGAAGTCATTCCGCAGCAAAGCAGCTTACAGGGCCAACTCTCAAGTATTTCAGCGTCTGAGTTAAAACTCGAGCTGTATTTCTGGGGACCAGCAGCAGGCTAGGTTTTTTTTTTTTTTAATTTATTTATTTATTTTTTCCTTCCAACACATGGAAAGAGGCGCTTAATGAGACTAAATGTTGTTTGTGTGTATGTGTGTGATTTGTGATGTGTGCATGTGTCCTTGAGGACGAGAATGGAGGCACATGTATAAGTGGATTTGCAGGGTTCTTGCATGCAAATTGTCTCCTTGCTGCCATTGTTCTTGTTACCTTGAGCATCGTTTCTTGCTGTGGGTTGTTGTTGCTTTCTAGGAAGTCAGAGCTAACAACATGCAGAGTTTTTACACCTCAATCCTTCTGTTTGTCACGAGGTGTATTTTATGAAAAGTTTGAATTTTATAAAATTTGAACTTACCTTTCAGGTGTAATTTGAATGCAGAGGGAATGAGAAGGACAGAAAGGGAAACATAGACCAACTTCACCCAAATAAAGTAGAACATCATCAAACAGTTAATTCACTTCATTTATTCATTCAAAAAGTGAAATTCAGATATTTGACAGATTTATTAAACACAAAATTATATGTATTTTTTTTCCTTTAGGTTTTCATGAGATAATGATTCAAGATGATGATTCTCAAAAAGCATGTATGTAAATAGAAATAACATGAAAAAATTGTATTTAAGGGAGAAATTTTAGGCAGAAAATTACATAAAAAGCAGAAATTAAATCAATATGGGCAAGAGTGCTTTGTTGACCACTGCTCAAAAAGTCATTAACTTCCTTGAGAAGGGTTTCAGGAAGGACATTGCTAAAATATCCTGCTAATCTCAAGGATATAAATGGAAAGCTAGGTGGAAGGAAAAAAAAACTGCAGCTGAAAAAAAGGTTTACAAACACCAATGATAGACACAGCCTTAAAAGATGTGTGAAACAAAGATGTTAAAGTGTTTGGAAGAGATTCATAGTGTGTGGACAATGGTTGGAGTGCGTCAAGGCTCAACACACACACACACACACGCACGCACGCACACACACACACACAACACCACACACACACACACGCACACACACACACACACACACACGTGTTCAAGACATGGGCGACAAGTGTTGCATTTCTTGAGTTAAGCTACTGCTGAACCAGACACAATGTCTCTTGTTACTGAGTGGTGCCAAATCCACTTTTCGGATTAAAGTGAAGAAGAAAGTAAATTTAGCATTTCAATTTGAACATCAAGATCCCAGAGTCTGGTATTTAAAAAAAAAAAACAGACAGCCGTCTAACAGCAGGATTTATATCATTTCACACTTTCCTCTGCTGAAGAGCTTTATGGAGATTCTGATTTCATTTTTCCCACATAACTTGACACCTACCCACACTTCCTAAAGTATTAATATCTGGTTCAATGACCACGGGATCACTGTTTAATTTGCCAGCAAACTAGTCTGCCCTAAAACCAAATAAAGATCTGGTGGAAGAGGATAAGACACACCAGACAGCAACGTACATGTGCTCAAGGTTGTCGTTAAAGCAGCTTTGGCTGATCGCCTTCCTGCGATCAGCCAAGGGAGTATTAGTGCACATATTGTATAGCGCCTGGGCATCACGTTCAATGCTTTTTTCAATGGTCTTGACTTTTCTGAAAAACAGACTGATTGAAATAAATTCACTTTTCATTCATAGTTTTCATTCATAGTTTACTGATGTGGACCCACGCTTGTTACAGATCAGGTGTTTTTTTTTTTTTTGTTTGTTTGTTTTTTTGCATGAGTCTGCAATGAGCACAATTCTTCATCTTTTTTGTTTCTCTTGCCTGATTCTTAAATCTAGTGCTGGAGTGGGAAGAACTGGAGTCTTCATAACCCTCAGCATCGTCCTGGAGAGAATGCGTTACGAGGGAGTGGTAGACATCTTCCAAACAGTGAAGATGCTCCGGACGCAGAGGCCAGCTATGGTCCAAACTGAGGTGAGAAATTGTCCAAGACCGACAAAAAGTTGAACATTTTCTTGTTGGTGTAAATGCAAAACACTTACCTGATGTGTTTTTTTTTGTTTGTTTTTTTTTTTCTTTTCTTCAGGACGAATACCAATTTTGCTACCACGCAGCTCTGGAGTACTTAGGAAGCTTTGATCACTATGCAACGTAAAAAGCCATCTCCTCCCCTCAGAATCCTGTTGCCCCCTCCTCTCCCAACTCAACGGTTTCCTGAGCCATAGAAACGTTTCAAATTTGAAATGACAGCGGTTGATCATTTTACCACTGCTCGTTCAGAAACACCAAACAGGATCCTGTAAATCTTTAGAAAATAACACCTGATGCGACCAGAAAAAGAGAAATTCCAATTCAGACTCAAGGCAGAGAGGAAAATTGCCCATGATTTCAACTGAAGACAATTCTCAGCAACAAGCAACCAGAGGCTGTGGCTCACGCTGTGGGATGGGTGTCAATCAAAGTGTCAGACTGCTTACCTTACCTCAAGTGTTTCAGTGGAGGAAGTTGTAAACATTCGTGGACATTTCTCTTCTAAAAAAATATCTTTATGATACAGTGGCAACGAATAACAGCAATTGAAGGAAAAATGGAACGAAAATCAAAGAGAAGCAGATGGATGTAGCCAAGACTGGGACACGTGCCTGTTTTGGATGTAAAAAAAAGGGGGGGGGGTTAAGTGTTTCTATTGACTGTTTTTGAGTTTTATCCTGAGAAATGGCCAAACCGCGGCGACTCCTAGGTTTTCCCAAACTTTGGTCATTTGGTCATCAAGTGAAACGGAACAAGAAAACCGGCCATCAAAAGGAAACCTTGAGTTTCTACACAATTTTACATACAATTACATTATGAATAGTTGTGCAGAAAATGTCCTCTACAATTTAAGAAAATGTCACCAAACTGCCTGTAAGCACAAAGAGCTTTAAGAAAGCACACTCCCAGTGGTTGTCAAAAAGAAAGCAGCAGCACATATCGTAAAATTTGTTCCATTGTAGTAATGCGTAAAGCCTGCTTCCTAAGCCAGGTGACCCTAGTAGAGTTAAAATCTCCACAGGATATTTCCAGTAAAAACATCCTCCAGAAAAAATGGCAAAGATTAAGGGAAAACCATGTCAGTTGTAAGAATCTTTGGCTTTGCCTCTCATGTGGATGATGCAAACAGTAACCTTGTCCCATGTTTTTTAACAATCTCGTCTCTTGAACCATGGCGCCAAGGGGCTGATGGAGAAAACATCCACCCTCAGTCCAGTGAGGAGGAAAGGCTTTTGGGACAACCAAACAAAGAAACGCTGCCAAATTTGGGCCTTTCTTTGTGTACAGTGACCAACAGTCATCATCATCGTTTGGAACTTTTTTGTCTTTTGAGGACAAAAATCTATTTTTCTTTTCTCTCTTTAAGTTCTCTCTTCTGTTAAAAACCAAACATGCTGCTTATCTTGTGTATGCTGAGCGTGTGACTCTTTGGATAAAGAGAAAACTGATGAACAAAAAAGAAAAAAAAATGCCAGCTCTGCCAACTCCTTGCGCCCAGGTGGGCATGACAGAAACGCATCCACACAACGTCATTGTCCACCGCTGCTTTTTTATCCAGTTTTCTTTTTTTTTCCCCAGCCTCCTCTATATCCACCTCTATCATTGTACAAGAAACTCGAGAGCGGCGAAGACCGCTTGCAATTGCAAAGTTGTACATTTACGTTGTTGACAAATTGGCCCCGAGTTTCACTGTATGTGTGGTTGGTAACTGGTCGACAAACAAAACAAGACGCTTCGGTGTTTTCCCCCCTCTATTTTATAGACGATGACCCAGTGGGTGACACAGCCAGAGCAAGTAGCCACGTCGGATCCCGATGCAAAATTTCTCTGTTACTTGCACATCCCCAGGGCAAAACAGAAGAAAAAGCTTGAAACAAACACCCCAATTCAACTGCAAAAACAGAGAAAATAAAAGCTAAAATCACCAAGTTTTTTCCTGTCAAAGACGGCGCTTTGGTTACACACGAGCAAATGGATTCTGTGAGGGCTTTCTGGCAGATGTGCACAAAAAAAACAAAAACACGAAGCTATGGACAGAACTGTGTGTGATCTTTTCTGATTTCCAAAAAAGCCTTATTGTTATTGTAACACTATGAAAACATTAATGTTGTATTATGATGACTTATTTTACATGACATAGTTAGTTTTTATTTTCCGTTTCTGGTTTAGTTTTTTTTTCTAACAGAGATGTGTTTGTCACATTTTTTTTAATTAGCAGAAAAAAAGAGAAATGCTTATATGTTCATATTATGTTTAAAGACATTCTATTTTTTCACCGTAGAAATCCTAAGTATAACATGACAGTGTAGGGGTACATGTATTTCTATATGTAGATATAAGACTATATCTATATAGAGAGATTAATAAATGCCTACTTACGCATGCATATATATTTAAATGCAGAATCAGAAGATATATCCAAACAATTAGTGTGAAATAACATTTTCTTTTCATCCAATTTGTTTTATACCTGTTATTTTTAGTCTTTGAAAAATATGTTTGTTTGTTTTTGTTTTTTGTTTTTTTTATTGTTGTTATTATTATTATTGTGTAATTCTGGAGACCCTGAATGTCTCTTCAAGAAACCTGAGGGGATGCCATCTTTGTGTCTGATCTTGTTTTTTGCTTTTGTCCATTGGAATTAACTTGTACCCATAGGGACACTATTTTGAAACATTGTCCTTCATCATCACTACGCTGTTATGTTTGGTTGATTTTTGTAATCTGTTCTACAACTGTCGGGGTTTCATCGCTCAGCATTTTTAATGTCTATATCAGGCCAATGATGTACTGTACCTTGTATGATTCTGTACAGACCGTAACCCTCACAATCTGAAGAAAAATCCTCCTAAAGTTCTCTTTTTTTACTTATATTTTCAGACATAATGTTACCATTGATTTTATTAGACATCCACTATGATCTAGAGTATATGTGTAAATAAACAAATATATATAGAATATATGTATCATTTGACCCTAAAGATCTCATACTTTTAGTGGGGAACACTAATGCACAGATCAAAGTTCTGCTCATTTCCAGCTTCTTGGTGTTTGTGAAACCTGTTTTCTCAAACCTTCTCTCTCCAGCTCTGCTCCCTGGTCTTTAATTACCTCTCTTTTTTTCTGCCTTTAATTTCCCCTGCTCGCAGTCAAACTGGGAAACGTGCCAGCCTATGTTCCCACACCCTTTGCCTGAATGAGGGGAACACAAATCCGGATCAGTGATCCGCGAGTTGGATTAAACCAATATGTTGGTTCACTCTCTACCAACTAGCCACAAGAATCGTTAATCATTCTCAGCATAGACAAAATTTACTAAAGGAGCCTCATAAAAATAAATTACAAGGGCATAGATTCCTGGAAGTACTACTTTTCTCAGAGGTATTTTCACAGATCTCTGTAGGAATGCCAAATGTCTAACTACCTGCAATCACAAGGTGTTAATCCATTATGTATGATTAGCGAGAAAAAAAAGGTCATACATGCTTCAGTTGCAACATTTAAACTTATTTTTCTCCCTGTTGCCTTGTATAAAATCATATTGTTTTTTGTTTTTTTTGTTTAACCATGTTTCATGACGGGAATGCAGAAAGAAATCGGGACTCGGTTCAAACACAGTAGTGGGATTCGACCAAGGACGGACTGAAACTACCAAAAACATGCTCCAAATTCACGTCGTAAGGTTTCGCCATGAACTCTAATCTGTCGGAATTCATAGAGACTGGTTAAAGGGCCAATGCCAAAATTTGAAGCCGTGGAAGCGTCTTAAAGCTTGTGCAATGTGTTATGCTTTTGGTTTCAAGTAAAGATGCTACACTCTTGAAAACAACCACAAAATGATCTGGAATATGTTGCTAAATATTGTGGAAAGGTTAGGGAGTAACAGTGACCATAAAAAAAACTCATTAAAAAGAACTAAGCTTATACAGTACATATCGACAAAAGAACCGAAACTCAGCAAACCATTTTTCCTTTATACGAGAGCCAAGTGCTACCACTTTCAAACTGTTACTTCTAACTGAAACAATAATTGGTTAAAAGCCACTGTGTATGTAGATATGTTGACTTTGTATTAAAGAAATGTTGTCTGAAAACCGTTTTGCATGTTTTTTTCCCCCTGTCTTCCAAAACATTTATCCTGATATTGTATTCAAAAGACTTTATTTATCCCCTGAGGAGCAGTTAAAGGAGGCACATGGAGTATTTTTTTAAAAATAAATACAGGATAAAATAAGTAGCTAAAAGGAAACTGCAATATAAATTAATAAGGTCCAAATGGGCATGGAGGTAGTTGAGTTTCTTTGTGCAATTTAAGTCCTGTGGATTGAGGCAATGTATTTGAATGAGGGGTGGGCATGCAGGGTGTGAAAATATGTGCATTGGGTGGGGGAATGTGTGTTTAACAGCCACATTATACAGTGGCAACAAGTACAGTTGAAACCCAATATTTACATACACTGTTGTAACAGAAGTCATTTTTTACTCATTGTCTTGCATTACATCTGACTAAACTTGTAGTGCTTTATATCAGTTTATGTTACCAAACATTTCTTTTTGCTAATTGGCAGAATAGTGAAAAATACTTTTAGATAAAACTTTTAATGTTTGTGTGAGTCAAGTCAGAAATTTGGGGCATTTTTCAGACATTTCTTTCACTCTTTGCTGGAGTTTCAGTTCATTCCTGCTAAGTGGTGTAACTAATTAACTATGACCTAAAAATACTTTGCAGGACCGGCATTGGTACTTTGTGCTAGCCAGTCCAAAACAATAATTTATATTAACCCATAAAGTTGTTGGGCTTGAGTTTTATTGCTGTCGAGCTTCCCCATTTTCCCTCTAAATGTAGAAGACATGGTGTGTCACAAAAAAAGAAAATTCTTCTTATTATGGTATTCAGTAAATAGAAGTAATTTTCGCAACGGAAACTGACCTGGAACAGTAAATGTTTATTTTCATTCAGTGTCAGACACACAGAAAAGTTAATGTATCTTTTATAGTTCCTTTGCAAATATGATTTCAACAGTGGCAACAGTTAGTGTCATGTAAAAACATATGAAAGCGTTTAAGATATTCACTGTTGGGCTACAGTCACAGTTGCTATACGGAAATATAGTTGATAACCTGGCCCACAATTACCTGCAACATTCAAAGTCAAAGGAGCTTTCATCACGGTGACTTTTATTCAACATTGTTAAAATAATATAATACAGCAAGATCAATATGTACACTTATCAAAGAGTCTACTGATAGTCATTCAAAACCAATTAGGACTTTCTTCTTAATTACTTTACTTTTAAAACAGTAGCCAATGGTAATTCTAATCTGCTAATGTTCAACTTCCTACCATAGCTGTATTCTAAATGGCTAATTCTAGCTTGAACATGAATAGCTTTCAGCTGTCTTATATTTTCATATATCTCTTTTACTCTATAACTTTGTTACTGCCAACAGAGCTGTTTTGTTTTCATCTGTGCTTTTGAAAAATAAGCCAGTACTTCTGCGTGAAGCTACAATTGAGCTTTGCTTTTATGTCTAACAATCACACTACGCAGCCCGATGCCTCGGCAATCAATATTGGCAATTCAATATTTATTCTCACGCAAGTCTTTGGATTCTGCGTGACAACCGTGCTAATAATATTTTTATCTGGGTTTAATTTATGAATTAGGAATTATAAAAAAAAAAGATGTTTTAACCTAATCAAAAATGTTCAAAATGTTCAAATAAATATTTGAATAGAATTATTGAGTTAGTAAATATGATTACATTTTTTTTTTAAAGTCACAACACTTTACATGCTTTGTCTTACTGTTCTTAAGCCATACTAGTCTAATTGCTTCAACACTTGCTTTGTAGCTCAGCAGACTGGAACCTGCATCCTAAAATAAATAAATATATGTGAGGACAAGTGATGAAGCAAACAGATGGTGCATCCTTTTGTTGATAGATGACTTGATTAGCTTCCGCCTATATTTATTCACCAGCCTCTTCACAAACATCCTGGTGTGTCCTTAAGCCCCTCTTGAAGCTTGATAAATGCCACCCAGCCAATCTGATATTGGTGCAGAGGTAAACCCCTCACCTGGTGGTATTTGCTCTCTAGTCTGTCCTCAGGAAAAGGTCTTCGAACAACTGCTAACCTTAAAGTAAAAAATATTAGGTTTGATTGAGTTGAGACCAAAAGTTTTGCATTTCACTATTGTTCTAGACTTGTATATAAGTGATAAGAAATTTTTTTTTTTTTTTTTTTTTTTTATAACCACCACAGAAAAATAAATTAAAAGTTTGGCAGTGAAATTAAGACTCCAAGCATCAAAAATAATGTTAAGCAAAATATCATGGTACGTTTCAAAGTATAGATTAAAATGGTTGTAATGGTAAAATATCTTATAGTGAAAATATCTTAATGTATTATTATGACACTAATCAAAAGTAATGGCAAGTATAAAATATTATGCTTCAGACTAAATAGTAAAGTGGTTATTGCACCTTTAATATATATATATATATATATATATATATATATATATATATATATAATTATTATTATTATTATTATTGAGAAAAATATGTATCCTTTGTGAATAAGAACTACTACCTCTTCATTTTTAAGTATGTCCCTGAAAAATTGTTGAGCCATTGGGTCAGCGCACTTTCAGAATGTAGATTTATCTCAATGACATGTCCCAGCCTGTTTGGTAGACCAGAGGAGGTCGTTATGGGAAACCAAAGGCAATAAGCTATCCACAGCTTACATACAAACATGCACAAGGTACTCTAAAAGTACAGCTTCTGTTGCTTTTCCGCTTGGACCACATTGGCTGTCCTTGAAGCTTGGTCTCATATCCTGTGGATTCCCCTCTGTTCCTTCTTTCCATGACTGATAAATACCCGTGACCCTTGTAGATCAGATATTCTCTGACCCAGTTGTGCAGCCATACCTGTGTGGCCCTTGTCAAGTTCACTCATATCCTTATTCTTGCCCATTTTTTTTTTCTTCTTCTACTATCACATCAACTCAGGGGACAAAATGTTCACTTTCTGCCAAATGTGTCCCACCCACTAGTCGATGCAATGATGAAAAGTATTACCTCACCTGTTAGGTCATGCAGTAATGCCTCTCTGGTGTAATTCTTTCATCCTGAAGTAACTTAAAATTGCTTCTTCTTGTCTCACCTTCTTTGCAGTGTACATTAAAACATATAAACTTGAGCAAACTGAATGCTTTTGACATTTTTAGGTTAGTAAATATTGACCTTGAGAAATAAAATTAGAAAGATATTTATAGACTACGTTTAACAAATTCTTAGGTCTCTGCTGAGAGAAAATGTGTGACCCACTTTATATGCTCTTATGCCATCAATCCTTTCAGTGACAAAATGTGAAAACTGTACATAAAAAAAAATCTGTTTAAATTATATAACCTTCACTGAATGTGCATCCTCAAAATTGGTCTTTTATGCATATTAATTATGTTGTTGCTTGCATGTAGATTAGATGAAAATGCACATGTTAAACCCAGATTATAACCTCTCACCGCAAGCTGTGAAAACATTCGGCAAAGTAGCAAAGTGTTGTCATTTCTCAAAGGGCAATATACACACAATGGCACCTCTTATTTCAGGAAAGATGCTCCTAATTGTCCGTTCTCAGAGATATTCGAGTCCTTCCTGCTGTAACAGTGGCAAGCCAACAGACCGAGTGTGAGGGTAGGCGAGGAAGTGAATTAGGGCAGCGATTATGCAGTGATTCAGACAGCAGCTCATTAGGACCCAGCTAAGCAAGCAATCAACGAATCGATGTGACAGTGGACCCAAAAGCCACAGAAATTTGTAATAAATGGCAAAGCGATAAATTGGATTATCCACAGCCCCGTGGCCAAGCTCTTTCCTTTTGCAAATGACAAATCAATCCAATCACGCTATGAAAAAAGAAAGAAAGAAAAAAAAAGCCAGAGAACCAGAAAAGGCGCCTTGTGTTGCACCGACTGGGGAGGTTGTCCATCTGAGGAATGCGTCTTGTTAAGGGTGTAGCTATCTAGAGGTCATTTCGGTATGATATTCAGGGCTCTAAAATATTCATGGCAGCCCATTAGGTGTTTATGACTGCCATTTATATGGGAAGATTTACCGACATTTGAACTGCAGCCAGAATCATAAAGGTGTCGGGCGGGCCGCAGTGCTACATGTTTACTGATTTGCCGCGCAGAGCGCAGCTCAGTATGGATGATGTACATGAGCAGCCATGGAGCCCCAATAAATAAAATGCAGAGAGAGCAGAAGATCTCCTAACTCCTTGTGTCTCTTGTGCTTGTGTTCAAAGCATGAGCGATGGATCTGCTCCATTAATCCGTCAAATCGCTGTCACTGCACGCCACTATTCATAACCGAGGAGCAGGATGACATTCTGATGGACAAAGAAGGGAGGATAGATGGCTTATAAACTGTTCAAACACACAACAGCACAGCTGGTAAAATTGCAACGCAAAGATTCGGCATGTTTTGTTTTTGTTCCTAAGAAAAACAAAAATGCCGAAGGACTTTGCTGCCATCTGCAGGAAAAGGTGTCACATTTCATCACTGTGCCTAAGCAGTTGTTTGCTTTCAAGCAGTTCGAAGATTAAGATTGAAATGATTAAAAAGCTTTGTCTTCTCCAGAGGCTTTTGCACTCACTATGTTAATTACACATTTTCAAGAAAGTCTGTAGCAATATGCTACATCAGTACCAATGTGTGCATTCTACGTCCTTAAAAATAAACTTAATTTTGACTATGGTAAAGGAAATATAATTTTACAAAAGATTAATGAGCATTGAAGAGAAGCCAGTTATCTGCTGCCGCGTGTAAGCAGTACACGGGGAGCCTGGAAACTAATACAAGACGTAGTTTCAGTATTTGTGGTTTGCTACATCTTGTAATCTGTCTTATGTTCTGTTTCTTCTCTGCCATCTCTGTGCGCAGTCACAGCTCTAACACTGAAGGATTGATGTTTTAAAAAGAAAACAAGCTCCCTTTTTTCAAATGTGAGGACAACCCACTTTCTGCACTTTTCTTTCAATTTATCACTTCCAAATTTTAAACACTATTTCTGTTTTATCTCTTCTTGTATCCCCCTGCTTGTAATTCAGCTGATCTTTTTGAGTCCAAACACAAAATAAGCACAAGCTTTTAAAGCCAGCATAACTTTAAAGGTCACTGTGGTTTACTGTGGAAATATATATTTAGGCCAAGGTGTGTAGTGTTAGTTTTTTGCAAAGCATATAGTCGTGCACTAAACCCATTAATACCACTAGGGGACAGTTTTGTAGAGTTCACAGTTTTGTAGAGTTCACAGCTAATAGTTGTCTTGTTGATGTATTTTCCTACCTAAGTGGTACATGTTCAAAGCTTGGGATCTTGATTCTGATATTCCTGATTGTAAACTTCTCCACAACTTTATCTGTGATGTGTTTATTGTATTCATTGATATTGTTTGTACACTAATGTTCTCTACCAAACCTCTAATACCTTCACAAACAGATGCATTCATACAGAGATTCATTTCATCTTTGGACTCAATTTGTTGAGCCAGTTGATTACACTGGCACAAGGTGGGTAAGTACATACAGCATCCTCACCGAAATAAATAAAGAAATAACCTGCATCCTTTACTTTTTCACTCACAAATATTCATTATTTTGGGTTAGCCTAAAATAATATACCATTACAATACATTTAAATTTGAGGTTGTGGGGAGAAAGAATGTGAAAAATTTCAAGAGGGATGAATACTTTTACAAGGTACTTTAACATGCATAGCTGGTTTAGTTTATTGCTTTGTCACCTGGTTCTGTTAATAATTATTTTTTTCTTTTGTTTTAGACTTTGCTTCTGTTCACCCATCAAAACCTTGAAGTTTGATTTCTCGGTTATTTTAGAGAATTAAAACATGGGAATGCGGCACACAAGGTTCCCTCACAGATTCCTCTGGCACAGCATGTGTATACAGATGAAAGTGGGGTTTGACACAGTGGCTGTGAAGAAAGCACAAATCCCAACCTAGGTTTTTGTCACTACCAGTTCCCATAAAAGGACAAGGAATGTCACTGGTATAAACGACTGTTATGTAATGCCTTGGCTCTGATTAGAGATGGTTCTCGCTTACCAACCGTGAAAGTCCAACAGAAAAGTGTTTTTCATGTAAGGAGAAAAACAACTTTATAGCTGCCTCTGAAAACTCATTCAGACTTTGGTCTCCTATATCTTTTGGAACCACGGTGTTCATTAGTGTAACATACCCAGAACTATCCAGATAATGTTTCCGTAATGGGAAACATGTGAGAATTATGGCAGTGAATCAACCCCCACAATCCTATCTGTTCTTTTTGTGCTCTCAAGCGAATTTTACAGTAATGATTAAGGATACATGAAACCATCTGCACGGGAGCCACTAAAGCCCTCTTGTACTAGTGTACATTTGAACACAATGATATCACATTCCAGCAGAGTTAGAAGCTGAGAAATTGAGTTTGGGCTGAAAAATGGTGATAATGGGTTATAATTCTAGTTCAACCAGTTCAGGCCAACCCCTCTACAGGGAGCTGCATGTATTCAGCATTACTTCCGAGAGAATCGACACTCTGAAAATGTGAGCGTTACACAATTTCTCATTAGCCTGCCTCAATATGGTAATAAGAGGTCCAAAAAAATGATGTTTTAGCTGACCAGCAGCAATAATTTAAATTCGCCAATTAGGGATTTCAGTCTGCACGTCCCAGACTGTCATTACAGCTTTACTGGCGTCTTCTTGTGCTTCTGCTGAAGACACTGACTTATGCCACATTACATTGTGTAGTAATATACAGTTCTACAGAGTTTAGTTTAAGAAAAACATTGTGTGCTCAACCTTTTATAACCAACGACTAAGCACATTAAACAAGCTGATGATACACCTTTTTTGATCATCATAAAAGTTGTATCATTATTCTTGTCTCTATTAGAGCTCCACACAATTTGTGTTCAATGTTATGGACAAAATTTAGGAGTCCTAAGCTAAGCTTATGTGACGTCAGTACCAGTCCCCATCAGCCAAAAATAAATATTTTGGCCTTAATCAAAAAGCTGACTGGATGTCCAGGAGTCTTCTAGCCTTGTTAGGAGAAGCCAGGTTATGTAAACAGGAGTGACATAAAAAATGGTTCTAGTTATGCCTCAGACAGTGTTTCTATTTCAAAATCAGTGAGCGTTACACTTTTAAATCTCCTTTTTTGGACTTTGAGTATGTTTTGTACTGTATTTTATACTTTGGTAGCTATGAATACTGGTGCCTGGATATTAAATTGAAACAGATATTGTCACTTACTGTCTAATTAAGTTGGAGTGCTCGAAGAACATTTAAATTTCATTCTCCGATGGTAGGTTGATGCTTTAATATGAAAAACAAAATTTTACAAGATTGATGTTCATATTAAAGCATCAACCTACCGTAACACAGCCAGGGATAATGAAGCAGAATACTGAATTTCGCACCACTAATCCCTGTAAACAATATATTGAGAAAGAGGGCACGTTGAAAACGACACACTAATTGCTTCCTTTTAGTTTTAAAAACATATCATAACATAGTATAAAAAAAAATGGTTCATGAAGACTTCTTTTCTTGATGAACTTTTCTGTGATATCAGATCTTGTTGTGAAAGTTCACACTAGTTAGCACAACCGTTGACAGCAGATAAATGGCTTTCCTGTAACGGTAAGTCGTTCTTCCCCCATTAGCTTATTTAGCAGCGAGCACATGATATTGAGCAATGGCATTAATACCTTTCACCTGGCTCTGACTGTTTGCTTTTGTTTGAGAGTGGTGCATTTCTTCAGAAGGCAATAATTATTCGGGGAGGAGGTGGGCGAGATCATCTGAGATATTTTCCAAGATCATGTCTCATGACAAACTGTCACAACATGATGACAGCTTGAGCAAATGTGTAGAAAGCTTTCTGTATAGAAGTTACACACTGCAGCTTTAAGAAAACATTCTTTCAAAACAGGTTGCTCAGGTTTTAGGTAAAAAAATTTTCACTCACCTTTTCTACTTAGCATATTTATGTAAAAAAAAAAAGAAATATATATATATATATATATGTTTGTATATAGTATGCTGAATGGTAATAAAGCTTTATATATTTGACATTATTCACCTCGTTCTTCAGTCAAAAATCCTGGAGACATCAAGAACAATTATTGATTGGCAATTAATGACAATTGACAATTGATTCTGACACGTTTATTTTACATGTCATGTTTATTGACTGAAACAGCAAATAAAAACAAATCTAAAATACACAGTCTTCAACAATAGTTGCTACTATTACTATGCTCTTGGTGTGTGACTCACCGAGAGAAGACATCAGAAGAAGCCGCCTCTCTGTCAGTTAGACAGGAAGTGTAACTTACAATTCCTGCTTCAACATATCTTCACAGATGTCTGAGAATGACGTACGAGCGCACTTTTTATTTCAGTTGTGTTTCTCGGTGTGCTGGAAAAGAAGTCAGTGGGAACTCCTCTGGTCGTTTTTTTGTGCCATCATATTTTTGTCTCTTATCTGTGCATAACGGACAAATTTTTAGTTCTCCGTCCAGGAAGATATATTCAATGTCAGCAGTTAGGTAAGTTTCATTTCAACCACAAGCTTTCCTTCTCAAATCACTGGCACACAAGACAGCAGACACACAAGACAGCAGACATAACGATCATGCTACTTGACAGGTCTGTTCATGTCGTTGCTCATTTTTAGTGGCAATGTATCTAACTTGTTGATTTACACCAGAATAAAGTTGTGTTCTACATGCAACAACATCTCTTTGAAGCTTAACCCTGTAACTTAAACAATATTGATATGAGTTTATATATATTTACATATATATTCTCAAAGTAATTTTCATTTTTGGAGATGAGTCCTGACATCCATCTCTTCAGAGCTGGTGTCCCGTAACTTTTAGATGTGTCTCTGCTTCAACACTCCTGAGTCAAATAATGAGCTCTGACGGTGAATGGCAGCAGGGAGTTTGAGTCATTTCCTCAGCTTTGATTGAATTAAAGTCGTCACATTACGCAACATTCTAATGTGAAGGTAAGGATTACAAAAGCAAAACTGAAGACATGTTGAATGTTATTTATCAGAAGCATCCAGAGAAATAAGTAGCATCTTAACATAAGCTATGCTATTGAATAAATTGAGCTGCCCCCTTTTCTTTGTTTTCTTGGCGAATTGAGAGGATTGGTAGCCTGATGTTGAGAAATGATTGCTAATAATAACTCAATATTTGGCCAACACAGACTGAACGGCTTAGTTCACTTCCTCCACTGCCATTGCTAAACCCACAAACAGACTACAATTCTCAAACAGCGCAGAACATAGATGTCATTGTTCACATATTCTTCTGTTCACTGATTTGCCCGGTAGAAAATCTACGGGGGAATCCAAGTGAAGGGGGACGACGACCAGACTAAGCTGTAAGCGAGGTTTGGACTGAGTGGATTAGTGCAGGAAGGCAATGATGAGCCGAGAGGTTTGGGTACAACGTTGCAAATTTTATTTTAATTTTTTAATAGGTTTAAAGTGCTTTATCTAAAATTGCAACAAATAACATCTGCTTTTCTGCTTCAAACATGCTGTGAATGTTTGTTGAAACATGTTCTGTGGGTTCAGATCAAAACTTGTGGTAGGAACATAATTATAGGTGGTGCTGCTTTAAGGTGCATAAAAAATCCGGTGTTGCCAGCTGAAATGACACAGTGACTGCTTCTTACTCTGAAACAGCTTAGGCAGCGTAACATCAACTGTGACATCTGGGATGAAGTTGGAAGTATTCCATCGAAACATGTCAGGCATGTCTGAAGAGGTATAGAAAATAGCTGTCCAACAAAAGAACCTTTAAGGTTCTTCTAATTATTGTCTTGCACTGACAATAACTTCCCACAAATAATATTTTTTATTTTATAAAATTGCATGAATTACAGCAGCCCTCAGTACAATGGAATACAATTACAACACATTTCAATTTAATTTTTTTGTCCTATGGTTTAAATGTGGATGACAATATAAAATCTGCATTCATTTTGCTGACTGAATTGCAATAAGTATCAAACATGGCCACATTAATGAAATGGCATGGTGAATACCATGTGTCTGTGTTGACAAAGCAGTGAATTTGTGAGATTTGCTGATATGGCTGTTGCTTTGCCAGAAAATGATTTACTATGAGTCACATTGCAGCTGAAAGGGAATAAATATTTAAATGCATTCTTATGAGACTCCGTTGCAGTGACAAAAAGACGACCATGTTGTATGCTCATAATAAATGCTATGGAGAAATGCTGTTTGGTGAATTAATATAAAACATCATCCAGAAATTCAAGCCCTCCACATGTTCATTACATCTTATTCCAAGACCTCTTGTAAAGTCCTACATTTTAGCTCTTCTTTTGGTTATTTCTGCCATTATCCCCTCCTCTCTTTTAGCTTCATTTAACTAATAAGAGTCTTCATGAACTATTCTTTTCTGGTTTCTGCCCTGGTTATGCAATCTGCTCGCCTGGGATTCACTAATGTCATAGTTTCTGGTCTGGTTTCTCATTCTACTCGATTTGAGTGCGGCCTTTTACATCGTCTCCCACAGTATTCTCCCTCATAAGCTTTTATCCATTGGCATTAACCACACACCCTTTGACTGGTTTCAATCATATCTTTCAGGCCATTCTCAGTTCATCCAACCAAAATCCTTCTGATCCCACTCTTCCCCTGGTTTGCCTCAAACTTACTTAAGTGATAAAGTGTCATGAGTGTCATGGGCACAAAATCCACCCTATCTAAAGTCAACAATTTCAATTTGTATTATGACAGCTCATTGGTTTCTCCCTGCCTTTAGGTTAAAAGCGGGTGTCATAAAAATTATCAGAGCTGCATACTTCTTTCTTTGTAACATCAACCAACTGCGTCATTCCCTTTGCCCATGTTTCGCCTCCATCCTGGTCCACAGTCTTGCAACTTCTTGAATTGATAATTGTAACTCCCTTTGGTCTCTCTCACTAATCCCTCCAGAACCTCAAAGAGCCCAGAATTCAGCTGCCCATAGCATTACTAAAATCCTCTTATTTTCAAACATCACCCCTGTTCAACAACAACTTCACTGGCTTCCAGTCATATACAGAATCAAATTTAAAATGTTGCTGTACACCTTCCAAGCCATCCACAGCTTCTCCCCTTCCTGTCTGATCTCCTGTACATCACTCATTTACAATGTCTTTGTTTTTTTTGTTTTTTTTGTTTTTTTTTCTTTTTTCACCTCACTGTTCCCTCTATATACAGCTAAAAATATACAAAATAAGCTAAAAATGTAAAATTTAATACAGGAAGGATTTCAGGCTAAAAGTCCTGCAATTACTAAAACCTGAACATGGGAAAAGCTGAGAAATTCTCCCTAAATGTTTTCAAAGGGTTAGTCTGAGTGCACTAATACTATAATTTATTTTTTTTAGAATTACCATGAGGTCACAGGAGTAAGTCCATATTAAATAGTTTGCATAATTAATATGTAAAGTAAACTATACAAAAGAACTTGAACTGATGTTTACGAACTTTGTTGTGAAATTAGTAGACGTTTCAGACTAGTCTGTGGTTGAACAATGGATCCAATTTCCAGCTTACAGTGACAAGGACAGAAATTGGCAGACGAGATCACAGGGAGGGTTACACGGCAGAGGACGAGTTAATTCACAGCATTCTGGTGAGTTCAGCTTAATGCTTTGAATATTCAAAAACACCTTCCTTATTATCATCATAAGCCCACAGAAGAAAGTGCTGTATGTTCAGACAGAAACAGTGGGATGCACATTGTGGGACTCCAGCCAAAAAAACCAAAACAATGATCCTCAAAGTTCACAAGTTCAGTAAGAGGTCATTTTTGTGTTGACTTCAGCAAAGATTGCAAACATGTTCTACTGGTTGCTAGAAACCAGTAGACTAGTGATTATGCTCAATTTGAATTGTTTTATTTTATTTTACCCTTATTCAACCAGAAAAGTCCCTTTAAAATAAGGTTACACAACAATTACAATTAGTTATACGATCAAAATGCTATGGATGTTTCAACTAGGTTGTTAATTACCCACAAACCCACATTTTGTTGTAGATACTTTCTAAGGAAACCAAGGAGGGACTTTTTCAGAGATGAATTCTAACTACACAGGGGTGCGATTGTATAATTTTAATTTACATAGTTATTATAACCACAATTTGCATAGGTTCAGAAAACATTCCCAGGTTTCACGCACACATTTTTACAACATAGACATATCAGAACAGCTTTCTATTCGCATAGCACCAGCTCTTCCATCCATTTTTGTTTGTGGGAATATCACATAAAAATGTTGAAATGTGATATCAAAATACAAAATAAAACGTGTCTGTGTTAAAAAGTTGAGCAACTATGGAACACGTCTGTGTGTCACAATGGCTGTAATTTTATTTTTTGTTGTTTGTTTTAGCTGTTATTTCACCAACAGGACAGTAAAATATCAAGATATCTGAATTCATTTTTTCTCAAATTATCTGTATTTGATAACTAACGAACCAGGCTGTATTGTACTAAATCGATTGTGCTCTGGATTTACAAAATAAAAATGGTCACAAATTATAGCAAAACTATACAATTTAAAATGGATACTTAATAGTTAGCACTATGGAGGGAAGGTCAAAACACATAGTAGGTACAACATTTCAAGTGAAGATTGCAGTTGAAACTAAATGCACTCTAACAACCATTGTAAGCTGATAATGACATCCAGCTGTACCATGGTATGCGACCGCAGCAGAAAACCCACTTGTGTCTGGCCTTCTAGATGCTTCAGCGTGCTGTTTTTAATCTAAGCTTCACTCTGCAGGCCATCTGTTTTTTCTCCCTCCCCCCACCTAAAAAGCATCACTCACATACCAAGCGGATGAAGTCTTAAGGTTTACTTAAGTGTGATAAAGTGCAGCGATCCAGAGACCCACATTTCATTCAACATCCAACAAGCTTTTATCAGTCACTCAGGCAGGAGAAAAGGGGATGCGGGCTTAAAGTCACTCAATAAAGTTAGCACATCCACTGTTGGACTCCCATGCTGTATTTACAGATCTGTACCCTGCTTTTGCTTTGTCCTTATGAACATTTTTCTGATTTACACGTACTGATAGTAAAAACCTGCTTGGGGACAGATTTTTTTTTTTTTTCTGAGCTCGTAATCTTAACTTTTTTTTACTGCCCTTCTCTTGAATGAAGCAAATAAATAGATCACTACTGATGATATTAGAAGAAGCACAGACATAAATGAGAAAAATAAAGGAAATAATGATATAAAAAAAACATGTATTTACAGACTTTCATGAATTTTATTGGAATTTCCTGTGATGAAAGTGTGGCTTGGATTTGTAGTCAGCCCTCCAAGCTAATGTGATGCTAAAACACCTTTTATCATCACACATACTGTTTTGTATGTAGGCGAAAAAGTTTTGTTTCTTTTTTTGCATCATCTGGTTGAACCACCCTCTTCCACAAGTTTGCAGTGCCCTCTACACGGCTAGAGGCAAAATGCTTCTTTCAACAATTACTTTGATCCTGCTGCTTTTCCTCCCAGTTTAGACTGGATTAGTTCTCTTCTTCTAGTCTGTTAGCTTTGGTGTGAAGTCATTCTTTGGTAGGTTTGCAGTTGAGCTGTAACACATCAACATTCGGACGACAAACTGAAAAGTGCTGTGTAATATGATCTACACTAAGTATATTATTTTATAATCTAACCCTGCTTTGAACTTCTCAACAATTTTAGCTCAAACTTGTCTGCTGTGTTCCTTGATCTTCAAAAGGTTCCATGTTTGCAAAAGGACTAATAAACCTCTATGGTCTTTACTGAACAGCCGGATTTCTATTTTAGCAACTCCTTTAAATTAGTGAACTTTGTTTACTAATTTGATTACGCTGGAGGTAATTGGTTTCACCGGGATGTATTTAGTGCAAGGGTAAATTCATAGTTTTTTTTCCTTCTTTCAATGAAAAGCTTTGAAAACACTGTATCCTTTCATTCAATTTCACATCCTATTATGCTATTATCATTATCCACAAGTAGAGAGAATATGAAACAGTGGTGAACCTTCACAGGAATGATTGGTCAAGTAGTCACTTCCAGAGCACATTAACAACCAACATTCAAACAAGTTGCTGGTAAAATTATGCTTCATTTATTTTCATTTTTTTTCGGCGATTTGCATCATGAATGTACGACTTGTTGTTGAATTCTGCTCTCTACCAGAAAATCCTCGACAGAGATTGTCTGGACATTAGTTTGCTGCCTTAATGTCAAAGTGAATTTGGCATATATAGCAGGAGAAAGATCTGAAGCACACCAGCAAATTAATCTT
The DNA here is from genome assembly GCF_000485575.1 of Poecilia formosa. Taxonomy (NCBI): domain Eukaryota; kingdom Metazoa; phylum Chordata; class Actinopteri; order Cyprinodontiformes; family Poeciliidae; genus Poecilia; species Poecilia formosa. The sequence goes on from NW_006799949.1 coordinate 1,602,050, forward strand.
TTTAAAAGCTTTTATGGCAGCGATGGCCTTTATTTGCAGCTTTCAGACAGAAAATGGGCAGAGAGAGAAGGGGAGAAGACATGCAGCAAAAGTTCCAAGGTTGAGAATCAAACCCAGGATGGCTCCATTGAAGACTAATTGCCTCCATATGTGATGCGCCTGCTCTAGCTCTTTACCATGCACCATGAGCAAGTTCAATTGTGAATGACTCCTTCCCCTCCAAAAAAATAAAAACACAGGTGAGGAGTGGTCTTGTCTAAGACATGATGCGATACAACATTAAGCACACCACCCAGGAACCCTCAGATGTGTTTGCATTCTGCAGAGAAGAGTGAAAAAGAAAACTTCACCCTCATGTCAAGACTCATTGCCAGTTATTATTTTCTTGATGACTATTGTTGTGACTAAGGACTTTTTCACATGGACCAGCTGCTTTGGATGTTATTTGTTGTTGTTTGTTTTCTGTTATTAGATAAAATTGTTCTTTTCTGCACTGTTCTGGAATTGCAGTCTGTCTATAGGGTTGTAGTTTTGCAATGGCACCTGAGGACATGAAAAAAGTCATTCAATCCATGTTGGATTGAATGACTTCCAAATATTGTGCAGTTCAAATCAGAACAAGAGGAATGTATAAGCATTTTATTACTCGAAAATCTGACATGTCATGGCCCTACACCCCATGGGTTTGTTTACTGCACATCATCGAACGCTACGGTACACGTCCCACTCAAATCTTAGCGACTAGGTAAAATGTAAAACTTCAACAGAGTCCAGACTCTCTGTACAGAGCAAAGGTTAGAACAAGGGGTTCGTTTTTACAAAAAGAGCAACAAATATCCTACCAAAAAGTATGCTTGTAGAGTGGTTGTGACTTTTGTGTTAATTATTTATCAATTTATCAACTACAATTTAAGTAAAGTCTTGAATTAATACTTTCATTTTCATTTGTTTAGGTAAATGAAGTGATTCCTGGAAGCTTGTACTATCTCTACATCGCTGAGTGATCAGAATTTCCATCTGATGAGCATCATGAATAACTCAAGCCACACCCCATCCTGCTACAACAACACCACCACTTCATATAAATATAATCCTGACAGCAAAAACGTTAGCTACTCAGCCACCGCCACCACTTTCGGCCTCATCTCTAATCTAATTGCCTTTATTGTCCTCATCAAATCCTTTAGACAGACAAAAAATAATTCTCGCTCTTTCTTCCTCATCTTCCTGGGTGGTCTTGTAGTCACTGACTTCATGGGTCTGCTGGTCTCTGGCTCCTTCGTGATTTCATTTCATGCTACACGTATTGACTGGACAGAGTTAGACCCTACATGCCACTTTTGCAACTTCATGGGTATGTCCATGGTCTTCTATGGATTGTCGCCTCTGCTACTTGGTGCCACCATGGCCACCCAGCGCTTTATTGGCATCAACCATCCATTTGCAAGTTCCTCCAGAATGACCAAGAGAGGGACTATTTCCATGGTGCTGATGGTGTGGTTCATCGCTGGAAGCATATCGTTGCTGCCACAAGCAGGCTTTGGTAGTTACCACATTCAGACTCCTGGCTCCTGGTGTTTCCTCAACATGACCCCCAAAACAAGTGACTGGACTTTTGCTCTGCTTTTCTCCCTGGTTGGACTGATCAGCATTGCAACGTCAATTTTGCTGAACACTGTGAGTGTGGTGACCCTGCTCAAGGTTTACTGTGGAGCAGAGAGGAGACAGCGTAGCAGAGACCACGAAGCGGAAATGATGCTGCAGCTTATACTGATCATGACCATTTCCACGGTTTGCTGGTGCCCCTTGCTGGTAAGATGTTTTCTTCTTTCCTCCTTTCTTTTAGAATGACCCTCTCTGTGTATTTTCATGACTGCTGTTTTTTTGGGATTAATTCAATATTTACAAAGTCTTAGCATAAGAGATTCACGTATTAAATGTGAAACAAAATGGCTGCAAATTTATTTTAGTATAAGGTTGCTTCTACAAAGAGGAGGATTTGACTTAAACTTTAAGTCTTCTGTCCTCTTTTTCCATCTCACTACTACAGATGTTTAAACCCTAATAAGGCATCAAGTCAAGCTCTTTTTCTCTGTATTCTTTTCTATGCTTCATTTGCTTGTCGCAATGTAGCCCCTTGACAAGTGAATCTGAGAGCAATTTGGTTTTATCTTGCATCACAGGTTCCTTTAATCCCTAATTTGACTTAGCACTTTCCAGGTTGTCAGAAGGAATGAAACCATGCCTTTAAAGGAAATGCACATTATGTGAACCATTACAACATACTGTATGTTCAGTGCGGCAACTCATCCCACTTCACAATCTTTTAGACTCTACTGTGAGAAAAATGTCACTAAAACTATGAAATAACAACCACATTGTGAAACAGCACCAAGTTTTGACCAAAATCAACTCACTACTAATTGTCTAGATCAGATAGAGAATATTAATAATGAACATATACAATACTGCAGTGGCCTGGACAGGTGGCTGATGGACTGGGGACTTGTGTAGACAATAGATGAATATATGTACTTATAAAGTATTTGTCAATCTGCTTGCAAAGACTCCTCATTTCATCGGCTTTTAGTAATTTTCCAAGACATTATGTGAAAATGTCCAAATTCCCTTTATTTAAATCCCATGTGTGTTGGAGCATGTACTGTTATGCAGTCATGTCTAACCCTACTTATGTAACATCCCGGCTGATTAAGCAGAAAATATAAGACACCTGTAGTCTATTTGTCATGTGAAAAGAAGCTTTTTGTAGCATGGTTTGTTGACACTGGAGAATTTGAGCATAACATTAATAAAGCAATGCTTCATAAAATGCAACAATTTACTTAAAGCAAGTGAGGTTAACTGTTTTACTGTTGTCCCTACCCCACAGGAAACATGACACAGTTAGCATATAACTCACATATAATTATTTTTCAGGATTTGTGTGTATTTATAATATTAACCAGTTACATCCTTTTTCCTCTTTTTTTCAACTTTTCCAACTCTTAATAATTTTCTATTTTTATCCTTTAATTTTTTATCTTCTAATTAATCTTATTTTCCATCTGCTGACCTTTCTTTTCAATGTTATACCCAAACCAACTCTTCTAAAATCTTTAGGTCTTCATTGCCGATAAAGCCATTGCCAGTACTGGTTTTGAGGGGGACAAGCTGCATTGCTTGATAAAACTTGCAGCCTGGAACCAAATCCTAGATCCGTGGGTATACATCTTGTTTCGCCGGTCAGTTTTGAAGAGAGTGAACCCTTGCGCTCTCTGGTCCCGGACCTCCATCATTTCTTTGTCTTCATCTATACGTGACAACGTCCATCGATTCGCGCGGACTTCACTGGGAAGCAACCTGCGCGCGGATGTCCCAGAGGATCCTGAAAAATCAAATGTGATGCCCCCCTCTCCAACAACATCATCCTCACCTTCTCCATGTTTGATTGGATCTGAGTCATAATTACAGCAGAGTCTGCTCTGCTGTTGTTTTTCATGATGAATGTGATGAAATTAACTTGCATGGTTGCACAAACAATGTGAAGCAACTATCTCCTTGTGGCTCTGTGTGTATTTCAGATGTCTGATATCATTTTTCTTTTACTGTATGAGCTTAATACAAAGACTAAGAAGCATTTACTTGTGTACAAATATATAACTTATATTCAAAAAATATACTTCAACTGGCATCATATGTAAAGCTAAGAATGAGATGTGTAAGCTGGCATTTTTCAGTTTTTCCTTGTGGATTTGGTATATTTTATAAGCAGCTAATACGTTGCTTAATATGACATAAATATGTTGTAATATTATGCATAAAAAGAATTGTATGCAGTTTGAGAATTACATGTTTCAATATCAAAACATAAGAGTGGTCATTAAGGAAGCTTTTCTGATCTTTACAGATCAACAAAAGCAACTTCCTTAATATTTTCTCCTGTTTCTTATCTATCCGCCCATCCATCCATCCACATCTGCTGATTGCAGGGTCACAGAGGAGATGATGGTGGTGGTTGGACTGCTGCCTATCTCCAATAGACATTTGGCGAGAGGTGAGGTCCTGTACATGCATTTTATTATGAAGAAAAAAATAACAGATGTAGGACCCAAAGCAGAGACCACCATACGCTGAATATGTTTATAAAAATGAGCTAATGTGATCGACAGTATTACCTTCTGCTTTGTGACATGTTTTTGTGACTTTAGTGAAAGTGAAAAAAGAAACATTTCAATTTCTTGTCTTATTCAGTGATGATGTGTAATTTAACAATGTGATAGTAATGTGCTTTTTATTCAATACACGAAACATTAAACGTATTTAAAAATGTGGTTTGTCTTTTGTTCTTCAGTGTTATTCTGCCTTAAAAAGACAATATTTTGCCTTAACTTCTGCTTCTCAGTGTTGGTGTGCAGTTCTGATCAAAGTGTAAAGAACTATCTTAGAGATAAAAGTACTATTAGGGACACATTTGTAATGCTAACAATTACATCGCTACATGAGTATTAGCTTTTTACAAATAATCAAGTTTGCACCAATGACTTTGACTAAAGGCCTCAAATTCTAGATTTTGGCAAAATATTTGGATCTTGTTGAATCAATAATTGTATCAGAATTTTCATTCATCAGTTGCATTAAAAATATGCAAAAGAAATTTGATTCAGCTTAATGCCATGGCTGAAATAGTAGCTTAAAATATAGTAACTAGACTTACAAACTCATAGAACAAACTGATTTAAAAAAAGGTTGGTGGATTTAGTTCTTTCTTATTTTCTTTTTTTTTCCATCAAGGATTGGATACAGGGAAAACATTTAAAAATGGCGCCAATTTTCATTTCCAGATCTTAAAAATTTTATTATTTATTAATGTTACTATATAATGAAATCTATAAAAGTCAACCTTTATTACCGGAAAATACATTACATATATATTTAACAATAGAATAGTTCAAGGTCAAAATAAGCAATTTTTTTATCAACAAATACAGGTCCAATATAAACTGTATTCCTAAAAAGTCACAAAAATACAGAGCAGCCTGGGCTGATGAACGATTGGTCATTTTTAGTGTTTTGCCATATAATTAAACTTGGAAAATCACTTTCACCGTTGCCAAGCTAGATAAAAATTTTAATGTTTTTTTTTGTTGTTGTTGTTCTTGACTATCAAACGCTTTCACACTCATTGATGACTTCAATAATTCTTTTGGTTGCCTCATTCATTTAGCTGGAAATATTCCCATTGGTATTATGTGTTTCCCATAAGTTGGATTAATGTCTGAGCAGGTACTTTATTTTCAAGACCTTTATAGTCACGTGCTACAGGGATACTATATACGTCCAAAGATGTATAACATTTGTAGGAAGAAAATAATTTGCAAACAAATCATTCTTTGTGCTGCTCTTTTTTTGTATTTTGCCAAGCACATAGGCACATGTGCTGAAAACAATCCAGCATCAGCAGAAGCAGAACCACTCCTCAGACTGGAAACAGCCGTCTAGCCCACGCAACAAGAAACCAAGGACCTAACACTTTAACACTTTCCTCTCAGAATAGTTCAATTACAATTTGGGAAACGGAAAATGTGCAACCTTTCCTCATTGACCNATGTGAAAATGTCCAAATTCCCTTTATGTTGGAACATGTACTGTTATGCAGTCATGTCTAACCCTAATTATGTAACATCCCACGCAGATTTATATTCTGATGAGTTCACTGAATCTCCCTGCAAGTGATGACATGCTTTTGTTCTTCATTCGAATTGCCACCTGGAATCAGATACTTGATCCCTGGATTTACATCATGATAAAAGTGTGCAAATTAAGGCGAGTAACAAATTACATGTATCGAAATGTGATGGCACAGCTGAAACACTCACTGTTCACCCCCTCATGTCCTAACTGTGAGCTTCAGCATGCCTGCTACACCAGCATGTCAGTGCCATCTGTAATTAAAACCCATGGATATGTATTTGTACAGTGATGATGCCAAACCACCATCCACGTCATTATCATGTAACTCACAACATGTTATAGTCTCATCATCTCATGTCCCATCATAATTTTATTGCAATTGACTCTCCATTCTGTCCCACTCAGATAAAGGTGCAGTATGTAACTTTTATAAACAATGTGGTTTTTCTATTAATATTTTTACATATTTGTTAGAACTGTCACTATGTCCTGACAATATAATATGAAACAATCTGTGATTATATATGCGTGCGTGTGTGTGTGTGTGTTATTATTTGTTTATTTCTCTTGTAAGCTTCTTTGAGTGTTTGAAAAAGTGCTATTATTATTATTATTATTTGGTTTGGTTTATAAGGATTTTTCCTTAATGTTTTAAACTGTAATTATTCTCTGCTGCTGTAAAAGCTGTTCTCAACAAACACCTTCTCTACACTTATCTAACGATTTGCATGCAACCATTTATAATGCAAAGATGTGGATCTGCACTTATCAACTGTTTGCATTGCTTAGACAAGAGCAGCATTCTAACGCCGGCTGAATGTTAAACAGAACATATAAGACACCTGTAGTCTATTTGTCATGTGAAAAGAAGCTTTTTGTAGCATGGTTTGTTGCCACTGGAGAATTTGAGCATAACATTAATAAAGCAATGCTTCATAAAATGCAACAATTTACTTAAAGTAAGTGAGGTTAACTGTTTTACTGTTGTCCCTACTCCACAGGGAACATGACACAGTTAGCAACTAACTCACATATAATTATTTTTCGGAATTTGAGTATATTTGTAATATTAACCAATTACATCCTTTTTCCTCTTTTTTTTCAACTTTTCCAACTCTTACTAATTTTCTATTTGTATCCTTTATTTTTTGTCTAATTAATCTTATTTTCCATCTGCTGACCTTTCTTTTCAATGTTAGGTCTTCATTGCCCAGACAGCTGTTGCCAGGACCCATTTTAATGTGAAATATCTGCTTCTCTGGATACGTTTTGCAACCTGGAACCAAATCCTAGATCCGTGGGTATACATCTTGTTTCGCCGGTCAGTTTTGAAGAGAGTGAACCCTTGCGCTCTCTGGTCCCGGACCTCCATCATTTCTTTGTCTTCATCTATACGTGACAACGTCCATCGATTCGCACGGACTTCACTGGGAAGCAACCTGCG
>NW_006799949.1:1609436-1613151 GCF_000485575.1 Poecilia formosa
ACTAAGAAGCATTTACTTGTGTACAAATATATAACTTATATACAAAAAATATACTTCAACTGGCATCATATGTAAAGCTAAGAATGAGATGTGTAAGCTGGCATTTTTCAGTTTTTCCTTGTGGATTTGGTATATTTTATAAGCAGCTAATACGTTGCTTAATATGACATAAATATGTTGTAATATTATGCATAAAAAGAATTGTATGCAGTTTGAGAATTACATGTTTCAATATCAAAACATAAGAGTGGTCATTAAGGAAGCTTTTCTGATCTTTACAGATCAACAAAAGCAACTTCCTTAATATTTTCTCCTGTTTCTTATCTATCCGCCCATCCATCCATCCACATCTGCTGATTGCAGGGTCATAGAGGAGATGATGGTGGTTGGACTGCTGCCTATCTCCAGCAGTCATTTGGCGAGAGGTGAGGTACTGTACATGTATTTTAGTATGAAGAAAAAAATAACAGATATAGGACCCAAAGCACAGACCACCATACGCTGAATAAGTTTATAAAAATGAGCTAATGTGATCGACAGTATTACCATCTGCTTTGTGACATTTTTTTGTGACTTTAGTGAAAGTGAAAAAAGAAACATTTCAATTTCTTGTCTTCTTCAGTGATAATGTATGATTTAACAATGTGATAGTAATGTGCTTTTTATTCATTACACGAAACATTAAACGTATTTAAAAATGTGGTTTGTCTTTTGTTCTTCAGTGTTATTCTGCCTTAAAAAGACAATATTTTGCCTTAACTTCTGCTTCTCAGTGTTGGTGTGCAGTTCTGATCAAAGTGTAAAGAACTATCTTAGAGATAAAAGTACTATTAGGGACACATTTGTAATTCTAACAATTACATCGCTACATGAGTATTAGCTTTTTACAAATAATTAAGTTTGCACCAATGACTTTGACTAAAGGCCTCAAATTCTAGATTTTGGCAAAATATTTGGATCTTGTTGAATCAATAATTGTATCAGAATTTTCATTCATCAGTTGCATTAAAAATATGAAAAAGAAATTTGATTCAGCTTAATGCCATGGCTGAAATAGTAGCTTAAAATATAGTAATTAGACTTACAAACTCATAGAACAAACTGGTTAAAAAAAAAGGTTGGTGGATTTAGTTCTTTTTTCTTTTCTTTTTTCTTTTTAATCAAGGATTGGATACAGGGAAAACATTTAAAAATGGCACCAATTTTCATTTCCAGATCTTAAAAATGTAATTATTTATTAATGTTACTATGTAATGAAATCTCCAAAAGTCAACCTTTATTACCGGAAAATAAATTACATGTAACTAGCATAACTAACATAGCATAGTTCAAGGCCAATATAAGTATTGGCCTTGAATAAGTAACAAAGTATAAGTAACAAATACAATTCCTAAATAAACTGGAGACTCCTAAAAAGTCACAAAAGTACAGAGCAGCCTGGGCTGATGAACGATTGGTCATTTTTAGAATTTTGCCATATAATTAAACTTTGAAAAGCACTTTCACCGTTGCCAAGCTAAATAAATAAATAAATAAAACAAAATGTAATGTTTATTGTTTGAATTTACAATTTAATTTGTGCAAATTAGTTTTTTTGCTGTTGTCTATCAAATGCTTTCGCACCCATTTATGACTTTAATAATTCTTTTGTTTGCCTCAAAAGAGGGCAAGGCTATGTCGGATAACAGAAACTAAACCTACAATATGCACTAATCTGTTTTATAAAAATAAAAATATACTAAATTCAGGTTAACTTTAAGACTTTAACATCTCAATGTTTGTGATGTTGTTTTTAATATTATTTAAAAGTTAACAAACTGCCCCGATACTTGTCAAGTTAATAGATGTCTGATTGTGAGTCATCAAGGCATTTTAGTTAAATGGAGCTTTTCTCTCCCTGGATTACAGTACTTGCTCTGATGGTTTTATTTACTCAGTGAAAACTGACTAGTGACGTGAACCATGATACAGTATAATTAGTCTCTGCAACAAACAATTGCGGTATATTTGTATTCTGTGTTTAAAACCTACATAAATAGGCAAATTCAAGAGACCATGTTAATACATGTTCTTTTAATAGGAGTAGATGTGAATGTTTTCATTTTACTGTCGATATACAAGCAGTGCAAAAACCTTTTACATGCGTAGAAGATCAAATGGATACACAAACTCCTTTGATCTCCTCATTTTGTTACGGGAAGTAAAGGGTTGAGTTTCTGTTTGGTTGATCGTGACGGATAATCTGTTTCACAGAGCAGGGTCATTTAGCTGGGAATATTCCCATTGGTATTATATGTTTCCCATAAATTGGATTAATGTCTGAGGAGGTACTTTATTTTCAAGACCTTTTTAGTCACGTGCTACAGGGATGGTATACGTCCAAAGATGTATAACATTTGTAGGAAGAAAATAATTTGTGAACAAATCATTCTTTGTGCTGCTCTTTTTTTATTTTGCCAAGCACATAGGCACATGTGCTGAAAACAATCCAGCGTCAGCAGAAGCAGAACCACTCCTCAGACTGGAAACAGCCGTCTAGCCCACGCAACAAGAAACCAAGGACCTAACACTTTAACACTTTCCTCTCAGAATAGTTCAATTACAATTTGGGAAACGGAAAATGTGTAACCTTTCCTCATTGACCTTCAACACATCACTGCCTACCTTTGAAGTTACTCAAAAACATTTGTGTTTTGTTGTGCCCTGCAGGTTTCAACTGGGGAATTTTGGCATGCTGCTGTTTTTTTAACTTCTTAGATTCCCAGGTTGTTTGTAGATGTCTACTATCTCATTTTTAAGTGTTTTTTATGATGGTCCATTTGTGTTAGAGGGAGGGGCCTTAACCTTTTGTAATCTCTGATCTTGATGTAAGCATAAAAATGTGAATGCACATGAAGTAGAGAGGAATTTCAAAGTGCTTCTGAGTTTTCTGTGTTGCATTTATTTTACTAACAGTGATGATCCTCTGGGGGCACATTTAAAAGCCCAAAGGAAGATTGTTGAATTTATGATGATCCTTGTGATTACGTTGGAAAGTGACAAAAAAAATCAACCAAGGACTAGTGAAGCATTAATAAAACAACTATCTTCTTTTTGTGCAACTGGATTTACCAATAAACAGAAATAATATTCTCAACGGCGTTAATATCTAAATTCTGCCATTTTTAACATCTCCAATGGCTCCCCAAACATCAAACAAAAACACATCAGGAAAAGCAAAATCTCCCAGAACAGAATCCAGAGCCTCAGCAAAGTCATCAGGGTTCTTCTTGTCCTTGCCTGCTTCCACTATGGTGGTGGCTGCAGAGAAAAGTTGAGAGGTTAAAGCTAATATCAAGTAGTGTATATATGGTTCACCAACAAATGCAAATCGGCAATAAAACATACAGCTGAATAATGAACCATGCATTTGCACTACAGGATTTAGTAAAATGATATGTATTTAATAGGTGCAATGAAAACGTCTAATTTTGCTTTGTGCCCTTTGGATCAGGACATCACAAGAGACACAAGAATTAAACAGGTCAGTAAACATTTGTTTTCTACAGTATGAGGACAGATTTCGACAGATTTCCAAGCATCTGACTTTCATTTGAGTCTCATGAGGTTCAACTTTATGTGTTTGCGCCAGGATTGGACTTGAATGCAAATGGCAACAGGGCAGTGGTGGGAAGTAACGAAGTACAAGTACTTCGTTACTGTACTTAAGTACAGT
>NW_006799949.1:1613788-1619770 GCF_000485575.1 Poecilia formosa
ACAGCATCTTAAAAACTTTGCAAAGCACCTTACACTAAGCACACAAACCACGATTTCTTGGTTTATGTTTTAATATCTATTCTGAGCAAGTGCCCTATATCAACATGAGGATAAAGTTTACACAAATAGATATCAGTTGTTTTTCTGTTTAGTCTTACCCAACTCCAGGTCTCTGATCCCCATATAGCTCTCCAAGAGATCGTCCACTTTACTTGTGGCCTGTTCTTCGAATTCACTCTGCTAGGGAAATATATGGAAAAATAGAGGCATCTGCTGAAATATGGTGACAAAGGTCTTAAGAAACTGCTATAAATTCTCTTGCCAAAACAGTTGAGGCCCGGAAAGGTTTTGCAGTTATGTTTAACTTTAAGTAATATAAATATGTCCATGTTTGTAGAGGACTGTACTTTATGTGTAGACATGCAGAGGCAGTGTTAAGAGTGCACAGTGAATGGTTGAATAAGCACATTGTTGAAAAAGACTGATAAAGCTTTTTAACCTTCATAAAAACAATTTGGTCTACAATACTCCTTAAGATTATGCCGAACCTCTGTACTTCTGTGATGAAAAATTGTTTCCAGTTTATGCTCCCTCAGGTCATTGCACTGTTGCTCTAATTTTCAGCAAAAACAAGTACATTAAGACAGAAAAAGTAAAGTAACAGATTTAAAAAAAAAAAATCTGTGATTTATATGTCTATTTACAGAAATATATTTGGTGCTTTCTGACCATTTCAGGAGGCCTCAGCAGTCATTGTCTGACAGTTCATGTGAAACTCACCACTTCCTGAACTGTAGCAGCCCCCTTAGACCGAAGCCGAAGAGTCTCTCTCCCGTTCACCAGCTTTCCCTCATTAGATTTTGGCGCTTTAGTTCTCATTCCAATCATGTCTAGTCACATAAACAGAGAGACTGTCATTAATAAATTCTGATTATTTCCGCTGTTTATGTTTACAAAAAAATTTTTCAGCACAATCATCCACTAAACTCTCTAACTTAGTCATCATCTTTCATTTAAAAGCATCATTAAAGAAATTTGCTGTTATTTTACCACAGAACTGGTGTAATGGTTGTTTTGCCATCGACATTGGGCTCTGTTCTTATTATTTATCAAGAATACATTCTTGTGAGAGCAAAGCTGGACATCATCACACACCTACTTCCATATTTGGATGTCCACAGTTTTTGAGATGTTCTCAAGAAGACGTGAGACATTTCACTTGGGAATGGTAAGGAGTTTTTTTTACAGACATCGAAAAGTTTTCACACACGGAAAAGAACGACCATGCAAAGGAGGCTTGAGCAGCATTCAGATGACATGATGCCTGTATTTATTTGTGATGTACATTATGAGTTGCATCATTTTCTTTCCTTATGTCACTGCAATGTAATCTTTCATGTTTTTAATCATATAAAGCAACACTTTGTATTGTCTTGTTGCTGAAATGTGAAACAGAAAAAGTTCAATGTCAATTTTAAATAAATACAAGGCACAGCTTTTTCACTACTGAGATGTTAAACCCAAAGTGTGCTGGATATAATTTGTACTTAGTGCAGGCGTTGTCTTGAATTGTGATTATATTGTTTAATGTTTGTATGGATTTGAGGTATTTATATATATTTGTTGATTATGACATAGCAACAAATAGTATTCTATACCCTTTCTTTTTAGCAGCGCAGATATGTTGAATATTGGTATCTTTGTTGTTTTTTGTTTTTTTTTACACTCATTTAAAATTATGTTCTCTCAAAACAGAGCATGTGCCTCAGTCAGATTGTTCTAAAATTTAATTTTTTACTTCTATGAAAAACAGTTTATGCGAAACAGTTGAGCAAATAGGTGGAGACATACCCCAAACAATTTCTGTTGTAGCTGTAGACCTTTAATCTGGGGACAAAATTAACATGCGTGCTACATTTTTCCAATTACTTATCCTAAAAATGTTTCAAAACCACGTAGCAATAATTTTACAAATTTTTTAATTTTTTTTACAATTTTAGCAAATGTTACACAATAAGTTAAACTTTTTAAATAGATTTAATTTCACACATACTGATATGTTCAATGATTTCTTTTTGCTAATTGTAATTATCCACTTATAGCTAAAGAAGAGACAACATTTAAGATGAGAGTATTGCATTAGACCAGTAAAAAAAAAAAAAACTTTTTCATACCAAAATGTGGACTTTTGGTATCAAAAGCACATTCAATATCAGCTTAAAGGTTGTTATTTTCAAAATGTACTTTTTGAAAATGTACTCATTGAAGCACTTATTCTAATTTACAGTCTTTACATTTTTTTCTGTTGAGGTCAGAAAATCAGTACGACATATCTGTGACACAGAAGCACAAATAAACTCATTAGGTCAGCTGAGTTTAACTAATCAATGAGGCTACAAACAAATGACGTTATTCAAAACAGGAATGTGGGCTTGTTTACTTCTCTGTATGTGGGAGAGTGGAGGATTTGCATGTTGGGGCTTCTCCCAAGAGACTTAGCATTCCAACCGTTGCAATTTCCTGCTCTCTAAACAACTCTAAATACTCATACTCAAGCACCATACCAAAAAGTGTCTTCATGTAACGTACAGGTGTTAGTATGCTTTTTGTGCTGCTTTTTGGAAAACAGAAATTACTGGAGGTTGTAAAGTGACCAATGGCTTGTGACAGCTCACATACAAACTAACAGAAGGTAAAGGCTAAAACCTGTATGTTAGCTTACGAGCAAGGACAAGAGAGGATAAGGCAGTTCTGCACATAGCTGTCACTCAATCCTTCATCTCCATGTTACTTGTGGTCATTTGCTGTTCTTGGAATCCCTGGACAACTAAACATGATCAGTTTCCACAGATCATGTTTTTTTTTTAAATCCCAGCTTAGTCCCATTTGTACATAATGTAAACTCCTGATCTATATTTTCTGAAAGAAAACTGAAAGTAAATTGCTTAAAAAACAAATTGTGTCATATAATTATTTGTTTTTATTTTCTGTTGAGATGAGGACATTATGATGCCTAGACTTTTAGTCTGCTACTGTTTTTTTTGTTTTGTTTTGTTTTGTTTTGTTTTGTTTTTACTCAGCAGGGACACAGTCATTCCTGTTTACCATCCACAGGTACTTCCATGAACAATGAACTTGGTTGCAAACTGGAGTTTCACTTAACCAAGAGGTGACTTAAGATTCAGATCAGTTTCAGGAAGTCAGACAGTACACTGTGGATTTACTTTCCTGTTTGATAAGCAACTGATTCAATCAGAAAAGGAAACTTCTCAATGCTTTGAATGTTTTGAACATGACAAAAACAAATTAAACATTAATCTTCTGACAAGTAGAACATTTCCTGCTTCGCATTAGTAAGCTGGTGTTTTTGTGGGGAGGAGAAGGTGGAGGCAGAAGGGATTAACATCATAGTGGTTGTCATATTTTCTGGAAACATCTACATAACAACATTCTAAAACTCAGGACTATAAAATGTACATAAACATTTTAAAATATCAATATTTTTGGAAACCAAAAAATATAATTACCATAACTTATTTGAAATCTTTTTCAACATACAATGCTAGAAAAGTTAATCAGTTTTCTTGGTCTCAAACCAGCTCTTCCATTCAGTCAAAAGAAGTGTTGCTTTTTTGTAGAATTTTTTTTTTTTTTTTACATCTGCTTAGTTTTAATTTTGGAATCAAAAGGTTAATAAAGTTGTGGTTTAGTACACACCTTATACAACCAGTTTATGAAAGTTGTTCATGCTTTCATAAACTAGTAGATAAAAGACTGAAGAAATAAGACTTGTTTCCAAGCTGTATTCCACTGCAAGCAACATGATTTGGATCAAATATTTATTAGTTCCTGAGCGCTGACTTAGTAAACAAGTTCTAAAAATGAAGTACTTTGCACTATATTTCTCTGTTTCACCATGTGTGTTTGTCTCAGTGGCCAAACATTAATCTAAACAGTGAGAGACATGAAGCAAAAAGAAACATTGGAAGACTTCTTGTCCAAAAACAAATCACATTTAATGACAGTACCTGTTAAGCTATCTAGCTTAGACTTGTAGTTTGGGAGGCAAACTACAAGTATGTGTAATAAAGAACTTAAAGGTTTAATTTGAAATTAAATTTTTATCATTTTTTTAACAGCGTCAACAGAAGGCTGGAAGCGCCAGTGCCCCTCAGTATCCTTAATTTGGATCTTGTTATTTTATTGTAAGAAAAAGCAGCTAAAACAAGTTGCAAGTTGCTTGCTATATCTTAAGTGTTCTTAATGCAAGTTTCATTGTTCAGTAGAGTATGCCCCAAGTGTTTTTTTTTTTTTTTTGCTTACTTATGACTTTCAGTGTGCATTGTTTTGGAGACTACCTGCAAGAAATAAATAGTATTTAACAGAGCAGAATTTGCTTTTTAGAGTGTTTATTATATTATTATTACATTATTACAAAAAATGAAGTCCAAATCTCTGTCATTTCACCTTAACATACCTCCAAGAATAGCACATTTATTTCAGATTAGGTTTGAGTAAAATCTCTTTAAACCTACAATGTTATTGTCATCTGTTTTAGCTTTTATGTTGTGAGAGTCTTTCATTAAATCGCAATTAATTATTATTTCAATTTAAGAAATGAGACAGAGGAGCATGGAATGTGGTACTTGTTTGTTTTTTTTTTTAAACACATAATTTCAGATAATTTATAGTTTATGGCAATGAGTTTCACAGATGAATATTTGGCAGAATGCCAGTAACCAGTTCTCTTCCTACTTGGCTGATGAACATCAGGAAGTATGTTCATCAGCCAGGTTCCCAGCTCCCAGACCCATGTTGACATTCATTTTCTCATTCAGTCCAAGCTAAATTTAACCTCAGAAAGAATTTTGTATGTAAGACAAACATTTTGGGGTGTTTGATGGGGCTTAATAGCGGCGCACACAATACACCACTGTCAATACAATTATGAGTTATTTTAGGCTGGTATGTTTGTCTCAATAATTTGAGTTTTTTTACTCACCAAAGGCTTTCTTGGGCTCCACGAGGCGAAGAGTGAAAGGGAGGTCTCTTGGTTGCTCCTTTAGCATCTTGGCGACCTCATAGTGTCGACATCCTACGATGCTCTGGTCATTAATGGCTTCAATGTGGTCACCGACACAAACAGCCTTCAGTCGGTCAATGGTGCTGCCTTCTTTTATTCTCTAGAGAAAAAAAGAAATGGTTACACACGTAGGTCCAAGTGAAAGCTTTCATATGCATGATCCAGAAAATGGGAACAAAATAAGTTTCTTTGTTTGTAATTACTTTAACTATACTAAAAGATTGGACTTTTAGTACAACCTTTTAGTACAGTGTGTTTCCTAATGACTCTAGCAAACAGCCATTAGGAAACGCAGGTTTTTTATTTATTTTTCCTCTCATTCACCTTGATAAAAGCATATCCAGCTCCATTGTCTGTGATAGTGAGACCTAAAGCATCCTCGGTCTTTGTCACCTCCACTTCTTTTGTCTCCCCTCTGACATGAGCAAAGATGAAGTCCTCCAGTCCAATTTGTCCTCCCAGAAGTTTCTGCATGTCCACTTTATGAGAGTTTAAGGTACAGAAAAGGATCTGAGGGCAGGATATGAAGAAAACAAATGCTTTTGGAGGTTCCCTGAATTCAGCATAAACTTTCATAAAACTGTATTTTCTTACATATTCCACATCACTGCATACGGTACTTGCATTACCAAGCATGTTTATTTTCATATTGTAAAATACAAAATACCTTGATCGACACAGATGGGCTCATCTCTGACGGCATCTACTTTGCATGAGACTGGAAAGTGTTCCAATTTTACCACCAAAGCAGATGCAGCTCTTTGGATTTTTTTGAAGTGCAGTATAGATATTAAACAGTAGAGAGCAGCAGTGAGACGTGATTTGAACTAAAAGGATTTTTGGTAACACTTTATTTGAAGGGGGTTGAATAAGACTGACATAACACTGTCATAAACACC
>NW_006799949.1:1620027-1629841 GCF_000485575.1 Poecilia formosa
GGTGTTTATGACAGTGTTATGTCAGTCTTATTCAACCCCCTTCACATAAAGTGTTACCGGATTTTTACTATCACAACGTTAGTACAATAAACAAAACATGTCTGGAAATTAAAGCAAATATCCGTCATTAATTAAAAATAAATAAATGAAAACGCAGCTTAATTACACCTAATTCTAATCAAGGCATAATCACACTAGCTATCGCTGTGTATGTATATTTAATAAAATAGAATATTATTCTATTAACTTATTTCAAGAATTAATCTGATGAAAACCCAAAATTTGTTTACGCAGAAAGAAACGGATTTTTAGGCCATTCAAATACAATGGTAGTTCAGAAATAGTATACTTTTGCCGCCATGTCATGGTTTTAAACAGTCACGTGGCAGATTGCAGCATGATTGACCAGCAGACACTGAAATCTTCAGGGCCCGTCTTATTTGCTCATTATTTAATATGTTGGCCGCTTAGAGAGTGTTGAATTTGAATTCACGAAGAATTAAAAGGAAGGGGAAAAAAATGAACAATTCATGCAAAAGGAGCCTCAAATCAAGTATTATTTGCAAATTTCTGACTTAAAAATCATTTTATTGCTAATGTCAGTTTCTTTAGTAACATATTAAAAAGATCACAGTTCATAACAGTGCTTCATAATATTAAACAGGAATGAAGTGAAGACTAAACCTAGATAAGATACGCATATTAAAATTAAAAATATTAACATTTTATCTTATTTTACATTCTATTTTAAATAAATCACAACGTCATTCCCAAAATATGTAAGTTTTAGATTTTTTTAAGCAAATTACCTAAATAAACTTTTGATTATATTGTAATTTATTGTTCAGTTATGTGTAAATCTGGCAATGTTGTGAATAGAATCTGAATCAGTAAACTTTGCACAGTTGATCTCATAACTTGTTGTATTTTCATACCAGGATTTAAGTCTTTTAAAGACGTGTGTCTCCTTACTCATATTTTCATGTTTTAGAACAAACAAGAATTATATCAGATTTCAACTTCAAGGTCAAAGTTTTGTTCGAAAGTCCATGAAAAAAATTCGAGATAATTGAACAAAGTGTTATCTTGCAGTTGCTGATCAAAAGATTTGACTCTGCGTGTAAGACTGTGGGGTTGGAGTTCAAGGTTGTCAGTCCAATCGAGCTCTACAGTAATTGATGTTGCTCTTAAGTCCATTGGGGGGGTCAAGGAAATGGATGCATTTTATAGAGTCAAATGCACATTGCCATAAATCTACAGTGGAGTCTTGAATCTAGAAGTCAGCATGTGGTTCTATAGGTCCTGCAGAAATGTTGTTCATTACCGTCCCTATTACAACAACGAGTTGCTATAAGCACAAAATTAAGTTAATATACATGTTTCAAAAATTAATCAAGCAAAATGATAACAACTGTGGGTTATTATTGGCTGATACATAATGTCAAATTATTAGGTTTAAGAGTTTACTCAAATTTGTCTCATATAACAACACGGTTTCTAGGTTTGACATTTTTATTTTAGTTTCATTTCCATTTTGCTCTGTATTGGTTGCACTTTCCACAGAAAAGCAAAGTAAACATCACCAATATAAAAGCAGGGACTGTTGTTGACTGTCTCACAAGAAGAACTGTTATCTTTTATACCCATTACAATATAAGATAGCAGAGCTTTCATGATGGCCTTCAAATCTGATAAGTATTCAATATAAGGACAGTCTTGCTCAGAAAGAATTTTATTACTGACTGTGTGAATGTGACTTATGCAGGAATTCAGAAACAATGCTAACTATTGGTTTTATGTAGAGTCAATGTTGCCTTGCATTGCTGGTCATGTTTATTTTTTTTTAGCAAAGCATTTTCAGCGGCCAAAATTTTACTTAGAACATTGCTAATTAAATTGTCTCAGACTGATTCTTTGGTGCTCCTGCTGCTGCTGTATCACTACTACTTTATTGCAGTATATAAAAAGGTATTATATTAATGCAGATGTTTTTAATTTTGAACCAGGCTGACCTTAATATTGAAGGTAAAGAGCGATCCTGTCTCAAGGACCCTCGTCACCCGACACCACACGTGCAGTGGCTTGCAAATACATCTGTTGCTATAAACTTTTTCACATGTTGTCATGCTATAACAACACAATTAAATGAAAAGCATTGGGATACATAACATAACATAATGTTACATGACTTTTTGATTGTCTTTGACTGCATTTGACCAGCTTTGGACATGTACCTTTGATCTTTCATTGTCTTTGTAAAATGGGTAAAGCTAGTCAGATCGTATGGAACAAGAACATTAATTCAAGCCTTGCTACAAATGATCAGTTCTATTTAACTATGAAGTTTTACTGGGCAATTCCCAACCCATGATTTATCTAAACTATTAAAATGTATCTCTGATTGTATCTTTAGGGTTGTTGTCTTGCTGAAAGCTGAACCTCTGGCCCAGTCTTAAGTGTGTTTGCATTATCTACCAGGTTTTCTTTCAGAAATTCAATGTGCTTAGGTCAATGTTTAGGACATCTTCCACAGCTAAGAGAGAGTGTTCAAGATGTTGTGCAGTGTTGATTTTGTGCCACACATAGACCAGTATTTTCTTACATGTCCGCTTACAACTGTCCCATAAAGGTTAGGGTTTTGGAGTGGACAGTGCCTGAAATAGACAGTGCCTGTAGTTCTTTTAGAGTCACCACAGGCCTTTTATTGAATAAACAGCCTCTGAGGCCACCACAGAAAAGTTTTATTTATGCATTCATTTCATTTCATTTCATGCTAAGGTTAAATTGCAAATAGTGAAAAAGTTTAAGGAATGAAGGCATTTTGTGCAGATTCAGAGATGTGTTTGGGCTCCTGCTGAAGGCCATAAGCTAAATCATGTTGGTCTGGAAAAAAAGTTGTTTCTTACTAAACATCTTGCTAGAGTCTTCACCTCACCTGTTTTTAATCAGTTAACATCAGTTTCCATGGTATAATTCATATGAATCATAAACTGGTTATGTTTTAGTTTGACGTCCGACATGTATATTCCTGACATACATAAATGTCTGAGTGTTCACTGATTAAATACACTTTATCTAGTTTGTTTGAACCTTGGCAGCTCATATTAGTACAAAGTCTGGTACTGGAGAGTGGAAATGATCAATAAAACTTGATCATGGGAAAAAAAAGCCCTAGAATGGAAACCTAACACCGTTTTACAACTAGCCAGACAGAGCAGAAATGCAAGACAGCAATCAGATAACTGTATGAAATTTCTTCCAGTTTAATCATTTTACCTCTGACGGAGAGATGTTGAATACCTCTGCGATCTTGGCATACAGTTCCTTGACATTGGTGAATCCATGAATGCGCCCTGTTGGGCTCCCATGAGCCAGCTGGGTGTGGAAGATGAGCCTGGGTCTCGGGTACTCTGGTGGCCCTGCTGATGGCGGTGATGGGGGAGGAAGCGGAGGAGCTGTGGGCTCAGTGCATCCCTGATTCTGGCAAGGGGCCTTGTGGTCCTTCATGGCCTCATCCCCCAATGCCTTGGAGTCCTGCGGGCTCATAACCTCCCCGTTCTGCATCGGTCCCAGCTTGGGTTTGATCCACCCTGCTGGTTAGCAGCTATGATAAAAAAGAAAAACTGTGCTTACCTACTCTTAGTTGCCCAAACACCACAATCAACCAACCACCCAAGGCAATGGTGGTGAGGAAAGCAGATAAATAAGTGATGAGAGTAACCTGGTAACATTATATGAAAGAGGACAGCCAGACCCTGCCTGGGAGAAACCCAACACCCTCTGAATTTAGGATTGTCTGGTACACTTGAGCCCATTTGAGCTCACACACAGAAAACAACCATATAAGACACCAAATAAAATATTCTTCAAGGAATAACCTTTGACCTTCCATATATTAAAAGCTGCATAACATGCCACAGACATGATCCTTCACATATGATCTGAAGTATGAAAATGTCTAGGTATGAGTAAAATGACTCCCACACAGGCCAGCAAAGACAATGCCCCAGTGTTCCTGGTAAGATGATATCTGGGTAGGCAGTGAGGTGTTCCTGCCCACTGGCCTAACTGAATGAAAGAGGTTGTTGCCAGGGCGAATTCTTGGTGATGTGCTGACCTTTATGACCCGGCCCACAGAAACAAAAAAAGTGAGCAAGACAAATGTTTCTCATCTATTACCATTTTAAGCCATCAGGGTTTGATAGTTTACAATTCCCTTGTCAAGGGAATTTCCACTTTCAGTGGGAAAACAACT
Source organism: Poecilia formosa (assembly GCF_000485575.1). Lineage (NCBI taxonomy): Eukaryota > Metazoa > Chordata > Actinopteri > Cyprinodontiformes > Poeciliidae > Poecilia > Poecilia formosa. Next base: position 1,624,283 of record NW_006799949.1, read on the forward strand.
GATCCTAGTTTTCTATCTATAGTTGTTGTGAAAAGTCACAACAGTCATGTTTTGCTTCTTGTTTCACTCTTTCATGCTGATCTTCTGCCCTTAATGTCATATTTTACCCTCTCATATGATGCAGAACCACTTTGAATTAGGAAATTTCCCTGTGAGGACAACAATTTTCCTGCCTCTCGAATCTGGAAATTCCACAAAAATTCCAGATTTCCTTGTCAGCTGACAATGTGTCATTTGCATTATTTCAAACTCAGATCCCCTCGTGTACACACACAGCAAAATGACACATTTTCTGTTTGAAAAGTGTATTTACTAAGTTATAATACCTTGTGTACATTGTTGTTTAGTAGTTTTTTGTTAAATTATTTCATTTCATTCATTATAAATTAGTGAGTAAAGTGCAATATCATGAAATGAGTCTGTGTACTGAACTGAAACAACAGTGATATTGCAGAAACATCACATCCACCAAGGCCCTACAACTATTACAAAGGTCATCAAAGGATGTTTGTTTGTAAGATGCGAAGCTGGTAGCAAAGCAGCCTTTATTTTATTTGCTTAGAGTTGTAATCAGAATGAACACCAGACTGAAACAAGCTGCTGTCTGCCCAATGTTTATGTCTGACCATTAATGGAACATGCAAAAACAGATGATTAGTTTGAATGTCACTAAAGACATCCAGGACTGGTATTAGGTTCCAAAGGTCTGATAATATTCAGAAAAAAAAAATTTTGTATAGTATTAACACACATTTTAAGAATAATATTTTTCAAAATAGAGAATCGTCATCAACAAGATACCAGTGGAAACATAAAAAAGCTGTTCATGAAAGTATGGATCTCATACTTTCATGATCTCCCTAATGCCTATGGAGATTAGTTTTATTATTACAAAGCATACACATAATTAGTGGATTTTTCTAACACCTTTAAAGTTAAATTTTTTTGGAGTTCCAGAGACACTGGTAGTATAAGAAGCTGGTATTTGCTGGTCAGTAGGTAAGGTTATCTGATCTGGTATAGGCTGTAGTCAGCTGCTTAACAGACTTGCCTCTTGCAGTTTGTAAACTTAGAAAACACATTGCCTTAATAAAAGTGGTGGGCGGAGCTTCTTAAGTTTCCACACCATGACTATCCATCTTTTTTTTGTTTATCCTGTTTATGTTCAAACTGCAGAATTGTCTGTTTTTAAAGTACTGAAAAAAGAATGGTAGTTGTCGTTTCATTCAGCTTGCTGCCCGAGAGCAACAGGTGGGGGACCAACACATCTTTATACTTCTTTGTTTACTCTGGCTCTTACAGTGGCCTCTTATTAGAGACAAAAAATTATGACAGACAATTTTGTTGTTTTTAAAACAGCTTTTTAAGTATACCTTGAAACCTGTAAGTTGCATCAAGGTGTCACTGTTTTCAAAGGGTTTCCTTTTTTTTATAGTCAGTGAAAAATATCCACAGATCTTATTTTATTAAAAACTTGAAGTATATATTGTCATTTTAAAAATGTAAGCAACAAAAGAAAACAAAAGCTGCTCAGTGCTATCTGTTTTAAACAGAAATGAATCAGCAATGCTTCCATATGCAAAGTAAAAGTATCTTATGTTTGAAAAGGTACACATTAAACATTTCCTCTTTTTTAAACGGTCTGCTCATTGGCTCTAGAGAGGCTGCTTTGTTTTGTTTTAGTCTTTTTGCAAATATTAACAAGATAAAGTCAGGTCTAACAACTTAGTCTGCAAATATTAGCGAAAAGTGTAGTCTTACAGGACATAACTGCAATGACTTTGCAAGTCCAGCAGAAAGCAGAAGGTGTTTTGAAGTCTGACAACTTACTGCCGGTATTTAGTTTACCAAATTATTAGTATTCTTCACTTTCAGATCACAGCTGGTTAAGATAAGTATGTGCTGCAATAAGATTCACTCCTGAAAGTTGAGTAAAAGAACAGAATGGAAATGTCTCACAGTTATGTAACGCAGTGAGGAAATTCTGGTATAACAGCAGCTTTTGTAAAAAATAATAAATAAATAAAAACAAGCAATAAATCAACAAACGTAAGAATAACATACGGTTATTCACACAGTATACATTTAACATACTCTTTGACAAGATTATAACTTAAGCATACTGTGCAGTAGTCAATAAGACTCCTTTCCAAGGAAAGTGCAACTGACTAAGATATTTTATATATAATGTGCAAGCATATTTGTGCAACAGACTATTGACAATATGAAAACTAAAACCTGTGCAAACACCAGAGATGGGCATGTAACAGTAGAAATGTCTTTTAAGATGAGCAAAACTGTGCAAATAACATCCAGGATTTAAACACGTATTGAGATTATTGGGAGCAGTGATGATTATAAAGTCTAACATCTTCTGGGAGGAAGGATATAAGGTGGTGCATTTTGGATGCTACATTCTGTCACTGAAGGAGCTCTCCAGTTCAGAGACAGCGTCATTACGCATAAGACATGAGATTTTTATTCGTCATTATGTTTCTAGAACATAGCGAAATTGGACAGATACCCTCAATGATAAATAGATAAATAAATAAAGTCTTAATCAGTCCTTAGGGTGCAGCAAATGGGTTTGAGTGTAGTGGGGCAGGATGGAAGATGGATAGATTGACTTCACAGCTCTTGTGAAAAGCTGTTTTTTAGCCAGGTGGTTGTGCTCTTTATGTATCTGTACCATTTCCCAGACAGTAGCAGTGCAAATAGTTTGTGTCCTGAATATGTGAGCTCAGTGGCAATACAACTGGCCTTTATTTGCAGTCTGCCAGTATAAATTAGGTCCAGGTCCAGTAAGTGACTCCTCACCATCCACTGGTCAGTTTTCACCTCTCTGGCCATGTCCTTTTTGTCCTGGACTGTGCAGTTGCCATTCTGCACACTAATACTGAGGGGATTCTTTCAATCATGGCTCTAGAAGTTATTGAGCAACAGAGCAGGGAGTCCAACCCTTTTCAGTTTCCCGAGGAAGAAGAGTCTTTGTTTGGCCTTCAGATCAGATCTGAGGTGATGTGGATGCCCAGCAATTTGATCTTCTCCACAGGCTCCACTACCTCCCCTTAAATTGGAACAGGTGTGTGCACTGTCCTCCTCCACCTCCTGTAGTCCAATATGACCTCCTTGGTCTTGCTGGTGTTGAGCACCAGGCTGCTCAGTGAACACCACTTGGACAGGTGAGGACTCTCTTCTCTCTACAGAATCTCATCATTGTTTGTTATCAGACCCACTTCAGTAGTATCATCTGCAAACTTTAGAACTCTTAGATGAGTGGATGGGAATACAGTCGTGGGTGAACAGAGCAAAAAGAACCAGACTAAGCACACAGCCCTGTGGTGTGCCTGTATTGAAGACCACTGTTGGCTTTCCCAATGTCTCCCACCCCACATTGTTTATCAGTAATCTTATTTTAGCCAGAGTTCTTCTGTCTCCCACCACCTACACTGGAAACAGCTGTGCAACCAAAGAGCTGGCCGTCCTGATGAGCTCATCTAATCGTTTCCTCGCAGCTGATAAGGTGAGGGGAAACAGTTAGGAAACTGTCGCATGGAAACTGTTAATAAACAGTAAAACTATATGGTCTTTCCTTTAAATGAGATCATCATACAATTATCTAATAAAACTTTAAAAAGTACAATATTAGTTTGACCTTTCCTGGATTTTTCCAGTTATCAATGTGTCATGTCTACAACAGTGATATCATTAGGGTGCTAGCCTCTGTGGAAATGTAGGTAAAGATTATCTTTATCAAGATGTTTTGTAAAGCACACCCTCTTGATGGCTGACAGAAGATCTTCAAAAATATGAATACTCAAAACATGGGATTTTGTGTCATGGATCCAAGGGAGGTTGTCTGTTTTGCCCAATTGATAATCTATCCATCACACTGATGACTTAGCACAGAAAAGACTCCTACGTTGAATCCACGCAACCGTATTACACACTTCCTCGAGAACTGTAATTTCCTTTTCTGTATGTGCCTTGTCTCGTGGCAGTGGGGACGGTAGGGAAAACCGTCATCTGCCTATGTGAGCCAGATTGTGTGAGGGTGGTGTGTATGCTTTGTCATGAGGCTAGACACTGCCTCTTCTGTTCCTGGTAGTGCCTGAGATGTCTGAGAGGAAACTAAAAGAAGCTTTCATTGCTAATATTTGCTCAACTTTTGTTGAACCTCTATTTGATAAATATATTTTATGTGTTCAAGGTCTTGTCCAGGTGGGCTGAAATACACTACACAAAGTTGTGTTTTAATCAGTACGAATATAAAGTTCAGAACATCATCGGAACTTTAAAATTAGATGGGGATATGAAGAAAAATTTTAGCAGATTTTTAAAGATAATTTTCCAAACTGTATTCTGATCACATAAAATGTTTCACATTTTCTCATGTTATAATTCCTAAATTCGGTGTATGGATTTATTGTGATGGACCAGTGAAATGTAGTGCATAACTGTGAAAGAGAACAACAATTTTTAGAAATTAATAAAAATCTGAAACTTCTGAAAATTTGTTCAGTCCACTGGGTCCATGAAATTAATAATTACAGATGAGTGTCCTTCAGAATAATTCTTGAAATTTCTTACCCACTCTTCGCAAAATATTTAAGATTAGCCAGTTTGGATGGCAAGCATAGGTGAACATCAGTTTTCAAGATTTTTATTTGGAGTTAGGTCTTGATAGCCATTCTAGCCATTCTATTATATGGACATGCTTTGATCTAAATCGTTCCACTTCAGTTTTGTATGGGTTTTCACCAAACAAATGCAGCTTCCCTGCCTCTGGTCTTGTAAAGTATCAGTACTGGTTGTACTGCCTGTATTCAGTTTCTCCTATCTTCACATTAACTGTGACCATCTTCCCTGTTCCTCCTGTAGTAAATAATACTGCCACAGCCATGACTCACTATGAGAATGCTAACTTCACCAGCATTGTGAACTGTCAAATTTTGCAACACATTGCATATTGCATGTAAGCCTAAAAAATTTCAACATTGGCATTATCTGACCAAAGCAGACTCATCCACATCACTTCTGTGTTCAAGTTTGTGAAGTGACAAAGGATGAAAGGTGTGATAACGTTTGCAAGTTACTACATTTTCAAGCCTCACACTCTGTGAGTTTTGCTTTTATTGGATCCGCTTGTCACACCTTCAAGGCAGAGGTTAAGGTTCAAGGTCAACTCCTGAAAACTCTTAGACAACTCCCTGAAGGTTATTTTTATTAGTTACTGTCAGCAAGCTTCAACTGCAATATAGGTGTAAAGTCAGTTGACAAAGTGCACCTGCAAAGTATATTTGGACAGTGAACACACGTCAAGCACACTCACATTATGATTACAGTTTAATTCAACTGACAGCTAAATGTCAAATATCAATTGACTAGTAAAAACATGAAAAAAATAAATAAATAAATTGGACTACTACTACTACTACTATTAGTACTACTACTACTACTACTACTACTACTACTACTACTACTAATAATAATAATAATAATAATAATAATAATTATTATTATTATTATTATTATTATTATTATTATTATTATTATTAT
>NW_006799949.1:1629851-1665852 GCF_000485575.1 Poecilia formosa
TAATAATAATAATAATAATAATAATAATAATTATTATTATTATTATTATTATTATTATTATTATTATAGTTGTTGTTATATTATGTATATTCATAGACAAAATTTGAAAAATGATATTAAAGTTTAACATGTATTGAGACTTAATGAATAGTAAGTACCAGATTGCAGTGCCCCCGCCCGAGACTACAGTTCTTTGCCAGGGTTTATTGTGATATGATAACATTGTATTTTAAACAGGATTAACACAATCTCTTCCTGGAGAGGAAGAGATAATTTTTTTTCTTAAAATATACTGAATGAAGCTACCTCACCTGTAATAATATCAAGCCCGGCTGCTCTGTTTTTTCTACATCTCTAGACAGTTAGACGTGGACAGCCCAGCATTACCATATAAGGCAATGGGCGGTCTAGGAGAACCCAGCCTCTTCATTCTGATTGGCTGACTTGTCTGACATGACCTTTTTTTTCTCTGGCTTCACCGCTTCTGATTGGTCTTCTGACTTGGTCCGATTTAAGGTCATTATCCTAATCAGCCGTGGATGAAGTGAGGAGGTGGTGGGGGTTAAAAAAAAAAAGCAGAAACCAAACAAGAACGGTGGAGTTTGGCGTGGAGAGTCGTTTCTTCGCGAACCGACGGACCACCACCACTGGCTGAGGGAAGAATGCTTGAAAACAAGAGAGAGAGATTGAAAACCTTCCTTAGGAAGATCGACGAGAAGGCCATTGTCAGACTAAAGCACTTCATGAAAGAGAGGTAAGCGGAATGAATGTTGCTAGCTGATCCGCTATCTGCCGGGTGAGCATCACCCGGATGTTGGATGCCGTTGTTTAACGGTTATTTGCTGACAACAGTGAGTCTTAATAGTTTGATTCTGGTGTCTAATGTAATATACACTTGTATTGAGGCCCATTAAAGCTATTTTACGGTAGAAAAGGACGTCTTACTAAGTGGCAAACTGCTAGCATGCTAGCCATCTGCCTGGCTGAGGATTTGATGGTATTTAAATAAACTTGAGATAACCTGCTTTGTCATTGTCGGGTAAAGTCAAATAAAGGATGATTATATTTATTTGTTTTTTAGTTTTGGTTACTGTTGTCAGATTGCCATATCTCCACCTAGTATTTATTTGAAAATATACACGATAATATTCTAGAAGTAGCTGTCATGGTTGATCACCATTCGACTTCCCTTTTTCACGATAGTTCACAAACACATCAGTGGCTGACCCAGGTTGGCCTTGTTGTTGTGTTATTTTTATCCACAGGAGTACCTGTGTAATCCGGTCAGTTTAAATAAGCGTCATTGCTGGTGGAAAATGTGCATAAACAAAAGCTGGCCAAGATTTTGTAGGTTACTAATCTCGCCTTTACCTGCTGCTCAGAAACCATGACATCAGAAGCCTGCTTGTGTGGGCCAGATTATCATCATTTGTTTTCCCATCATTGCTGATTATGGTTTAGCAGGTGTCTAGCCCTGCAAAGGTGGATTTACACAACCTCACATTTACTAAACAACCTCCTTCTAAACTTCTCCCTATAGGAGGGGGATTGTGTGTCTTCTCCCTGCCCTCAAGTAGCAGTTGTCGCATATCAAATGAGACAGTTTGTATTTTTGTAGAAAATCTATTTTTAGGCCACATGAGTAAAGCACAGGTGGTGCACTATGTTATATAAATGCTCCCCCGCCCCCCAATGTCATATGAGTTATTCCGCTGACGTTCTGCCCCATACATAGCCATTTGGAGGTGTCTGACAGCCCCTTCCAATCAGAAGTGGCCTGCTAGTTATCAGTAATGTGCTGCGTGTAGTGTGGCATGGTGGGTGATGGTGCGTTTGAACAAAACATGCATTCCTGTGCCATAAAAGGTTTTTTATGGCACAAGGATGCCATAAAACATTCCATGTTATCCATTTCTTCACACACACACACACACACACACGCGCAGCAGGGTTGTTTTGTAAAATGCACAGATGGAAGTGAATACAAAGGAAGCTTTAATTCTGCATGTCGGCTAGCTGGCTCTTTTGTAAGATGCTTTGTATGCAGACCTGCACAGCCCACTGTCAGAAAATTATGAATTGGCCTGGTAATGGCAAAGGGAGCGGGCACAGCTGCATTGCATGCAATTGCAGGATTCTGGAATAGACTGGGTGTGGCAGCTTTGCAGGCTCCAGGAAGATGCTCCCAGGACACACGGTGCAGCTGTGGGCTGCGGAGTCTCTGGGTCTTAATCATATATGTGCCAGGCAGAGAGGGTAAACCTATGTCGAAAATGTAAACCACAACTGTAGAACTGTTTATCACTTAATAACCAGTTGCAGAGTACCGAACTGTTCATGGCTGAAGTTCTGGGTAGTCTTTCTGACTGCCGTTAATGACTGGCTGCTCCGATGCTCTTGTCGCACAGCCAGGAAAAGGCAAAAGGAGAGGGGTGTCAGAATGAAGTCAAGTAGGTGAAATTTGAAGAAAGAGATTTGGGTGTTTTGTTGAAAAACATTTCAGTACCTTGGCATCAATTTCAGTTGAGATATTTTTAATCCTCATGGGGTTCCTGAAATATCTCGTATCTCATTGTTGTGGTTATGTTTCAAAGAGCCAGAGAGTAGTTCATCTTTTCTTCCTGTAAAACCATTAGAACATTGTCTATTTTTTTTTTCAATACTAACAGAAGTAACTGAGTCTAATGGCTTTTATTTTTAAAAGGTATGATTATATCATTAAAGTAAAGTTATTTAATCGACAGAAAGGAGCTGTTTTATACTTATTCAGCTGATATTGCCACTGCTTTATGTACACCCTCTAGCATTTACAGATTAACCATTTTGCTGTCATTCTGCATGCAGTATAATGAATTTAGCGTGTTTTAATCAGTATTTGACTTAATTTAGTGGCGCCTCATTTTGAAGCTTTTATTTTTGACTACGAAACCGAAAATAAACCCTCTGGATTCACAGATTAGAAACAATCAATAGCCTTGTGAGTTTTTTGTTTTTTTTCAATCCTTCTTACTGTGCATTTTCCCTGTTCATACGGCTGCCTGCTGACAGTACAGTCACCATAAAGAAAGACACTCTCTGTTTCTGGACCCAGTTTTCATGGAGGAAGTACAGGGACTCTTTTTGGGCTCTAGTCCACGTGACTTCCTACTCTAAAACACACAGCTACACTTATTCAGCAACACACACATAAACATTCCCTGTTTCACTTGGGAGACATGCAGAGTTTTTTTTTTTTTTTCTTGCCGAGTGCTGGAAGGCTGCTGCTGAACGTTGCAATGAAAACTGGATCCTTTTCTTGCCCTTAACGAGTACTCTGCTGGAGCTCATGCACATGTACTTTACCTGATTACCTTTTATTTTTATTTACATATATTGCCTTGTCTTAATCACAACCAGAAAAATATTTCAGTTTGTGTTGCATTTCTTTGTTTGCTTTGATGTATTTAGTTTTTAGAGAATGTCGATTCGATGGAATAAACAAATTTCTATATTTTTGTGCCCCACCAACCCCCCACACAAAAAAGTGACAGAGGCCTTATAATTAGGTGAAAGTTATAATACGCATGCTGTGATCAAGCAGATTCTTGCTGCATGAAGGGAAATTAATCATTTTATAAAGGATTGTCCTCAGCTGCCCACAAGATGGTGCTGTCACACTTTGTGGTTTCTGTTTATTTTTAAACATTTCATGGGTGTCAAGTCTGCTGTTTATGCTCAGAGGTGAACCTGAGACCTGTGTTGTTACAGCAGCTGTATTGGTCATGGGAGAGCTCTCTACTTGGGGAAAAGAAAAAAAAAATGTCTTCAGGGTGCTAGCGTGGCAAACCAGCTGACAAGGCTGGTGTCTGTGGGAGGGCCTCTGGGATCATCTGTCTCAACTCGGGACAGAGGATTAAAGCAACAGATCTCCAAACCTCAGGGAATCCTCCTGGTCACTTGAATTTTCTCTGCTGTATAAATTAGTCAGCGACCTGAATATCTAGTCGTGTTGTAAAAACCTTTAAGGGCTGGATTCTCTTTTAATAACTGGCAAATACTTTAAAAGTGTTTGAATAAGCAGTATGAGCCCACATTGCAAACATATGTTTTATTGGTACGAACTGTTCTATGCAGTCTAAATTTACCAAGAGAACAAGTTATGCAGCGTCTCGTCATAGCTCACTTTTGGGCTCTTCAGGAAAATTTAAGCATGACCCTTTGTCCAACATTGACGCACATATTTACCCTCTCAGGACAACTGTTCCCTCGTTAAACAGTTGTTTACTTTTGACTGTCTTTCAGATTGCACAAATGCATGATGTTTTATCCATTGAGGCCTTTGTATAGGGTGGTTGAAAGATAAAACATTATCCTTTTCTCATTTGTTTAAATAAATGGCATGCAGCCTTAGACTGGTTTTGCAGTCTTTGTATGTTGAACAGATGGCTGCATGCTTTAAAAGGCCTCGGGAACATTTCTAATGTTTTTATTGTGTTCAAATCTATTTCTGACTTCGACAGTGCTAATCCTGTAGATGATTGTCACATGTTTGCACTAGAAATGTGGCAAGTAATGTTGACAGGGTGAGTGAAGTAAGTGATATGCTGACTAACGTACTGATGTGACGAGTGCCGTCAGACCTTTGATTATGTCACATTCACAGAAAAAAGCCGTATAAGAGGAGCTAATTTCATATATTGAGATGATGCAGTGTACTGCGTTTCCTGGACATGGGTGTTACTCTTTGGAGTTTTTCCTTTTTTTGTTAAACTTAAGACTGTGGCGCTTGCGCTCTATGGCCTCTAATAGTTCTCCATGACCCTATTCACTAATAGAACTGGGACTAAGTTAGCTATTGTTGTGCATATTGCCCTCGCTGTAGCCAGGGCCCCCATCATGTTGCTAATGAGCACAGGGTATTGAATTGTGTAGCTTAGTATTCCAACCTGAAGACAACTCTACAATGTTGCTTTCAACCCCCACATTTCCACCAACTCTCTCACACTGAGTGTTTCCACGACAACACGGCTTAATTCGACAAAGACCATGGCTGAGAGTGTATTTTTGGGGTTTGAAACAGAATAATTCTCTTTTTACTAGGGTGTTGTCCTGACGTCTTTTCCTGACATTGGCTTTATCTTCATGCTTGGTGTCCACTTCCTTTCAAAGGTCGCAATAAACCAGACCTTTACTCTACTTAGATAGATATTGAGCGTACACGTATAAAGGTGCTGGGATACTGTCATTGAGTTGCTTGAGGCCGAACGAGGCAGCAGACTTTTACGGTCGTGGAAGAAAGGGTGGAAAGTGGGGTATGGAGAAAAAAGATTTGCCAAGTGAACAAACCACTTTGGATGATTCTAATTGTCCTCAAGATTTAAATGGGTAAGTCAAATCCTTATTATTGGTCTCTGACTAACGTTAGAAACTATCAGAATGGACAGGTGACATGTCTTGAGGGCTTTTTGATATTTGAGGACATTGAAGGAAACGGAAGGCTGTTTTTATGTTATTTATTTTTTTCATTCTTTTTCAGTTTTTTACTTTTGTAATCTTTTGTTTACATAACCCAGTAGATAATCTCCGAGTAATAATATTAACTATCTGTTGTTGGCTATGTTTTGTTTCCTAAGATGTTACCAGAACAAATGCAAATAAATGATCCCAACTAATGTGTTCTTTTAGTGATAATATGAGAACACAACATGATGTCAGGATTTTGTGTTCGACACAAGATAAATTGTACTTTTTGTATACAAGCAGTTCTATCTTAATTGTAATCTTCAACTTTTTTTCTGGATATCCTTTTTTATGAGTACATTTTTTTTTATTTTGAAGTGGAAATAAAACAAGTCTGGATTGTTAATGGGGTTTTATTTTTTAAACTAGGCGGTGTGGGTTGGTACTTTAGGGAAGTAGGTCAAAGGGTAATTTCCCAGCATGAAGCAGATCCACCCCTTATGGGTCTCCTCCTGCTTTGTAAATGCAAAGAGGTAATTAAATGACACCAGTCTTATGTATAGCACGGGTTGTTTCATGCTTCTGACTTCCACGTAGGTGTGTTTTTTTTTATTTTTTTTTTTTGGATTGCTGACACGCAACCAAGTTGTGAATGGCTTCTGTAATTTCTTCCTTGTTACAAAATGTACAAACATTTTCTGATTGGATAACATGAATTGCCCCCACACCTTTTTTTTTTGTGTGTGTGTGTGTGTGTTCATCAAGCAGCATTTATTAAAACCTCATTATTCGTCTTAGATTGATCATCTTTAAATCAAACTTTATATAAATGTAGAGCACATAATCATGTAACACATTGTGAAGTAGCTGAATGTTGCAGGATGTGGTTTTTGCATTCTCATTGCAACAGCTAGCTTCAAAAGCAATCTCACATTACTCGGCGTTTGTAGATTTTAATGTTCGCCGTAAATATATGGTTTGGTGTACCAGCTCTTTACTGTCACATTCATACAGTTGATAAACACACATTTAGTGACGCTTCAGTCAACCAGCAAGAAATTGGAATGAGATTTTCACCTTGATTGTCTCTGATCAACAGGTTAAACATTTTAAAATGATTATGTTTCCTTTCTTATGAAATGTATAAATTAATATCTCTCCTCATTTCAACTCTTTGGTCTCATAAACCAGCAGAATAAACTTAAGTACTTTTTTTTTTTTAAGCTGGAAGTGAATGTGTCAAAATTAAAATCCCTTTAAGAAAAACTGAAATTAGAAACGGCCTTTATGTAAAATTTGATTGCTTGAATCTATTTTTCATATGCTTTCAAGGAAGGTGGTTTCATTATTATGAAATGTTTAATGCCACAAGCTTAACCTGTATTGTTTTTTTTTTTACTAGTTTTTCATTCAAGGAGTTTTTAATATTGAACTCTACAGAGATGAAAAATGCCATTAGAAACTGTAACATGACTTTGTGACACGTTAACCCACAATTGTAGAGCATCTTGGAATCAGGCACATTATTTTCTTGCATCAAGAAACAACTGTTAGTTCTGACTGATAGAGAAAATTACTACACAGCTGATTGGAGTACAGTCCATGAGCCTCTGTGCTTCAAGCTCCTCTGTTTAGCAGAAATGGCTCAGGCGGTAATATCCAATCGCATACAACTAGCTAACAGTAACTTAAACACTGATTACTTAATTGTTTAGTGTGGCGTTTTTGTTGGAACTTGACTAACAGCAGCTTACTCACACTGAGACTGTAGGGGAAAGGGGAGGATTGCTCAAAGTGGCTGCTTAGAAATGCGATGTAGCCAGAAGCATTTGAAATATTCTTTAAAGCTCATTTAATTGTTTCCCACAACTAGTTTCACTTGGTAGAGCTTTATCAAAAGTTGCATAACAAGAGCCTCCTTCCTCGTCCTTTGTCACATATTTTCCATTTAAGAGCTGTGAAACAAGTTTCACTGAATGTCTTACAATATGTTGAGCACTGAATTTGTTTCCAGTTCTTTTGCTTTTAAGTGACAGAGGCACAAGAGTTGTCAAGCAGGACTGCGGCTATTGAGGCTGGTGGAAAATGTTTTTACTGTTACATTTTTAATGTTAAAAATAAATAAACACAACTTTTAGTAGTTGATCAGGCTTATTTAACAAGATCTTAGCTACAGTCAGTTGAAGGAACGCATTTGAATTTGGATTCACTCACAAGATGAGGGTAATTCATCTCTTTTGGCTTAAAGTGTTTGAATAATTCACTTGCTCGATAACAGAGATTGTTCTCATCCTGCTTAGATCAAGACATTACTTGAGGTAGGAAATGTGCCTGTGGGTGGGATTCTCTAATCCTCTTGTATGTCAATGGCTTCTCTGCATTCATTGCATGTAAGCGAGGGAGGGGAGACGGCACTTTGGGCTCTGTTTATTGGCTGGTGTTTTTCATGCTTCCTTTAGCTTTGGGGGAGTGTCTGGGTTTGACGTCAGTCAGCTACGGAGTGTCACACCACCCGCAACACAAAGTGGCTGCCTTTGAACTAGCACAACACAGCTGTAGGGGTGTCTGGCAGGACGTGGCGTAGGAGATAATTGGTTTCGTAACTTTGTTACACAGAGGGCTTAAAATCTCTCTTTTCATCTTATAAGTTTAGCTTACATTTGTTGGAGTTAACAGCAGTGGGTAGGAGAGGTTTCTTTTCTAACCATCTGGAAGAACAGGAAATGCCTACTGTTAGTAGGTATATGAGTTTTCGTTCATCAAAGCGATTGAAAGTTAGCAGGTAAGTCAGATTTTGTAGTATTGAAATTAAATTTTCTCTTTTGTTTTCATCTTTGTGACAAATTCTTCCTTGTATATATTTTTATTTTGATGGTGTCATGGTTTTTCTTTCATCGTAGCTTAAATGCGGTTTATGAATTCAATACATTGTCATTCAGCTGACCACCTAGTCGTGCTGTATTTCTACTTTGTGTGTTCCTCTGGTCAAGGACAGGCCATGGCCTTAAAAAATTTATTGACTTTTGTATATCCAGCAGCCTCGCTTTTGTAGCACTTTTTTTTTTCCACTTCAAGTTTTTCCAACTTGACAGCTTGGAAAGCAGCCAGTACGCCCGTTTGAGTGCTGACGCAATGTGTGTCTATAAAATTTTTCATTAAGAGAGAGGATGACCATTTCCAGCTCATTGTAAAGATAAATCTGTCATCTGTCAAACAGGAGTTATGTGTCCTCTGTGTTCAGAACGAGGTGGATGGGTAATAAGCTTGTTGTACGACTGTAAAGCAAAATCAGACCAGAGTTGGTTAAGAGACCGACGTGGTGGTTGAAAAAGAAAAAAAAAAATAAAATGTTGATGTTTGTGGCTTAAATGTCTGGGTGGTGGTTTTCATTTTAAATAAAAAAAAAGGCTAAAGTTTAAATGAGAATATTTTCTTCTCTGCAAAAGGGCGTAATGATGTTAGACTCGTGTTCCAACTTGTGTGTCGCAGGGTTGTGAACATGCAAGTTATCATGCTGTGGCATGCCTGTCCTCAGTTACTCTCCCATAGACACTTCTGTGCTCTTTTTATTTCTATGAAGATATGTGTGGTGTAAATATATACTAATCTGTGCTTTTTCCCATATCCAGCAGCTACCCAGTGGAGAGTGGCGGGCTGCCAGCCAAAGCCAAGAAAAGCAGGAACAGCCAGAGCAATGGCGCCATCAAGAAGACCGAGGCGAAGAAAGCCTTGAGTTTAGAGACTGCTCAGCTCGAGCTCCAGCAGCAGCACAAAACCGTCAGCAGACAAATTGCCATCAGGTAGGATTCATCGAGAAATCCTGATTCTCCATTTTTTACCTACACTTAAGTCAATACGTGTAGGTAATTTTTTTTAAAGAGAAACTCTTTTAAAAAAATCCTTTTAATGACCATTTTATGAAAGTGTCTATTCATGAACAAATCACCTTAATTTTACATATAAAAGTGCTTTAAGTTGACTCTTGGAGGCATAAATCAGATTTTTAACATTCTAAAGCTGTTAAATTCTTCTTAATTTGACAACCAATAAATAACTTTTCCATCCTGATTATAAGAGGAGATGTAGATATTTTCCACTACTCACACCATGAATCACAAGACATGAGCTGACTCTCAGCTGCTGTCCAGTCGTGCAACACGTGTGACTGCACAGCCGTCTCAAGCAGACGCGGCTCGGATTCTCATGCTAAACTGACCTTGAGTAAAAATACAATATTTACAAACAAAATGTGAAATATGATCCAAACAATTTTATTTAAAATGTACGTAATTATTGCAGTAAAAATAATGCTATTTGTAACACTTATTTACATCTTTGCACACTAAATTTAAAAAAGTAACTTTATATATATATATTTATTTATTTATTTTTTTTTACAAAATATATCTGCTTTGATTTTCATCTGTGCTAAAGTATCACTAAGTATCTACTTTAGTTAGAAGACTGCAGCTGGCATGCTGCTAGAGAGTTGACCTAACAGGAGTACCTTTGATTAGATTGATAACTAATCCTCCACACATTGTGTGTTAGTTTCCACACAATTATTTATTTTTGCAACCAGAACGTTCTCAACTGTTCTCAATTTGCCCTGTATGCAAAGAGAAAGCATAGGAACCTTTCCTTCAGTCAGTTGACCGTCTGTACGCAGCGACAACTAATCCCCGGTTCATTGGGATGAAAAGGATGTTTTGCATTTATTATCTTAACATCATACCTCAAACCGATTTATTTTTTATTTTTTCCTTCTCTTCAGATCGGAGACATTTGATGGTGACAACAAAGGCTTCGAGAGAACAGAAAGCACCGGCAGGCAAAGTGTAAGCCCATGCTGATGTACTTCATTTTCCAGTTGGGAAGAAAATGCATTCTATGCTTAAAATTTCAAAGACAAACCTTTTCTCATTTTCAGAGTTTCACAAAGCACAACAAAACATTCCACAAGTTGTTTCCAGACATTCCTGAGGAAGAAGACTTGATACATGGTAGGTACAGGGAAAATGACAGGAAAACATCAAATAAAATCAAATGCATGTGTGAAACTGAAAATCTGTTCTCCACTTTTCCTCCCAGCATACATCTGTGCTCTGCAGAGAGAAGTGCCGTATCACGGTCGCCTCTACATCACCGACACCCACGCCTGTTTCTTTTCCTCGGTTCTGCTGAAGGACACTAAGGTAGGCCTCTCTGCCGACTTGGCATGTCGCTGTGTTAAAAGCAATGTTTGACTTGACTGACGTCTTGGGTTTTATTGTTTTTCTTGCAGGTTGTCATTCCGGTTTCCTCCATCCACACAGTGAAGAAACAGAAAACGGCTCTGCTGGTACCCAACGCCTTGTCTCTTCGTACCTCAGACGGAGAGAAGGTCCGTCTAACATCTTTGACTATCTGCAATTGTAACATTCATGAAGCAAATTGAGTTTTATCATGTTTGGAATGAAATGAGATGTTGTCTAGCAACATTAATATTGCTTCACAAGTTAAGTCAACAGGGTGTGTTTCACTATTGGATTTTTACCATTAAGCCAGTGGCTAATAATCCTCCCTCCTTTGTGTTTTTCTTATTGTTTAGTACGTCTTTGTGTCGCTGAGGAACAGGGAATCGTGTTACCAGCTGCTTCGCTCCGTCTGCCCTCAGATAGAGGTGAGTCGGGTCAAACTACAAAATAAACCCAGAATTGCAGCAGCTGAGTAAAATGTGGAACCACAGTTAGGGTCACTATAGAAAGACTGATGGCGTTACAGTCAAATTGTGTCAGGCTGTTGAGAAAAACTTTGAAGTGCTTCACTATTATGGTGAAAGTGTTGCAATATATTGGACTTTCTCTTGTTATGAAGTCTGAATGTCGGGAACCGGGTTTTATAAAAGTACAGCGTTACAAATGAAAGCAGGTGTCGGCTTTACTGTTTGAGCTCTCTTTGTGTTTCTTTTCATAAAATGTTGGAGGCCCATAGTTTGTGGGAATCGTTTTCAAGTCGTCTCTGCATCTTCTTTTCCAGGACGGCAGCACCAACAGTAGCCCTCGCTTTTCCTCAGGCGAAAACAGCTTTGACAAAAGCAAACACGTGGTAAGAAAACTGTAATCAGTTTGTCTGACGTTAGAAACTTTAAAATAAGTGCTCTTTAATGTGCAATGCTACTTGTTTCTGATGTCCTGGTTCTTTGTGTGCAGAACTCCAGCCAGTCCAGCTTGGACGACAGCTTGGATGGTTCTGAAACTCAGTCCTTACAGAACCAGCCTCTGCAGAGAGCTCACCGAGGTAGGATGTTTGACTGTTTGACTGATGTTTGACACATTACGACCATATTAAAGTAGTTACAATCTTTTGTTCCCTAAATTAGAGTTTATTATAAACGACACTTGCTGTGCTACATTTACAATGTTCTAATTTTATTCTAGACGTGCAAAGTTCAAGGTCTGCTAGTGGTTTTAACAGCAATTCCTCCTCCTCTTATCTGTCCTTCCAGTAGAAGCAGTGCCTCATGGAAACGGTTCAGGTTTCAGCAGTCAGCAGACTGACAGCTCATCCACAGAGGAGCTCTCCGAGTCAGGTAATGGACACAGAGTGTAACAAATAGGCAAAAAAAAAAAACAAATTCAGTAATGAGCATAGGAAAAACCAGAATTGGAAAGTGAAAGTGAGCTGTAATATTTACGCTGTTGACTTGTATTTTTAGGTGGATCGTGGATGTGGAATGTGACTGAAAAAGCCAAGTCTCTGCTGGTTCAGAGAGAGTTCAGCACCCTCAACACTCTTCTCTTTATTTACTTGATTCTGTAAGTGACACCTTTCTTCTTTAGTACGTCCCCCCCACCACCCTCTCCTGTTTGCTAATCTCTTATCTACTGGTGCTGAAGTTGCATTCCACAAAGGAAAGCATGAGACTTTCCATTGTCTTGCGTGGATAGACCTGATTATCTCAAATAATTTAAACAGAAAAACCTGTTATGTCATTCTGTGACGTTTATGTAAATAATGTCACATAAACGTTATTTAAAGTTCTAAGCAGTCTTTAAAACTGCTTAGGTCATTACTTGTTTGACGTTAATGGGTCTAAGCATTGAAGAACTAGTCTAAATCTGTGTGTGTGTGTTGCAGGGTGGTGCTGCTGCTGCTGTCTTCGGGTTACATCGGTCTCCGTATCGTGGCTCTGGAGGAACAGCTTACGTCCCTCGGTGCTCTGCCAGAGTTCACCTTACAGAGCGGGTAGGAGGTCTCTTTTCATCTCGGTCTTTATTTCAGTGTGAGAAGCAAGTAATTGATATCCAGTTTAAACAATAATGCCACTCAAACACTTGGATACTAATGCGAAATTGACAACAACAAAAAATCCTCAAGTTATCACAAGTCATCACACTCCTTCTAGGTGCTTTTCTATATTGGGTGTAATACTGCCACCTAGTGGGGAGTTACCGTTTTTGTTTCTTTTTTTCCTTTTACACAAGTTTGTGGTTTTTACCCTGTTGTCTCAACAATGCAAAATCTTATAATCAGTTTTCAGATATTTTAAATCCTTGGTCCACAAAATTAAGTGCCAAATTCACAACTAAATGAACACGCCCTATAAACGAGGAAGTAGGAAATGCATCGTATAGCAATAGTAAAAAATGTAATTCTGTCTACTATATAGTTCATAACTCAGCAGATTCTTTGAGAAGTTTGTCGTTTGTTTTCTGTCTTTAACCGTTTCTTTTTGTCTCGACAGGTATAACAAAAACACATAATCCTCAGCGACGGGAGGGACGGGCGGACTTGTGATTGGAAGATGATTTCAGCCTCTCTGCAGCTGAACCTGAAGGGCCAACTTTAACGTACTCGGACTCTGCTCCCCAACATGGCCGGCGCTGTTATGTAGAGGAAGAGCAGCAACCTCGTGCAATTTCAGAGTCGCTAACTTGAAACAGCTCTTCTTCCTCCAAGTGCAGTAAATAAACGGGCGTGTTGCAGCCTCATCACACAGAGCCAAGCCAAATAAATACTCACGCTGCCTGGTTGCAGTGTGCCAGTTGTTTAAAAAACCAAAGCCACAATGGCTCAAACTCAGCAAAGTGCCACACTAGCCAAGTCAGATGGCACTTTGCTTTCAGAAACTTTTCGACATCTGTGAATCTGTCACCCATTGTCCTGTTCTCCCTGAGCATGCAATCTGAATAGGGCTATACTGATCAGCATTAGCCTGCTGTAGTGCTTTTTGCTGCACTTCAACACTGGAGACGTAGCGCTATGCATAGCCAAAGATGCACAAAGTGCACATCTTTTGCATGAGTGCACAGAGAAAAGTTTTCTATCTCTTTCATCAGCTGTAAACTCAGTCCTGTCTGTCTCTACATTGAGCAAGTTTTGGGTACTTTAAATTGTTCTTTCTCATTGGCTGTGGGTTGAAATGATGATTTTTTATTTTTTTTTAAAGAAAAATATTTAACGCAGATCAGCCCACAGAGGCATAATCATTTCCTGATGGTCTTATCCTTTCTCTCAATCCGCCATGATTGCAGTTATACTTTCTTCGTTTTTTTGGCATGATTTAAACATGTTAAACGATCAATGCTCTGGATGAATGCATCTTCAATGCACAAATACTCAGCACAACGGGACACTAAGAAGTTGTCCAAAAGGTGTAGACTTTGGTCTTTGAGAGCGGATTCAAATCTCTGGTTCAGGCGTTTAGTTGTTGTAGCGTCTTCATGCAAAACTAGCTTTTTGTTCTAAAGCGACGTGCTTCTTGAAGACCAAATAACCAGTAATGTATTTCTAATGCATGTGTCTGCAGTTATTGACACTTGACTGATTACTGTATATGCATTCTTGCTCTGGTCACCAGAGGGACGCGTAGTAACCACTTAACACTGTAAGGTCCGAGCTTTCAAATGCAAAAGAAATGTGGTCCGGAAAAGAAATTTCAATTTGCAACAAATTAATATGCATGGGGAAAAATGTAACTTATGTTTGTGTGAAGTTTTTAAGTGAAGAATTGTTTGTGGGGGGGAGAAAAAGTCCAATAATAGAAAAGTAAGAAGTGAGAGGAACTCCTCAAATAAGCAAGCGCACTTTAAAAAAATATACATTGTGCCTGTCGCAACCCCAGACACCTTGGTTGGACTGAAATGGCAAAGCTGGCGTTCTGCGGTGTTTGATGGTGCTAAGAATTATTTTAAATTGATTTCACTCAGGGTTGGTGGGGCTCTTCCTGCCATGTGGTTTTAGTCGCTACAGCTTGACATTTCATTATGTAGTGCTAATGATGGTTTTCACGGTTTGCACATCTTTAGCTCTTCAGTAACCCCTTTAACTATAAATTGATCTCATTTGATTTTAACTGAGAAATCCTGGCGTTCAACTCGTAATGTTTCTTTCCTTTCTCAAATTTCTTATTTTTAACTCGAATCATATCAGTACCACATTTTAACACCGCTGTTCTTTTGGAGCCTCTTTTTTTGTAGGAGCAGTGAGCGCTTCAACCTGTGCTGCATCCTCATGGAGAGTCCTCTAAATGTTCAACAGATGTTTTTTGTTTTTGTTGTTGCCATGCCATATGCATTACTGTCAGTTATTGTATTCCCCCACCAGGGGGAAGCATGCACAACCACTGTCCTCAAATGATCCATTTCAAGACTCGGGCGGTTTTTGTGTGATTTTTTTTGCACTATTCAGAGTGTTGTAAATAATTTTGTACCAAATGTTGATGTCCTTAATTCTAGTTTGGCTCTCTATATATATTTATTTGCATTATGTGTAATTTAAAGTAGTCTCTGTGAGATTGCTTTGTACTGTTAAAAATAAAACGGATATTTGAAAGTAAAGTTTGGTGTATTTGCGTTTTAATTTTTTGAAAGTGTGTGAACACTGTCCCTGAACGTTAAGGGGATACAGGTACATTTGTGAAACGAAAAGTAAACATCTCATTCAACCATAGTACTTCACATTTTAAATGTACTCATTACTTTATCCCATTTTGTCAATTAGACACTTAAAAAAAAAAAAAGCATGGTACACATTTTAGTTGATATTTGGTAGAACAAGCTTTTGTTCCAAATATAGGTGCAAGGCTTTTGTGCTGTTTCTACCTGCTTTGAACATGTAGAGAGACTGAAAATATTGCAAACTGGCCTAATCTCTGTGTGTGTTTTAAGCAGACATTTTTTTTTTTAAGTCTCCTCACAGATTCTCATTGGTGTGGACGGACGGTAACTGGGCCACTGTAACATTTAAACATGATTTTATATACATCAGTCTCCGAACCTTTTGCCACAAGAACCAAAACTGTCACACCACTCTGCCACAAAATGAGTTATTTTTCATTTTTTGTTTTTACCTACTGTTTGGTAAATTAATGTACTTTTTAATCATATAAAGTGAAAGCATTAAACAGGCTTACTAATTGTACAAAAATTTTTACTGTCCACTATACTATAGGACGCTTCTAGTTTGCCAGCATGTTTTCTGAAATGCCCTTTTTTTTCTTTTTAAAGAGTTTATTTGCATCACCTTCCTGTAGCAGTGCCTCAAAGTTGTGCCATTTTGGGCACACACAATAATTCCCATGCTTTGGACACCACTGACCTAACACGATCCCTTGTAACTCTCTTGCTGGACCGTTGTCCCACTTCTCTCCCCAGCTTTGTCCTGTATTTAAATTCATCAGTCTATCCATCAACATGGACCAGATTCCTTGTCCTCAGGTAGAAAAGCATTTCCACAGCATGATGCACGTGTCCTGGCAAACTACATGGCTTCTTAAGCATTTTTCTTTTTTCCAACAAAAGGTGTTGGAAAGACGGATATATCACATCAAACTTTTCACATATGTTTCTAGGTATTAGCTAGGTATCTTCTGTCTTGTAAAAGCCTAATTAAATACGATGAACTGTGTGGTTTTACAGTGATGACATGTGAAAAGGGTTTGCATTGTAAATTCTAGCATTTACTGAAACCAAAAAATGTTAAAGCCTAAATTATCCTTGTAAGAATGTTGGAATGTTGCATCTGATTTTCAACAATTTAGTTTCAAAACCACATTCTTGTGGAACACAGGAAAAATGTCAGACTAATACTGCATTTACAGCTGTCTGACTTCTGGCATGTTTGGTCAACAGTTTGTGGCTCAACTACATCTAGCTGCAGAGAATGCACTATTCTATGATATATTTATTTTATTTCATATTTTAGAAGCAAATTCCGCAATGATGTTCGGTCCAACAGTCTGAAGGACCATCTGTGCGTTTATCCTGTTCAGCTGTCCGGGTTATTGGACGGGGCAGGCTCTTCAGAGGTCTGGCGGTACGCACAGAGCTGAAACACACCTAGAACGAATGAGAGGCATCCTCTATTAGTAATCACATTTATCATAAAGTATATCATTAAAGTTTGGCATGCAAAAGTCCTATACAACTTTGTGTATTTTAGGATTGCAGGAAGCGTTTCCAAAGAATTTTGGTTAGTCACTGTTAATGCGTGAACACGTCATGTAAATGATGTTCAATGGTTTTACTTTTAAAATGCATATCTTATTTCCGAGAAAACCTACTAGATGGTGAGCCATTTTTGTTTTATTAAAATGGAAACTGTTTTCTCCTGCTATAAATGCTGTAAAGCATCTCTGCACTATGAAGTTCGAACTTGAAATTAGTAAATACATAGAGATTTGAGAACACATATACTCTTCTCGAGTCAAAAACTATAAGAAGTGAAAACCTGCTGCGAAAGCCAAAATCACAGCCACCCAGCCAATAATGTAGGACCAGGAAAAGCGCCAGTCCAGGAAGCGTTTGCCAAAGAAGGTGACGGTCACTCCTGTGTAAACAGCTAAAGCCAGAAGAGCAAGAAAACCTTCAACAGAGAAGAAAAGAGAGAGAAAATGTAAACTATAGCGTTTGTTGGAGTTTCAGAGATGCCTCTTTGTTTCGCTTATCAGTGATCAGCTAGGAGAGTAGCTCTTTCAAGCCTCTTAAAAATATTTGCCTTTTCACTTTGTGATTGGCTGAAAGAGCAAAGTCCTCTGTCTACGTCAGACTTTTTGTTCTAACCTATCGAAACAACAACCGAGCAGTGGAAAGCAATTGTTTTCCAGCTGTAAAAGTCCTTACAGTACCTGACAGGACCAGAGCGATGCCTCCGGTCCGGACCCTCCTGTTCTTGGTGCCATTAGTGAAGGCGCTAAGGCCGAGCACAGTACCAGCAAAACAACTCAGCACGGCCAGAAGCATGAAGGCCCGGGTGGCGTCCCAGAAGGCTGGAAATGCAAAGACAACAATCAGTCTTCGAGAAAAGGGCACAGAAATGCAAATAATTACACTTTTTCAGTGTCGCAACTAAGTTGTCTCCATTAATTTTAGCTTCTGTAAAACGAATTAGCAATAACAACTTAAAGTGGAAACTATGTAAATGCAACCTCTGGGAAGCTGATTTGCAAACATCTTTTGAAGCACATACCTACGGTTATGGTGTGGGCGTGGCATTTGTGGTTAATGCAGAACCTCCAAAGTCCCTGATTGGCTGAGCTGCCCGAGTAGCGATAGTGCATCCAGAAATCTGTTGCCGTAGAAACGATGAGGAGCACCAGGGCGGCCACACCGCACAGGGTGCCTCCTCCTGCTAAGGTGTACAGCATTGTGAAGCCTAAACGTCCAGCAGAGAGGAGAGGAGAGGGAAGATGGGAGATTATTTATGAAGTTTTATTAGCTTTTTACTAGTAAAAAAAACAAATGTTTTTATTAAGGGCATCTCTTCAAGTCTGTCGTTTATATTGATTAAGCTTGCTCTATTAGGCATGCATATAGACACTTACATGCATTGCAGTGATGTTAGAAAGATCAAATTTTTTATGAGCTAAATTAAAGCTTAGAACTTTCCAAAAAAAAAAGAGAAAGCAAATCCACATGACACACACAGCAGAGTGATCCTCCAGAGCGTGGTGAAATTGGTTGGAGCCAGAAAAAGCACTTGACTCAAATGGCAGTCAGACAATAGGCTTGCCTATCAGGCAGTTCCAAGCTATTGTTCCTCTCTAATTCCCCTCCGCACACCACAAAATAATTTTCTAGTACACAGCAACTGAACTGTCAGCACTGCAACAAAACCCGAAAACAAGTTATTTTTATACACTCCCCAATGCATCTCTTTAAAGTGGCCAAAATGCTCTGATTGTGTCCAAAACGGGCAAGCATACCTTAATTTAAAAATGTGTGCAGCATTCCTAATATTAACGCAAATGGAAACATGCAGTAAAGCTTGTAATGACATATATATTTTTTCAATTATAGAAAATGAACTTCTTCAGACACCATCTCCTCTGTGTCTGTGTAGTTCTCAGCTTCTCTGATTTTGCTCTTTAAGTTTCTAATCCTTCCTGGTTGTATCAGAAATGCATATAATTGTGTATGATTCCAGGTTTTACCTTTAGTTTGGCCAGCCTGTGTCCAGAGTCGCTGGCTGTTAAACGGTGTGCCTATCCTTTTTAAGCCCTGGACCTCAGGCCCTCATTGTCCATCTCACAAAAGAGTGAATCATCGAGTGCAGCGTGTGTGTGAGAGTAAATCCCTCTCTGGCCCTCCTCTCTACCCTTTAACCTTCATCACTCCATCAGCCCACTGTCCATACTGTGCCATGCTTGATCCTTCTATTGCAGGATTCACTATGTAATAATTAAATTTAAAAAAAAGGGAAGAAAATGATGCGCTGGAAAACGAATGCATGGGTCGTACATGGTGCGGGAAAAGACACAATACAAAATGCTGCTTTTATATAATTAGTTCACCCAACTCTTTTGTGAAAGTTTTAATTTATCCACATGCAACATGTACGAGACAGCGACAGTTTAATCCTATTTCACTTTTGTTGTTCCTTTACTTGTATCATCAGAAGATAAAACCAACTAAAACCCATACCCAGCCTAAAAAACAAAACAAAAAAAAAGGTACTCACATCAATGAAGGCTATTCTGTTCTTGATTTGCTAGAAACTAGTTTTACTGAACTTCATGCTGCAAAAATGAAAACATTTTTGCCAACATGTTTACGTTGGCAAAACGACTTAAAGTTGTGAATTATCTGTCTAAATCAAACTTTTCAGTTTGCTTTTCTGGCTGCATTGTATTTTATTCTGAAATGTGTGCAGTGGGTGATTTAAATGCTGCTTCCTAAAAATAAAAACATGAAGAACGCAGCATTTGATTAGAAGTTCTGACCCACTGGTGAAGTGTTTTGACCCCAGTCTTCATTGATCAGTGTACAGAGAATAAACAAACACCTTACTGGTGACAGAGACCAAGTCACAAACAACCCCAGCAACAGTTGTATTTTTCTTCATTGTTGAAAGCAGTTTAGTTTTTGTTTTTTTTTTTAAGATAGGTTTGACTGGTCTAGTGGGTTTTATTTAACAGTTGCCAGACAGGAAAGTGGGTTGTGAGAGGAGAAAGACCTGCAGTGGGGGTCATGAGGCCAGAACTCGGGTTGGGCTGTGCTTTATCTCTGCATCCCATTGTTAGTTTTCTTATCACCAGTTTTCAAAAGTGATCTTCAAGGCTTACAGCATCAGCTTATAAACACCCTGTGGGATGAAGAAAAACCTTTAGTTCAGTGATGTTGCTGCCTCGATGACAAAATTTGTTCCGAAACACATTAACTTTCCATTTTATTGATAACCAAAATAAAACCGGATAAGTCACATTTTCAGTCTTCATGTCCTAATTAATAAAAAAAACAAAAAACTTTAACGATAACATGGCAATCGTTTATTTTACATATATATGTGCACAGTCAAAATGCTGCTTCTAATTTTCTGCATTGATAACATGTTTAAAATATTTACTTTGACCTGGCATAGAAAAGCAATCAGAAAGGAAAGCTAACTCTCTGCACATGTTTAATAAAGGCACGTTATGAAATGCATAAAACTAAATGTTGCTTCCTTTCGCAATGTTGAGTACAGAGACTGATTTCCATGGAAACCACTGACATCGCTGTGCTTTGATGAGCTGTGAAACGCTGTGCAATGTTGCAACAAAAGGTAAATTCTTTATATTACTATTCTTTTTTTTTTCCATCAATTTGACAAAATATTGATAAAATATTTCAGTGCACTGTTAAAGAACTAAAGCAGGTTTTAAAGTGTGCTTGAAGTGAACTTAGTTTTCTCTTTTTTTTTCATGTCATCCATCCTTTCAATCACAACATAACAAGCAAACAGAAGAATGAATAGTACTTTTGAGGCTTTGGGATTTACACTAAGACCAAATTACAACTGCACATACATTTTTGTTTCCTTTGATCATTTGAAAAAAAATTTTTAGATCCAGCTTTAGCTACAGTTGACCTGTGACATCACACACACACACACACACAAAGACTTTAGAGTGTCCCACGGTGACAGAATCACACCGATGTATCGCGGTAGCATTCCAATGCACACAGGTGGCTTTCAGTGCAGCAAGTCTTCAAAACACCATCACTGCAGTACACACAAAGAGGCTGATCTAAACAGAGTAAACTGCGCTCTTGTGCACAGCTAATTTCTTGAAATTCTCAGGGCCCCAGAGCCCAGAGGACGACAGTTCGATCGGCAGACGAGGAGAGGAACGTCTGGTCATGTGGGTGCCACCTGCACTGGATCACCTTGTCCAAGTGCTCGCCGGCCAGCGTCTGAGGGAGCGGCTTCGTCAAGTCACCTGGAGTCAGAAGGTCAGGGTTAGCTGCACGTGCTGTTAAGTTGTTGTTTTCTTTCTATGCTCACAAACGACATGGGCACCTTGAAGGTCGCTGATGATGATTTTGTTGTCGTAGGAACCGGTGAGGAGATGATGGGCTCCCGGCGAGAAGCGCACGGAGCGAATGTCGCTGCCGTGGGGGCGGAAGGTCTGAACTATGCGTCCCCCTCGGATGTCGTACAACATGCAGGTGCTGTCCTCCTGACCGGTGGCCAGCAGGCGGCCGCTGGGGTCCACCGCCACTGAAGCAACGGCACTTCCTGAGCGACAAGGAGGAAGCACATCCTAGAACTGGCTCAACCTGATTTAAAGCATATATTTTAAGGTCTGTATGTTTTTAAAAACATCCAGGCTGTTTATTATAACCTTCCTGTTTCTATCATATACCTAATATATCATTTTGGAAAAAAAAAAAAAAATAATAATAATAATTGAGGCCGAGTTGGATTGTTTTTTTCTTTTATTGAGATAAACTGGAGGTTGCTGGAGTTTTTCATTTTTTTATGTGCCAAGCTTAGAGAAAAATAAATGAACGATAAAAAATAAACTCCAAGCATGTGAATGACAAAACTTGAATTCTTATTTAACTACACAAGGACTTTTCAATATTATATAAAAAAATGTTTAAAACAGATCAATAGTTAAAGGAGGGGGGTGTGGGGGTTATATCTTCCTGTACAATTTAACTTGACATGGTTGGCTTAAATGATATGACTGCTTGGGCAGTGTGGACTAGTGAACTGCAGCTGATCAAATGTTGAGTTAAAATCTGGATCGTCCGTGTTTTGACTCACCTGATCCATGCAGAGATGTGCCAATCACCCGAACACAGCTGGGCACACGGAGGTCCCAGAACCGGACCGTTTTATCCTGGGAGCCGGAGGCGATCATCCAGCCGCCCCATGTGCACACGGTCAGAATGTGACCTGTTCAGGTATAATAGCACTAAGCTGTTTTTTAATTGTGACTCTCTTGTGGTGCCGTACTTTCAATTTTGAATTGGTTTGAAAAATATCAGAGTTGTAAAATAAAAAGTGGTGTTTTTACCACTGGGTTACCTGTGTGTCCGCTCAGGGCATGGAGGCCTTGTCCTCTCTGACAGTCTGTTGTGTAAATGTTGCAGTCTCCAGCCCCGGCACTGATCAGGATGGATCCCCCGCTCTCAGGACCCTCCATAAACGCCAGGTCTCTTATGGTACCATCGTGCATGCTGAACTCCAGGTCTGGGCCTGAATCATGGAAACATTTGCTTTTAAGCAGCGAGACAGCGTATGCGAGTGGAAATCTAATTTCCTGTCTTCACTGGCTTTTTCACCTGTACTCATACAGACAGAAAAAAAGAAAAAGCAATACTAAACCTGTTGAACTGTACCTGTGGCATTGCAGCTGTCTGCATTGAAGGGCAAAACCTTAACACATTTGTCGTTGGAGCCGGTGGCCAGCAGCTGTCCACAGTGACTCCAAGCCACACAGTAAATTGAGCCTTTGTGATGTTTGTTTCGTCTGAAACGCACCGACGGCTGTTTGGCTGCACCGGAACCGCTAAAGTGGCAAAACAGTAAAAGACACAGCTGAACATAGACGAAAAAAAGAAAAATTACAAAAAAAAAACAAAATACATAAATAAAGCTTATTGCATATTAAAGTGTAATAGTGAACTTTATGCAATATTTTTACCAAGTCACAAACAGCGTTGTTCAGTTAAAGATGCCATGGTTTTGAAGATTCATTTCTTAAAGATATTTTAGAAGAAAATTGGCATAGCTGGGTTTTAGTAACTAGTATCTATTGAAACTAAGTTTAATAGAAAATCTATTTCAGAATTTCTATTTCGTATAACTTTGTTGGGCCCTGTGAAATCAAACACATCAAGTTCACCAACTGAGGTCTGGCAGGTTAAAGAAAATGGTTGTAAATGAAATATAAATAACGTGAAAAGTACTTTATTGTTTAGAAATTCATATGTTTCTAAGATTCTATTTTCTTTTTATCCATTTTACCCAGACCTGGAAAAGAACAAAAGCAAATTCCTTACATACGAGGCCTTCAGACTGTGAAGGTACCAAGTGTTAAACTATAAATGCAAATAATAATCTACGTCCTCTTTTACTGTCTCACGCTTTGGCAAACAAAGCCCACCTGCTGGTCACTGTTTCTGGGTAGGCACAGACTCTCAGGGTTTTGGAGTTTGAGCCGACTGCATAGAGCGCTCCAGATGGATGAAAAGCTACGGCACGCAGAGCCTGGGTGTCCTCAAGCTGACTCACCCGCACAAACTGGGCTTTGGACTTCACATGCTGCAACAAGACCAGAAACATAACGACGGGTTCCAACAAGAGTCTAAATGTCTTTCAGCGTTTGAGCTTTGCTTTTGAGTGGAAGTTTCTCCATAGTTATTGGACATTTGGTTTACCTCGTGTGTGTTTCTGATGGTGGAGCAGCCAGGGTCATCTTGGACTGCAGCGGCAGAACCTCTGATTCTTTCCAAACTGAAAATGACAATATAGCATTGCATTTTAAGCCTGCACATCTACTGTTGCATACAAAAATAAAATAAAATAAAATCTGATTTATGTACAAATTTCTTGTACACTTTCAACTGAAATGTTAAACAAAATGAACATTTTTGACAACTGGTAGAGACTGTGAGAAAGCAGCAAGTAAGAAAGAAAAAAAAAAGAAACCGCCTGAAAAAAGAAAAGGAGAGACACAAAAAGGGAAGACGGAAGAAAGTCTGTAAAATCTTTAAATTAAACTGCATACTTTCCCAGCCTCCTCTAGGCTGTTAATAATATCCACTGTTTTATAGTGTATAAAAATGCTAAATGAGACATGTAATTCCACATCTTGACCTTAAACATGAACATTTTTTGTAAATGTAAAAAAAATAACGGTAAACGTTACACCAGACACTTGAGAGGCTCTTACCTGCGGCTTTTAGTAACTGGGGACTCGCTGAGTGACGGCTGGCCGAGGCTCCCAGAGTTTAACGGGGTGCTGCTCACCCCTCCTGACCTGCTCCTCGCAGGGCCCCTCTCTGTGCTGTGAACGTCGGCCATCCTGGGGCTGGAGGTGCAGCTGTTTGTTGACAACCCATTCCACTGCTGGCCCAAGTGCGCCATCACTTCGTCTCCTTTGGGATCGATGCCCACATTCATCTCCTCCAACCGCTGAATGGATCTAGACAAAGCAACAGGTCCTGGGGTAGAACTAATGTCACGTTTTCTCTCATCGGTCAAACCGAATGCTTCAGTGCGATGCCCCCACCTGCTAAGGAACGTCTCGGTGAGGTTGTGTTGGGCTCCGTCCTGCTGCTTCACACCTCCCTCCAGCAGCATCTGCTGATAGAGCTGTCTTTGCTGCTGCTTCTGTTCCAGATGCTGCTGCACCCGAAGCCGCTGCCTGTAGTACTCCTGGATGTGCTCTGTGGAGTCACGGCGCTGTAAAAACACAACCACTGGGTGATAAATAAAACCACTGACCAGCGGGTGCTGTGCTTAACCTAGTAGAACATTGATTATCCTTTGACAAACCTTTTTTTTTTTTTAGTTAACCCTTCAACTTCCAAGGTCTTACCCTCCATCACTTAATCCATAAATAGATGTTTAAGACCCTAATCCTATGACAACAATCTGCACACACACGCACACATGCACGCACACACACACACACACACACACACGCACGCATACATACATAAAAAAAAAAATCTAATTTCACTTTGCTCTCCACAAGGAACTGAGATGCATAAAGATGAGCGATGGGTCAATGTTTGTATGAGCATGCATCAAATCCAATTATATGCTTCAGATGCTCCTGACTTACACCTCTTAAAGAAGACATAGTGAAGAGGGACGTATCTAATAAACAAGAGTAAAGAAGAATTTTGTGTGGAGTTATGATGTAGAAAAGCTGAGAGCATTCACAGAGTAGACGGATCTAATTATATATATCTTAAAGCTGCAACGGTGCTTTCAGGCACACTGACGATCCTTCTTTGACTTTGAATTGAGTGACCCAATGAAGTTCACAAAGCCAACTCAGCTGAAGCAGCTAAGGTTGGCCTACATCACCTCTTGTCTTGGAAATAATAAGATTTTAAACTGTCACATGCTCACCTAAGATTACAAAAATGGTGAAAATTAACCACATTTTCATTCACCTTTACGATTTTACTCAACATGCCACGTCTGGGTTCATATTGGATCCCAAATACACCATGCCTTGCAAAAGTATTCAAATTCCCTACACTAGTTCACTTTGAATTAGGTTACAACCACAAACGTCAAGTTCATAGAGATTCATTGTGAAAGATCAACACAAATCAGTACATAATTAAGAAGTGGAGTTTTTTTTTTTCTCACCTAGAAATGATATTGCAACGATCACTCCAGTTTGATGAGAACAAAAACTTAATTTTAGAGGACAGAAATATGTGGAAAATCAGCTGTGACTGTACGATCACAAATAAATAACTAAATAAATGAAGGCAGCTGGGGTCCTAAGCACTGCGCATGACCCTGAACACATCCTCCCCTTGGTGAAAGTTCAGATTTCGAAAGAGACTTTTCACATTTATAAAACATAATGCTCCCTAAAGCAGAAAATACATGTGAAAAAAAAAATCAAACTAACAAAAATCCCCTCGTAATATTTGATCCGACACTGAGCACTTTTGGATTTCTTTCCCAGTAAAGAATTTCATGATGTCGTATCATGATGTAATGTTTATCAACACTTGAATCTTTCAAGCATAAAGACATCATGATTATAAATATAACATTCAGCACGATTTAGGTAAACGGAGTGTATTTAATAATACCAGATTGTACCAAAATTTCACCACATAAATATAAGATGTACTTAATGCATAAACTGCACCAGCTATGACCACACACACCTCCAGTACGTCTGCGCTGCATGGTGGTCCGCCGTCTTTTCCTGGAGTCAGAGGAGTGCGTGCGGTCTGGGGCCCATCCAACCCCTGCGAGTGCTTCCTTAACACAGAAAAAGAAATATAAAAAAAATCAGTAAATTTTAACATATCTCAGATAAAACAACAACAGCACAGAGAGAAAGTTGTTTTACCTACTTGCTTTGAATTTAATCGGGTTTTTATCAGAAGTCGCATTCTGAGATTTATTTTTTTGTGCCAAATGTGCACAATATCTGCAATCAAAAGCAGCACAGGAGAACCTGAACTCTTACCTACAACTATGTAAAACTGTAATATGGGTGTCACCAATTTTGTTAAGAATTACAAGAGAGCTGGAAGGTCACACCTGAAAGAAAACTTGAAATGTGTATCAGTCAGAAAAAAACGTTGGTGAACTGCATAGTTACTTAATTCCAAAGGGTTTACAAGCTTTAAAACACGATGGATCTTTTCTTGGGTTTAAAGCTTATTTGTGGATAACATCTAACAAACTGGTAGATGTAGCTCCAGATAAAACTGGTAGATGTAGCTCCAGATAAAACTGGTAGATGTAGCTCCAGATAAAACATTCTAAACAAAGATATACGGTTACATAATTAAATTTGAACATAATTATGTATATTAATATGATTGTATTTGGAGTTTTTAATCCCCTAAACCCAGCACAGCAAACCGGTTTGAATCCTTTGTTGGCTTTTACCTCTCAGGTGAGTCATCCTGCTGATGCACGTTATTCTCCACTAGACTCCTACTGAGCGCAGATTTCACGTTGCTCTCCATGCCTCTTTTGTCCTGCGCTGCCAGTCCGTAGGACAGGCCGTCCAGAGCTGGGTTGAGGGATCTGGACATGTACGTGTCGGCCGAATGAGGTCTCTGGCGAAAGGGCGAGGTCGGACAGGGAGAGAGACGGTTGATTAAGGGAGTTAGGAGGTCGGCGTGTCCAGCCTTGCTGGGTTTCACCAGGCGGTCCACGTGAATGTTCAGGGTTTTCTGTTCGAAGGCGCAGGTGAAAGCACCGGAGGAGAGGTTCTGCAGCCAGGAGAGCAGTGACAAATCCAGCTCATCGCATCCGTTCCCGCAGAGCAAATCCACGCCGAGCAACACCTCGCCCTCTCTGATCTCCTCACCTGTCGCTTTACTCTAGACGACACAGAAATATCAACAAAAATGTGCCTCAGCTTTGCACGAGAAAAAAAAAAACTACAAAAAAAAAACAACAAATGGTTTCCTTAAAAGCCTGGCAATGCATTTTCAATTGTGTACTTTCTCATGTAGTTAAATATAATTGCAGTCCATTTTTATCTTTAGCACATCATGATACCTGGCAGAACTCTACACAGCACTCGTAGAGGATTCCTTTGATGAGCAGTTGGAAGAGTCGGTTCCCGCTCGCCCTGAAGCCCGCCTCACTCAGCTTCCTGTCCGCAGGGATGAACTCGGCCACCATGGCGCAGGCCTCCTCGAAACAATGGACGCGGGCCGAGCTGGGGTTCCAGTCTTTGAACTCGGCGTGGTGGGTGAGGCGAGGCAGGGTGAGGAGAAGGCACAGCTTGCTGTAGTCTTCTTTGGTAGGGCAGAACTCCTCCAGACAGTGGAGGCACTTCACAGCCTCCTGCATTGTGAGCTCCAGCTGTGGAGGGGAAGGTAATGAAGAAAAACAGTAAGACTGTAAATGTAATTAATATCTGTGTGGCTCAATAAGGTTAGATACATTTTACAATTCGAATCGTCCTTAGGAACCATTCCTTAATGTGTATACCAGTTGCTATTCAGACTTTTAGAATGGTAACCTGAAGATTGTTGAGAAAGTTTTACAAAGACATCTTTAGAATTACTACTATACTATAAACTATAACCTAATTCAACTTATACATACGTTATGCGGATCCTCAGTAGCTGATATGGCGTTATTGACACACAGAGCTTCTAAGAACCTCTGCTTTAGGACGATGTATCGAAACCTAGAAATACAGAAGTATTAAGAAAAAGGACTGATGACAGCATCGACTGCTAGCTTAAAGCTTAAAATGTCCTTCTAATGCACAGAGTTGAGAGATATGGAACAAAAGATGCAAAATATGTAGCTAAATAATCTGACAGATATTTTATTTTACCTTTTCTTATCAAACTTTTCCATTCCTTCTAAAGGTTGAATGAACTGCATCACCTCCTCCCACTGGCCATCCAGAATGAGTTGCCTGTTTAAAGTCATAAAAACAAACCTCAGACAGGTGGATTTACTACTCAGGAAACTTCTGCAGGCAATTGGTTCCATTTCATTTAGTAAAGAGGGGAGATTCAGATTTTTATTTACATTTCCCCCCCCATCCACTTCCCAAATATGCACTACTTTCTGTTTGTCTTACATAAAACTACCACTGACTATCTGCTTACGTACAACCCTTTCCAGTTTTCACATGTATTGTAGGATGAGCGTAGTTATACCGGAGGAAGAGCATATCATCAGAGTAGAGTCCATTAATGACACCGCTCTCCTTTTCCAAAGCCAGCATGCTGATGTGCAGCTTCCTGGAGTTCAGGAAGTCCAGGATCAGCTTGATCACCTCGGCCTCCTTGATGCTGATGACCTCCTCTGCTGTCATGTTTGTAGATGTGTTGACAGATAGCAGTTAGCTGGGGGGAAAAAGAAAGACCTTAACGAATTTGAGAGTATACTTAATGCTTTGAAGTGATCCTGAAGTGATCGCTTAGCTGCTGGTTTTACATTTAGTCATCCCTTTTAAGATTTTGTCTGCTTAGCCTTAAAGATATCAAGAAGGAGTCTCAAACTGTTATTTACTTGGATGGTGTTTGCTGCCTGGTGAAACGTTCTGTTGCTCCAAAACCAGTCACATGATCTGCAGGAAATAACAAAATTACCAAAGAATGCTGCTTATTTAAAATTTTTCTTTACAACTTTTTTTTTTTTTAATTTCACACATAAAAAATGCGAAACATTTCAATGAACTTTTCAAAGGAAAGATTCATGGTAGTAGGTTGTAAAAAAAAAAAAAGCTAATTTTCCCCTCCAGTCTCTAGACAGGCTGATGGTTATCAGGAATAATTTAACATAGAATGTGAATTAATGACAAACCAGCATGAAAGCTAATTACATGTCTTCACATTCTATACATATCCTATACATTTTGATTTACATCTCACTAAAAGCAATCAAACTGTTCAAATTAAAATCACACACACACTCATATTTTTTTGTCCGTTGTGCAAACATTTTGAAACTAGCACACGTTATAATGTAATTTGGCAAACTATTGCAATGACTCATGGCAACAACAGAGAAGGCAGTTTTATTAAAAAAAAAGTTCTATATTTTGGGACTCACCTCTGGAGGTCGCCCTTGTGACTCTGGTCATTTTATCTGAGCTCAGAGTGACAAACCTTCTTAGGGATGGAGCAGCAACATCATGAAGAATTTTGTAAACTAAATAAATGTTTGCATGAAGTATTTTTGTTGCATTTTGAAGAACAATTTTCTCCGTAAAATACATCCTCTACTCAATATAAGCAAGCCTTACTGTAATTAGTACTCTGATGAATGGAGTAAGACTCCATATAAGACTGTATTTACTAGTTGACACTTTATTATACAATTAAAATGGAAAATTGCTCTATTTTGAAGATGACTTCAATGAGGTTTATTGTGCTTTCTTTAACACAGAGATTTGAATTAAGGTTGCATGTAATGCATCTGTCTAATAAAGGAAACAGGGATGTAATTCTATGCAATCGGCCAGTGACTGGTTAAATACTGCAACACCGGACACGAACATGAAACAACAGCTTATGGCTGTACCTCCATGCGCGGTGTAGTAGGAAGAAGAGAGACAGTCAGCCGCTGACACCGCCCTGCAACACCCCCCCCCCCCCCCCCCCCCCCCCCCCCCCCCTCGCCACCCTGCACAAAAACACAGCATCCCACTCCCGGTTCTGGAACAGGGTCTGCGGCCCAAATCTGACAGCTTCCACAGCACCTCACCCGTTGCTAGACACGCCTTGTCTACGAGAGTCTGACAGCGTTTGGCGACTGCATTTACACGCAAAGCCACTCCACAGGACACGCAAGCGGGAACACAGAACTCAAGCACTGCCATTCATTTTCGACACCGCGCCAGATCACAGCGCAGCCGTGCCAGCTCCTCACCTGTCAGGCAGCCACACCGACACACGTCGCAGTCAGCACCTCTTTTCCTCTTTGTGCAGGGTTTGCAGCACACCCGGTGGGGGGGGGGTCTTGGATGTTAACCGAAAAGCTTTATTGTCATGGGGCTCCCCTCTTCTTCGCTTCTTGTACACAGGTTACGGTTGCCATGCGGACGCAAACGTTAGCCACCAATCAGCTGAAGCGATGACGCCCAGCGGACAGTACAGCGCCACAGCGCGACAACTGTGCAAAAATAAGACTTTACTGACCTGTTGTAGCTATTACTATTCTTGATATTATTCTTTAAGCAGTCAGCCGTAGACTGTGTTAACAAGAAACCTAAAAACTTGTGCTTTTGTATAAATTTACATTACCCCTTGGATTCAGTTGCCGACTTGTTACTGCTTTCGTTAATTGAGACAGAGGCGGTTGTTGTAATAGTGCCCTAGGTGAACCCACTGGCCCCAATGCACAGAACTAGACAGAGAAAGGCACTTTTTCAAACAAGCCAACGCGTTAGAAAGCTCTAAGTTTTTTATTATTTATTTTTTATAATTTAACATATTGCATCAAATTCTGAAACAGTGCTCTATAGACCTCTGAGTTGGTTAGAATTGTGTTTATTCTGTATTCTTTAGTTTATTTTATTAGAGTCTTGTTTCTGTTTTACAGTCCTTCCTTAGTGATTCCACTTTATTATGTTTATTCTTTGTTACTCTAGTTTAATTTTCTTTCCTAGGCAGTAGCTCAAGGTTTGCTGTAATGAGTTTTATTATTATGGTTGCATATTTTCATTCTTAAAATTTGACCATTTGCATAATTTGCATTCAAGTATTTTTCACACACACATTAAACACAGACATCACATACAAACTGAGGCCATGCTGAAGTTTATTCATTTCAAAAACAAAAATAAGAACAATCTAAAAATGGAACTACTGTGCAATGTTAAATGACAGCACAAACAAAGGCATCGTAGCAAACAGAAAGCTCACATGAACACGCTGTACAGTATCATTACACTTCAAATGATCTTTTCCCCTTGGCCTTCAACAGCCAAAAGCCAACGGACAGTTTCCTGTGGACAGATCTTTCTCTCCCTCATGTTCAATGACATTTTTTCAGAAGCATGTACATGCTTTCTTGTGGCAATAAATACTCCCCCATTTCCCACAAAACACTCTTCTGAAAATAATAGCACCATGTTTAAGGATTTATTTAGTAAAAAAAAAAAAGAAAAAGAAAAAAGGAAATCACACATGGTGTTAATCTGACATTCGGAGGCAAAAATAACACA
This sequence comes from Poecilia formosa, assembly GCF_000485575.1. Taxonomy (NCBI): domain Eukaryota; kingdom Metazoa; phylum Chordata; class Actinopteri; order Cyprinodontiformes; family Poeciliidae; genus Poecilia; species Poecilia formosa. Next base: position 1,661,407 of record NW_006799949.1, read on the forward strand.
ATATTGATACCAACAAAACCTGATGGTGAGTCTCTACCCGTATTCAGCAGCTTGGATCCACCTGCTTTTCTCTTCCTTGCATCATTTTGCTTCCAATTTTTTAAAAATAGCAAAGAATATAAATTTATTTACCACATTCCAGAGCTTTAATAATACATGTTGTGTTTGAGGACAACATACAAATAGGCTGCTGTTACACAAACTATCTGATAATTTACTTAATTTAAAACCTATTTATGTTCAAAAGGTCAACATATACAAGACACTTAGCAACTTATTTTTTATTGGCTATTTTCTATAGAATTTCCTACTACTTGGATGTATGGTTGACTTACTTCACAACAAGAGAAATTATCTGAGTGAAAAAAAAAGCTCTATTAACCAATTGTATTCTGGTGCTTAGTGGAATTGCCTCGCAGTTTTCATAAGTGTAGATATTATTAGTATTATTATCTGAAGAGTTTAAATCTTGAGCTTAGTAACACAGTTAAAATACTAGAAAAATTTAGTTAAATTAGAATAAAAGGAGCAATGTTTATTCCTTGAGTTTCAGTCATATTCCTCTAACCAGCAGGCGGAAATGTTATTGATTGTAAGGTTCCTACGTGGTGCTGTTTGCAGGATTAAATAAATAAAATAATACTGAGCTGTTTTGTTTTGCTCACAAACCAGCTATAAAACTTCTCCAGAGTTAAAACAACCAGTGTGACAGAATAATTCATCCTTAATGTCATTTTTGCACCTATATCACTACAAATGCAAATCTCTCCCAATATTATGCATCCATTATACATTATTCTATGAATCGTCACTAGGTGTCGTATCCTACAGGTGAAGGACCAGTGACTTACAGCGACATTCTTCTACTCCCAAAATTATTCTGTAAAAGCTGAAACCGCTTGGCTTTGTTGAGCTGAGCACACGTGAATTGTGTGGCTAACACTAGCTGTATGAAATTAGTTTTTGGCCCTTTGACAGTCACACAAACCTTTTCATACAAACTGTAAAATCCTTAGACGTTAAAGAAAAGAGGTCCTCTTCAAAACACCTAAAAAGTTTCAACCTAACAATTCCTTCAATGCATTCACACAGAGAAAAAAAATGTGCATAAGGCCCGGCATCAACAAAGTCATACAAACAGAAAACCATCTGTACATGAAAACATTCAGTGATTCAGGTTATCACGTAAAATGTCCTTGCATTCATACTGTCTCTTTTTCCACTTTTAGCACGTAATAAAACAGAACAATACTCATACGTACCTATGAAGACTGACTCAAACGTTGTCAATAACTTGTTCAACGGTAACATTCCAGTTTTCCATAATCTGATGCATCCTGTCAGACTGACTCAACAGTATGCAAGATAGACATACAGCGACAGGAATGCAGTGAGAGGATAAATTAACATAAAAAAGATAAATAAGCATTCATCAAACTGGCATTGCAGGTGTTGGAATCCTTATGGATATGTACAGTGAAGTGCAAACTGAGATGGGTACTGATTGGGGGTACAGAGTTCTATTAGGACTGTGCAGGCACTACTTTTTTAGGGGTGGCTGGCTTCTTGGTTTGCCAGAGGTGGTTGTGGATGGTCACGGCGTCCACACTGGCTGACATGGTCTTTGCCGGTATCTGACTAAACTGCTTCTTGTCCGAGTTGTACTTGTAGAGTCCATCGATCATCTTGCGAGTGATGCTCTTTGGACCGATCCCTGTGAGTTTGTTGATCTCCTGTGTTTCGGGGCAGTAGGTGTAGAGGGATCGGAACTGGCAGCCAGAATCCCGGAACAAAACCAGGAAGTTATTGGCTTCTGATTTTTCCATTTCCTGTTAAAGTAACAAATAAGAAGCCTAATGTCAGAGTAACAGATGCTTAAGAGATCTTTACTGGCCTCCACTTTATTTCAGTGCATTCTACAGGAAAAACACACAGAGACTGATGTTTACATTTAGCAAAGCAAACCATGCTAATTGTGCTCAACACCAATGTTAAATAAGATCATTTACAATCTCAAACATATTGAAAAATTTTATATATTTCAGTTATTCAGCTCAGTACATTAAATACACTGATTAATTACACACATGTTTGGTGTACATATTGACACCAACATGATGTCTGTTGTAAAATATCCAGAATTCAGAAATATGGGCTTAATGAAAAGGATGTTTAATACCTGGTGACCGAGCATCACCTGAACATATATTCTAATTTAGTGAATATGATAGTGCATATATTGTAAATTTTAAGATGCACACAAAAATAAATTATCCCTTTTTGTTTTTCAGATTTTTAGTGTGGAAAAGAAAGAAAGAAAGTTCTGTTGTTTATTAATTCTTTAAAAATGTAAAAATTTCAGTTCATGCAAATATATACATAAAAATAATACGACTTTTATTTATAGATCTGAAAAATAAATCAGAAATGGCTAAATGGCTGAAAACAGCTATGCATTCAGCCATTGAAAATCAGTCAAGTAATTTCAGATCAGTGGATCTCCAAATAAAACGAATTAAAACACTTGGAAACTGGACGTTAAAGTCACATGCATCATCACTGCTGTCAACAAGGCATCTGTGTTTAGAGCAGCGATAGTCCAAGCTGTTACCTCCAGGATCTTGTTCTTTTGCCCCTCATTGACCTTGCCTGCGAGGCAGCAGTGGGCCAGAGCATTTTGGATAATGTGCTTGTTAGATTTGGCACTGGGCTCTTTGTACAGCCTTGGTCCTGAGAGTAAACAAAAAAGAAAATCAGGACGACACTATTTCAGATACAACAAACCTGGTCCCCATTTTAACACTTTAATAAATCATGCATGAAGATCTCTGTGTCATGTTGTGGTCTGAGAAGGAAATACATATGCATTATAAAAGCCAGAGTTTTCAGTATCAATCTGTGTATTTAGAACTGCTATATGCACGTGGGCTGTAAAGTGCTTAAAATCTGTGTATTAAATGCACAGATTTTAAGTGACTTTAGCATCTCTGAATGATAAAAACGGACCAGATATGCTTAAGCATCATGCTATGTATACCTACCAGTATACTCTGTGTTGGATGTAACAGAAGAGGTGGTTGAAGCATTTTCCCAGTCTTTTTCTCCGTTTCTGCTGCTGGAGCGGGTCGGTGAGAGAAAGCCATTGGCAGAGTCTGGCCTAAAACACACACACACACGCACACACGCACGCACGCACGCACGCACGCACGCACGCACGCACGCACGCACACAGATACACACACTGAGTTTTAGCTCACCTGTCCTGCATGTGAGCTAAACCTCAATGATCAGCAGAGTACAGTGTAAGCAAGACAGGGTGATTTTCAGTTTGGTCATCAAAAGCAAGGGCTTGGTTTGATGTTGCAGAGGGCAGGAAAACAACAGAGTTTGCAAGCGCAGGCTGGGGGAGGAGCATAATGTGGACCAGGTCCATCAGATATAGTGCAGCTTTTACTTGCTCCTATTTTGCAATAAGAGCAATTAAAGCCAAACTTGCATTAAATCTTTCAGTAGAGTGTTTTGTGATTACACATTAACAAGTCATTTAAGCCTTCCTTTTTTTTTTTTACCTTACATGTGTTTATTATATGACAAAGCAATGACTTGATAATGTTATTTTATGCGGAGTGGGCTCTGTGACACTGTGCTTTTAAACAAAAAGGTTCCCCTTCATGTTTAGTCAGCTGTGAATCTAACAGGACTGTGCATTAGAACTGTAGATGGGTGAGTGAGAAGCATAGTGGGTGTTCTTTTTCAAAGCTTACTCTGTATCTCACTATTAAGCACTTTACAGCCCACGTGCATATCGCATTTCCTCACAAACATCCGGATGCGTGGAGCATTTATTTGTAAACCATGTCTTTGTGGGTGGAGGCCGTATGTAACCTGTTTGTGTATAACATAAAGGCTGTGAAATGCTTTATAATGAGATACATCATGTGGGAGTCAGAACTGTGAAGACTCTGGTTATCAAACTTACAAGCACAGGAAGTCTAGAATCAGACCAGTGCTTTGTAATCAGTAATGAGCATCTTCGCACATGGCTGAAAAGATTAGTGGCCTTAGCTTCAAGTCCCAAGAAGAAACTAACCTTCTCCTTCTCTGTTTGGGAGAGTTCAGAAAGTAGAAGAGACTGCTAGAAGCTAAACTAGAACTTCTGACGTGTGAAACAGCAGGAAAAAAGTAGCAAAGAAAAATTTAAAGAGAGCATGTTAGAGTAGAACAATACATTTAATCAAGATTTCCAACCAAAGTCACACCAGCTGTTGATTTTTATCATAACATTTTTGAATGTGCTTATAACAAAATCACACAAAAATCATCAATGGAAATCAAATTTATTAACCAATGGAGGCCTGGATTTGGAGCAACACACAAAATTAAAGTGAAATGTTCCCTTTATTTTTCTTTTAATGTATTGTGTGTATATATATATATATATATATA
>NW_006799949.1:1665862-1764982 GCF_000485575.1 Poecilia formosa
TATATATATATATATATATATATATATATACTTCAATTGCATACTTTCTGCTTGCAATAATACACTTGTAAGCAGATCTTACCTTGGCGCTCTTTTGTCTGAGTGAACACTGTCACTGTCACCCAAGGTCAGCGAAGCCAGAGACAAGCTGGAGACTGAAAAGAAACGTTGGCGTGAACCTGGATGTGAGACAGCAAAGTGTGGCACAGCGTGACACGATTACACAGACACCACAAATGGAAACAAAACGACTTGCTGTGGCAGCCATGACACAGAGCAATGTGGAGGTCAGTGAAACGACAACAGTCAGTCATCACAGCCATAAAATGCATGAAGACAACATATTATGAGTCAAATAATTAGGACAAAGTGATTCAATAGATATGCACATCCTAAAGATATGCAGCTTTTTAAGTATGTTAGAGTGCAATGGTTTTACATATTTTTGTTAATGACCCAAAAATAGTATTTTGACAATACATAAATAGTGAAACACAATTTCTCAGGTACGGGACAATGAGTTGAAAGAAGGGACAGCTGTTTCTGAACCAAGTCCTTCTGGATACCTGTGGGAGCTCTCACAGGGGTCTTTGGGGAGTCCATGCTGTCCCGGTGGATGGACTTGGGTCGACCCCGCTTCTGCTTGGCAGGTCGGGGTTTGATGATGGTGTCCATGTCCTCCATCAGCTTCAACTGCTTCCTCCTGAGGTACTCCTGCTTGATGAACTCCTTCCTGGCCTTTTCCTCCTCCTTCTTGACTCGCTCCTCCTCTGCTTTCAGTCTGAGCATATTGAGGAACAGAAGAAGAAGTATGGAGATTGAGGTTTAAAAATGCTATCAAAAATAGGAAGGTTTTCCAGTTGAAATCCTTCATGTATAATTTTAAGATCTATACAAATATACAGATTGTAAAAAGTTAAGCTTAGTCAGTGCATTTAGGTCGACTCCAAGGACCTAATTGGTATATTCTGGGAACTTTTTATTCTTGTAATTTTTTTTAAAAACATTTAATGACAAAGAAAATCAATGTTAAACAAAACAAAATTATAAACTTTAAAAATTAAAACTGAAGGAGAGAAACTCAATGCAACATATAGTCACAAACAAACAAACAAAAATCTGACAAATTCAGATAACGGCAAAGACTAAGCTGACTTTTTATTTTAACAAAGGAAAGTTGTAAATTTGCATACCGAGCTCCCTCTTTCTTCTGCTCCAACTCGGCCTCCAGCTCCATCTTCCTCATCTGGCTCTCTTTTTCTCTCCTCATCCTTTTCTCCAGCAGTGCAGCTCTCCTCTGTGCCATGTTCTCCTCTGCCTTGCCATCCTCCTGATGAAAACCAAAAACAGCAAGGAGAAGAAAGTCATTAAGTAATTTTGTAGTAAATTACTATTCTGATGGTTAACAAAAGTGTTTGCCAAAAAAGACTTAGAGCTCCTGTGGTGATTTTTTTACTAGTATGCATATACTAACTATCATGATACATAAAATGCATCATACCCACTTATGGGTGATGCAAAAGTATTCTTTTAACTTGGAGGTTTGTATGAGTTAATCTTTTATAAAAGCACTGCAAATAACTCAAGAAAAAAAAAACATATTTAGTTAGACTTAGTAAATAACTAGAATGTATATCTAAAGAATATATCCATCCATCCATTTTCTGAACACCCTTGTCCCTCAGTGGGGTCGGGAGGGGTGCTGGTGCCTATCTCCAGCTAACGTTCCGGGCGAGAGGCGGGGTACATCCTGGACAGGTTGCCAGTCTTCTAAAGAATAAATTCATTAGTTAAATAAAAGTCAATTCATTTTTCAGTTTAAAGACAAACTGGTTTTCTTTTAAGAGACCAAACATTCCCTAAGCTTTACATTCAAGTCAACCTGTATCCCACCCCACATTTTCACAGATGTCCCTGAATTATTCACAGCAGCCCCACTTTTCTGACCTACATCGGAGCCCAGACAGCAGCTAAAAGCAATCTAAGATGCCGTGCAAGAAAAGACGATGCTGTCCTTAGCCGACATGTTTCCTCAACTATTAATCTCATCATGTTTGGGGCAAGAAGCTTTCCCCACCAAAACAAACAGGGCTATGCTGTTATGAGTATATAATTGCTCATTTCCCCCACAGCAGTGTTAAAGGTGCACATTGAGATTCCATTATCAAAAGTTGTGTCTTGATACTCCTGTGTATTTCTTGACAAAATTGACAGAACTGAAATTACCTTAAAGAAGAATCCACGGCATAACATTTGCTCTTCATCTGCACTCTCAGTACTGTCTTGTTCCATCTCCAAACCATCATCAATTGTCAGATCCTCCGTAGACTTCGTGGCCATCAGAGGAACCTCAATCAGACTACTTTTGGCCTGACCGGAGGGTTCTGGCTTTGGAGGTAACTCTGATGGCGTCACTGTGAAGGTTTCTACTACAGGGTGGGCAAGAACCTCAGGGAATGAAGACTCAATGGTGGGTTTAAGTTCAATAAATGATTTCTGAACTGTGCTGCTCTGGTCATCTTCTACAGTGTTTAAAATCTCATCATGGGTGTGAGATTCTGTTTCCTGGTTGGAGAAGTTTGCATCTACTTCACTTTGCTCTGTTTTGGTCTGCAGCTTGGGGGAGCTGTGAGGGGAGCAGGCAGCACAGATACTCGCCAGCTCCCTCTCAGGGCACAGGATGGAATCTGTCTCCTTAGTATTATCCCCATCTTGGCCGATTGTTTCTGGACCAGCAGCTGCTGGTTTCTCCCCCATATAAATAAAGGAGCTCGTCAAAGGCTGGCAAGGAGAAAACCTGCGCAGCCTCGGGATGCTATCGACTGACTGCGGTGCAGTTAGGACACGACTGTACGGTGCCAGCTTAAGCTCACTGGGTCGAGCCGTGCGAGGATTGCGTGAGTGGAAGGAGGCCGATTTGCGTTTGATGCTGGTTGGAGAGCGATGGGTTGAATGGGGTGAGTCGGCAGGGGAAGAAGGCCCAGAAGAGCGGGTAACAGCTCCAGGGCGAGGATGTTTCTGTGGTGAGGGGTTTGTATGAGGAGGGGGAATGACCCAGGTTTGCTGATGCTGTTGTTCCCTCATGGCCATGATCACTTCCTGCTGCTGTGCTAAACGTTGCATCTCAGCCTGGAGAAATGCCAAAGAGTGGTTGAGCTTTTCGATTGAACGTGTATACTCTGAGAGATCTGCTTCAGTGATCTGAGCATGGCTTTGTCCTCCCTCATCTCCTGAACCTGGTGTCTTCTGCCAGCAAGAGGGTGTGGTGCTTTGTTCTGCGCCGTCAGGTGTGTCCGCCTTGCTCCGGCCAAATTTAAATGTGGGACTTGTGCTCACCAACTTTCCTTCCCCATCAGTTTGACCCCCTTCGTCCCCACTAGCAGCCCCATCAGCTTTCCTCTTTACCACATTGAGGAATGCTGAGTGGCCCATCTTCTGCCGATGCCTCGTAAAAGCAGCTTCCACTTTCTTCTTTTGAGCTTCAATAGCTTTTCGTTTCTCTTCGAGCCTTATCCTCAGCTGCACCATCTCTGTAGCCATGACCTGTGCAGGGTCATTGGGTGGAAGCTGGACAGATGTGGGTGTTGTCTGAGCAGTAATGGGTGGTGTGTTTTGTTGACGGATGGGGCTGTGTTCAGGTGTTGGTGCCCAGGAGACTGATAGTGGGAGAGCAAACTCTGAGCTCTCTGGAGTGGTCTTCATGGAGCTGCTGCTTCCTCTGCCTGAATCTGGTGCTGATGGACTAAGCTTCCTCATCTTCTGCTCGGCAAAGCTGGTCAACTTCACTCCCGAGGGAGATTTACTCTGATTGCTTGGAGAGGGGCTTGGTGTGTCCACATCGAGGTCCATGTTTACGGAGAGGTCTTTCAAAGAGGAGTCTTCATCCAGCATGTCCTCTGTCCGGATGTGAATGCCGGTGTCCACCTCGGTGGTGTCTGCGGTGCTCAAAAGTTCTTTGGAATCAGATTCTGGCAGAGGGTCCAAGACACCAGCACCGCTCCCAGGGTCTTGGCTGTGCAGAAAGAAACCACTGTTGATGCCCTCTACAGGTTGTCTGGTTGGGTTGTGGATGATCTGGAGGGTTTCTTCCATAGAGGGAGCTGATGCCAGGACACTTCCATGTCCATTGGGGTATGCTTGCCTGCAGGACTCCACCCCTGCAAGGCGTTCTGGGCAGCCTTCTTCCTGGATGCCAATGCTCTGACCATTCACTGGCTGGAATGACAGGTTCCTCTTCATTCCCCGAGGCATGTGCTGGACCTTGAAACCAGAACCATCATCAGTGCTGATAGATCTAACCATTCCACGTGTAGAGGAAGGTACAGCAGGAGCAGAATCCCCTTTATCAAAGGGGATGTCAAATGACACCCCGTAAGGCCCAGACCTATAACGAAAGAACAAAACTGTAAATAAATCTGCAGGTATGTGATTAGTGGTTAATTTAACTCAGTGAGCTCTTTAGATTTAACTCGAAATGACCACATCTCGTGATAAGTAGATGTAATTACCAACCTTTTCTCTTTGGGCCATGTGCCTAGATTCCCATCAACAAAAGACATGGAGCTAGACCTCTTGATATCTCCTGGATAACAAAAATCAGATAGAAAACAGGTAAAAACAATAGAATTTCAATTACCCAATAAAACAGCTAATGTTCTTGCTGTGAAAATTATAATTACCTGTGTTACGAGGCTGGGGTCGAAGGGGTAAACTATAAATTTACAGAAAAAGATGACAATTTTTAATTTTTAAATCTCGTGAATCAACATAACTTTACACAAAATTCTTACAACACTCTACCTGGGTCTTTCAGGACTTGGAGGTCTTTCCATGAAGCTTCTCTTGGTAGCTTTGGAGATTGGAATGAAAGGCATACTTTTCAATATGGATGATGGTTCTGGAAGGGTGAGATGGAGAGAAAATTTGTTTTCACAATGCAGATCATTCTATTTCCAGTTTAGGAAACCTACAAGTATGTTGTATTTAACTTTTTATACTACATTTTCAAACAAACTAAACAAAACTGTAACTTGAATTATAATGCTTGAATTTATTACTTGCCTGTCCCTTCATTGTCAAGCATTCTTGGCTTTACAAAAGACGGCTTAACCACCTCAAACCACCAGAACAGCTCGGCCATGAACACCAAATAGTTGTTCTGAGGGGGAAAAAAAACAAATGTTAAACCCATTTGATCTGAAGATTCTTCAAAGATAAATATAAGTACTTTCTATTGGTCAACTTCTACTAAATTACAACTGCACTGAATATATTTCCCCACCATGTGTCACTGTGGACTTCAAGAAGATATGCAGTGATTAAATTTTCATCAAGTTTGTCCCTTTCCACACAATGTCTGCAAACGATTTCCAGCTTAATTTCCAGCTATTTTTAAGCATTCCTTTCAGCAGGTTAACACATTTTCTGAGGACTGATAAAATAATTATTACCTGCTACACTGAAAAAAAAAATGTGCTGGAGCCAGGATTTGAGAAATGTCAGAAACTACAAGAAGCCAAAAAGGCTAAATAAATTTTTTCATAAGTATATTTTATGATTTCAGTCACAGTTGTGCAACCAACCAGTTAACCTAATTCACACTAGGTAAATGTTGATATTTTGTGACACTGCTGTGCCATGGCATGTCCATTTCTAAATCAGGTCAACATACAGTAGGAGGTCAAACCGCTAGATTGCCCTGCTCTGAAAAAAGAGCCACCATTTCAACACATAATACATGCTGCAAATCTGGATATACCAAAGGAGAAATTCTAGAAAACTGATATTAATTTTGTAATAATTCTAACACATAGCAAAACTGTAACATTTCTTAAAGAAAGTACATTAGCATCTTGTTTTGCTTAAATGCATTTTAAGGCTCAAATGCTGAAGTATTCTAAATCATGTGTTCATGCAGCTCCCATAAATATGCAGTATGGGAGCTCTGAAGCGAGAGTGACCTTGAGGGAACACACCCTCTAACCACCCCTCAATCTGCGGTCCCCAGACAAAGGCAGTGGTGCATGGATCAGCGCCAACGACATCCTTTTCACTTCATCAGCAATATTTTGCTCTGCTAAGCAAAAAAACTACCACACACACACACACACACAAATCAAACATTCACTCCACAAGCCTCTAAACTGCAGCCCAAGAGCCCACCAGGAGGTGCAGAGGCAATTAACACTACTGACACTTGTCTATTGTGGCTGTTACTGCAGCATTTTACAGTTTTTCTTCATGTTGGAGCCCACATGCTAGTGTGCAGAACTCCAAAACCAGTCTTTTCTAGGTGCTTTCAGTAATAAAAAGTAATGTTATCAACATGCACAAATAAAACTTCTTTCAGCTAAGTTTTTTCTTACTCAACATAATTTTTTTTTAAACTGCTAGTCAAACCATGCTATTTACCTTTAGGGTTTTATCCTTTAAGGTTTTGATGAATAGAAATGCAGAAAAAGGTGCAAGAATGATGATGAGATCTCCTTATATCTGAACCACCCAGGCCTTGTTTTTCCTTTCCATCTGTTCCCCTGTCTACTACTGACACCCCAGGTGTGAGTGCTGTAGTATAATACCACCCCTAAGCAAGCATGCACTCACACAGATCACCCACTGCCCCACCTATCTTCCCATTGTTTGGCTCTACTACTTCTGACGTTGCCTGGTTTGCAGAACTGCCAGATTTTGCTGTTTGGAGATTTAAGTGTGCAGCTTTTAACCTGACTGATGATTAATGAGATTTCTAGTGGGAAGAAGTAGGATGAGTGGGGGTGGTGGCTAATCCACTCTGCAGGGATTGAGATGTCACACACACAATATAATAATGAGACACAAAAAGGCACTTGTGGTGTGTATTGCTTAAAGCCAATAAAAAAGTCAATGGCAGGTCACTCAGACACACCCTGTGAGTGATATCATTGAGTTCTGCAGGAGACAAGGACATGCACCAACAATTCCTGGGGATTTAATCCCAACAAGAGGTGGGACGGAAGGTTGATTAAAGGATATGGGTCTAGCAGGCAGACAGAGACAATCACACAAATGTGGAAAATCCCACTCTTTCATTTCCTGCCAAGTTTATTGAGCTACTGTCAGTCCAGAGGGGAAAACAGATCTTACAATTTCAGACCGAGTAGAAAGAAAAGCTGGTGTGGCAGCAGTGACTTAAACAGATAAAACAGCATGTCGTTTGTTAGTATCATTAAACTGGCTACCTGTAAAGCTTAGAAAGAAATTTAAAATATTATTGTTGTTTTTAAGACATTAAATGGGGGCCGCCTGTGTATATTATTGAGCTCACTCACTATTTACAGTGAAACACTTAAAAGAAACTGTTTTGTTTTGTTTTGTTTTTTAATTTACCTACATAAATAAAATTACTAGATTTATTCTAATTATCTTTATACCCTTTACCGCACCATATTAACCTACTTGGGGATCTGAACTTAGTATCAGTCAGATGCAGTAGTTTTACATTTTACAGAAAATCGAGGTGTCAAGCCATTTTCCCTTGTGAAATATCCTACTTTCTGTCAAATAGACCCTCACAGTGAAACCACCAGAAAATGGAGGACCAACTAACTGAGATTCATGCAAAGCTTGATGTCCAGTGGTTAAAAGATAGTCAAAAACCAGACATGGTGAACAAAATTTCCATTCTTTCAACCACAGATGGTAATTTAGATGTGTTGTGAATTAATTAAATGCAGAGTGTCTAAAAGGGGAGTCATTAAGGCTGAGATGATTTACTAAGCCAAGCCCATTACTTAAGGGTAATGGCTAAGTTGTGTATGTAATGAATGGTTTTAGGAGGTTAGGTTTTAAAGGCTAACACATTGTGTTTTATAAAAGCATGGTGGAACTCAAGTGGAATTGTCATGTCTAAAGAAACCTATTGTTTAAGCACTCATCCCACGTCCACCGTCTTTTAAGTATTTTACATTTATAGAAATTTGCAATAGACATGTGATTTTACATGAGCAGACATGAGGATACTGATGAAAGTTAAACTGTCTGCCTTCAATTTTAATTTTGATTATGCTGAATGATTAAAGATGTTTGCAAAACTATACAACCCACATGTGCTGATAGATTGAGATTAACTTAAGAGCAACACCATCTTAAGAGTAAATAAACAAGCTAGCGTGAGTATGTGCACTGGGAGTTAGCTGAACCCCCGTGATTCTCTTCAATATTACTGATCATATCCTTCCCTCACCTTCTTAATGGCTTCACACTCATGCTACCCCTGTCCTGTTTCCAATTTCTTCTGCGACAACAGCCCCCTCACCTCGCCTCGCCTTAATGTCTCGGCTCAGTCTTTATAATAAGGTCTCCATTAGTGTGACGGGCTGCGGCACACAGCCACTGATGTTGTGTGTGCCTGGAATCCAGGTCAAGGTTACCGAATTTGACTTGTTCGCTTTGCAGTTCTGCCTTTTATTGCTTCTTTCAGACAGTAACTGTGCTCTGCTGGGACAGCTTTATGTCTGCAAAAATCAGTGTCAGCAAAATGATGCTGCTGGCTGGACTCAGAACACAATCACTCTTCTTTTTTCTTCATTTAAGCTCTGTTGACAGTGACATGCAGCTTTTTTGGAGCAACACTTTTAATCTGATACATTATAGTTATACACTTATGTTATAACATTAGTTTTAACCTTTGAACCGCCACAGCAATCCTTCACTTGTGTTGTCTCTGTTCAAACACTCAAAGCCTCTGTTTTGCAACACAAATTCTAAGTACAGTGCTCAAAATCCTTGAGCTTTTTGAGGAAGAACATCATTCGCAATCTGATTTGCGAATGATCAGATTGCGAATCTGATCATTCGCAATCTGATTGCGAATGACTTTAACATTCTAGAATGTTAAAGTCATTCTAGAATGACTTTAACATTCTAGAACATGAATAAGCTTCAATCTAAACACTTCCATTGTTTAGATTGGGACAATCTAAACAATGGATAAGGTTAATTTTCATAGGCACGATGTTTTCACGGTGCAATGATTATTTCCAGTCACAAACAATTTTGCATGTTGGTCAAAAGGTTTATTTTTATTTCACCATGGTCAAGAGGGCATGAATTTTTTGGAGGAAGCATAAACGTATTGTAATAAAATACTAAATGTTTTGCTTTTTTTAAATCACAGTAATGAGAAATACAACTATTCCAACCCGTATATTTATATTGATAGTATTACCTTATGATAAAGTTTGTGTATAATTATGTTCACATTAAATCAGTTGATTGTTTGGAACCTGACATGTTTTTTGGTTAGACAGAAGTTTGTCCTTTCAGTGACCTGTATTCTGTCTCTGCTCAGAGCAACACGCCTGAATCCAAAGACACGTTTAGACAGCAGCAAGCCAAAGCCAGACTCATCCATCAAATCACACACCAGCGTACTGTTTATGCAGCACAAAGGGGAAGAGACTGATAGTCACCACAAGAACAAAAACATGAAGCACACAAGGAAAGTTGCAATAAACCCTCCAACCAACAGAAGGGTGTTATTAAAGGAACAATTAGGTTGTCTGCACTGTGATTTGTTTTCTGACGTTGTGATATTCATGTGCTTCAGAAGCCACAATGGCTATTTGATGAAAAGGATAAAATGTAGGAACAAGAACGTAAATCCTCCAAAATGCAACTGACATAGACATTAGGACCTCAAAGGAAGCAGTGGACAAAGATCAGGATAGCTTATTTGCTGTTCATGCACTTTTAAATCTGGCAAAGATTTGGAAAAATATTTTAAATAAAATGTAAAACAGAGAACAACAAAAAAACAACGCTTTTCTATTTCAAAAAGTACATCAGTCTGACATGGTTGACATATTTGCCAACTATTTTAGCCTGTTTTATTGGCTACGTGTGCGTTATTATTGCTGCAGGAAGAAAAGTAGGGCAGCAAGTGAGTTTAGCAAAAAATGAAAAACAGGAGTTGTTTCTAGGACAGATGCACTCCAGCATCATCGCACGTAGCAAGAAGTTTACACAAATCTACATAAAGATGCTAACTTTATGAATACATTACAGACAGCAAGTCTGTAAGCTGAAGCATTAACAAGGGAAAAGAAAAAAATAAGAGGGTTTTAGTGAGACACATGCAAACCAAAAATTACAAGTGGCAGAAGTAAAGAAAACTCAAAGCCTGATAACAACACAAAATGAAAAACACAAGGGAATGTCTCACAAAGAAGTGGGACCTAAAATAGGGTAAGAAAAACAACGTAAAAGCAAATAGTATAGAAGAAAAAAGCTAAATAAATGCACACAGCAGCAGTGCAGCCTGTATGGAGTTCTCCAATTTTGTGGTTTGAACAGAGCGTTTTTTTACAAGAGGTTTTTCCACAGCATGACTCACTCCACTGGCGTGCAACCCAACTTATTTTTTTCTTATTTTTTTTTCTTTCTCCCTATACACAGCTATGCCATATGGGTTTCTTCTCTGTGTCACACAACAAATCCACAAAAACAGGCAAAACAAAAAATTTCCTAATAATGTATCAGTGAGTAGAATCAGCTAGGACAATAAGCCAGAAATGATCCCCATCGGAAAAAAAAACAACAAGAAGTTTAGAACTGCAGACCTAAACATTATGAAATCTTTAATGATAATTTCAACATGATAATCTTGAACTTTTTGTCTTTTGTTGAAGAAAGATTATGCATGCTGATTCAGGCTGTACCTTGATGGTTGAGGAGGCGTAGAGCATGTCCTCCAGGCTGAAGTGGCAGCAGCTGTTCAGGTTGTCTTTGCAGAAGTCCTGAATGAGCTGCAGGTTGTAGAGACGGTCGGCCAGACTCATATTCTCCTTCAGACAGACATCTATGAGAGCAGACAGATCCATCAGCTGTCAGACAAAATTTGATGACAAGAGAGCTTTCCACTGCACTGGTAGATGAACAATCTTTTTTTTCTTTTTTCCAGACACAGCTGAGGTAGCTTTTTTTAACTTTTCCTCACACTTTTGTAAAAGTCTTAAATGTTAAGATAGTGGCTTACTGTTATTTAATAGTGGGTTTAGCTGCCACTTTATGTTTTTTCCCCCGATTCTCTCTAAAATGAATGAATTACCACGTGTTTACAAAGTAAATAGGTTTGTTTACTTGGAATGCATCTTCTGTTTGTGAAAGACAACTGATCGACTCAGTGAACCTACACTATACCGTCTCTTTTCTGACATCAGAATCTAAAAACAGCAACTGTTTCCATTTCGTCTCCTTACCATCCAGGGGAAGCAGCTGAGGGCAGTAGAAATGCAGCAGTGCACCCAGAGCCGAGCCGTCTGTGCTGTCCTTAAGCAGGTTGTCCACTGGGGGGATCCAGGGAGCCAGCTGGGTAGAGGCCTGCTCTTTCCGATAGCGAGCCTGTTGATATAAACAGCTATAAACCCAAGTGCTTTGCAGAACAGCGTCTTGCTTAGATCTTCAGTAGTTTGCAACTCAGACTTATCCTATTGTTTCTGTTTTTCATTCACTTAATGGGAGGCAAAATTAGGCACAATTAATGGAGCGACCCTCACAACAGCTGGGCTTTCATTAGAGCTTTCAAGAAATGGCAGATAGTTGAGAGAACAGTGTGAATTTAGAGGATTTACTCAAGAATGAAGGTAATTAAATGACTTTGGAAATTAAATGATATATGCCAAAGACAAGAAACAGTAGCTTTTTAAATGATCTATATTCAAATGTTGTAAAGTGGTTAGATTTATTTTTTTCTAGGTGAAATAAAAAACTCATGGGGCTTGTTACTCAAACGACAATAACTAAAATATGGATTTCAAACTACAACAGTAATTCTTCCTTCCTAGATGTCTAAAAACTATAAAGTATTTTTTCTTGTCTAATATTTAATCATGGGAGAACTTAAGCAATTCCTCAATGTTGTATAACCTACAGAATATAAGGAAGGATGTAATAAATAGGTATGGCCACAATCGAAAAAAATAAAGTTTTCGTGGGTTTCACTAAACTTATCCCTACATGCAGCAGATACTGAAGCCATTTTAATAAGAATCAGAAGATTTTTGTCATCTATCTGATGTGTATAAAATGACAAATAAATGACCTGTTGACAAGACAAAGGGAAATTCTACATCCACAACAATCAAATGAGGTAGAGCTGCACAATATATGCAATCCAAATTGTTATTGCAATATTAATGTATTCATATTCATTTGTAATGGCTTGCTTGGCAATATTAAATTTGACCAGTTTCTCTAACCTTCATTATTTTTGATCCCTGTCAGAGGGAGAAGTCATAGAATTTAGTGGTATAAAAAGCGAGATCCAAAAGCTCTTACCATGTATTGAGCTATGAAAAAAGGATTAATTAGGTAAATCTGGTATTAGTAGCGACTAATATTGTGACAATGTTCAACATTAACATTGCAATAGCATGTTTTTCTAATATTGTGTGGCCCTGTGGCAAGGATGAAATAAATCACTATGAACACACAGATGCAAAAGGGGCAGCAGTGATACGTGGACTTACAGGCACAAGCTTCATGTACCACTTGGTTGGAGACTGCAGCAGCGAAGCAGAGGGAAAGGGAACCATAAAGAAATGTTCTCAATCAGATTAGTTAGTAATGCAATTAGTAACTTAAGCAGTAACATAAAAGCATTGACACCAAAGTAAAAAGTGTTGGTTATTGTTTTTGTGTGTATGAAAGACATCCCACTCATCTTAAAAAACTGTATAGCTTAGTTGTAAAATGTTTAAATTGCTTTCGCTGTTTGGCTTTTTGTCTTTTCTTTCATGTGGACACACCAAAACAACTGTCACATCTTAAAGTTCTGATGTAAGAAATGTGTGGTAAGAACATTTACTGTGATTGGGTCCTGACTTTGTAGTAAATGACATAAACATGCCAAAGTGTACTTTTTGGAAATTAAAATTCATGGGGATGTATTCAAGAAAACTAAGAAAAGAACAGGTTTCCTTCTCCTAAAACCATTTTGATCACATTTGTAATATTTAGAGACTATTTTAGAACCTGTTAGCCATGATGCTGTTATTTACACTCATTTTGAGCAATCACATGCAATTACATAAGCCTTTTTGACCTGAGATAATGCATTATAATTCAGAGGAGCAAATATCAAATATCAAAGTACAACTTCCCTTTAAGGGCTATGATTAAAATGCCTTGAAATCGGTATTTTAAATTTGACAGTCACTTTTCCATGCCAGTTCCAATAGATTCTCACTAAAATACCAGAGTGTATCTTGACTGTTCAAATGCTCACTGTCAAGTTAATAAAAACCCGTCTCAGGAAAGAGAATCCAAATAACATTTCCACCGCATTCCTGTCAAAATCTGTCAGCTATCCTCTGACGATGTAAGCTGCTTCCAGAAGAGGCTTGTTGCACCTAAAAGCTAATTCCCACACTACCTTGAGGAACCAAAGAGCCAAAATTCACATGTCGATCAAAATGACGAGCATTTCCATAACTTCAAAGAAGGAAAGCTGTGATTTGTGGGGAAAATGCAGACACACTAATGAAATCATCAATATAAATCGAAAAGGCACAAAACGTAAAAAAAAAAAAAGAGAGAGAGAGAGAGAGAGAGAGAAGCTGTCCTGGATTTTCCCGATTTGATTAGTGTCACAGCGCTCTCCCACACCTGATCTAATCCACTCAACATATTAGTAGTTAATCTGTTTTATCTGTTGGTCAGGATGTCAGAATAATTTATCATACGATATATGTAAATAGGCAAGAAATAGAACTTATCAGCTTATAAACATGAGGAAAAGAAAAGGTTTAATCCCAATCTGTGCAAATGAGTGGCAGTCAATTGATAAGTAACACTAGCTGTAAATACTTTGTTTTTCAGCCACAAGAATTAGGATTATGTTCATTTTATTGTCATCAGCATAAAAAATTTATGACAATTTAATGTTCCTACAGGCATGAAAGTATTTACTCCCTTAAGTTTATTTAAATATTTTCTATCCCAGTGTTTGTACAGTTTTTGCTATCACAATTACATTCACTAATAACATCCAATGATATTTCTAACAGATGGTTTCTGCGTCAACAACTTGAAGTAAATCTAATTCTGCTTTTTCCCTTCAACCCAAAGCCTGAAAGTTTTCTGTGTCCGTGCCATAAAGTCATTGTTGTGGAAATGTGCATCTGTAGACTGAGACAAACTACCAACTCCCTCCAGGGCCAGGAGTCAATTAAGCTGTGCTCTTCAACAGTCCAAAGTAAGGAAACTCTCAGAGGCCGACCTGAAAACCAGCAAAGGCAAATTTGAAAATATTTATTCAGGTGTCTTTATGACCAGATACAGTGGAGTTATGTGAATGGATTTCTTAGCAATGCTAACAAATTTTATTCAAAGGTCAGCATGCACTTTTCAGATCATTCAGGCTCCAAATACCACAGCCTGCTGCCACAGCTTGACAACAAGAGGAAGACTGTCAGCTTCTAACCTGATGTTAGACTTTTCACTGAATAGAGCTACACCGTGTATCCACCAGTCAAACCCATGAGGGCACATAAAGTCCTTAGAGGAAAAAATAAATCAACCTTCCAAACACTAGTCATGTTGCCACCATCACCCCTACAAATAATTGATGGGATAAAATAAAGTCAGTGTCGCCTCGACTGCCCTAGAAGGGTGTGTGTGTCTCTCACTGTCTGTTTGCGTGACTCATACTAACTGCAGACCTAGAGCAGACAGTAGGAGGGTGAGGGTGAGGGACACAAAGCTGCTGGAGGTAGCAAATGTAACATTGCACTTCTTTGAAGGCAACTGGTTTTTAGTAACTCTATTTTCCCTCTCATAATGACAATGAACTTTTCTTCTAAGAAAATGAATAGCAAACCACTGATTATTTAAAGTAAAACTTTTAACTATAGTTCTCTTTGGGTATCAAGGGTTGTTTTGTCTGCTGGACGATCCTTGATATATACTGTGATCAACATAATGAAGAGATTTCAAAATTGTTCCCAATTATGCATCAAAACCCGTGAGCCTTACCGTTATCTAAGCTTGACTAAATAAAAAAAAACAACAAAAAAACATGCTGTCTTTTGATGTGTTTACAGACAGAAAAAAGTGCGAGATTTCAGTTTTGGGGCACTTAAAGGACATATTTTCCAGTACATTACCTGCTGATCACTGTTTAGAGTTAATCAGTTGGAAACTGCCACCTTTTGATCACTGCCTGATTGGTGCATGACAAAATGATATCATACACAGTATTATAACATCTTTAATCTAAATAGATATGCTAAAAAGTTTGCACTTTACCACATCCCCATTACAATAATAAATTACCTACCTAACATATAAGTTATTATGTAATTGCTGCAATGAGAGTGATTTGATGTTTTGCTAAAGTTTTGGTTGGATGGTACAAATAACATTAGACTTAACAACAATTAGAGTTGTCCAGAGAGCCTGAAATCTGTCTGTTACATACATTAGTTCATCTGAATATGTTCAAATGAAGCATTTAGCGAGTTTGTCTATTAAACTAGAGCAAAGTCTGCCATAAGCAAAAGACATAGAAGTCACAACAAGGACGCAACACCAACACACACACAGCATTTAGGGCTAGTAGCTTCGAGGTTCATGAGGACAGTGGAAGGTCAACTCCACAGCTCATGGGCCAAACAAGGGGATATGTTTTCACCCAAAAGACAGCATCAGACCAGGCTAAATAGGTAACAATAAGTGACCATGTTTACCATTCAGTTTTTGTAGTACAAAAAACGCTCAGAAGATTCAATGAGGATATGATTTCACTTTCTGGTTCCACTTCACCAGTTAAAGCATGTGTGCCTTGCTGTGTGTTTGTGAAGGATAGCTGAGGCATGCACTGCTGTGTCTGCACACTGACTGGTCAGATCATCGTCAAACACTGTGCAGCCCTGAGAAAAGGAAGTGCAGTTCTCCATCTCTGGAGGTCAAAACAAGGCAGTTGAGCTGCCAGTTTAGCATGAGATGGGCTTTTAACATCTTTAAAATGAAGCAACACCAATGGTGTTATGTCAGAGTGTGTTGTATGGCATAACTTGGGAGAGAGAGATGGAAAAAATAAAAAGAAACATTTTTTTTTTTCCCTTGGGGGCAAAAGAAATGGTGGTAGGACACATGACAACAATATGTCAGTAATGAATAAAATAATTTTGTCTCAGTCCCTGAACATGTTTAAGGTCCAGGTGACAGAGAGGAAGTCACAGCAGCATTTCAAAAGTCAATCCTTTCCTTAAAACTGCTGGCAGTGACTATTCAAGGACATGGAAGGGAGACGGACAGACAAGGCATGAAGGATAAACATGAAGGTGAGTCCATGAGTGACATCATTCACCTCCTCTTCCTCCCTCTGACATGTTGTTTGGAACTCTCCTCCTCACTGCTGCATAATAATAAATGCATCACAGATGCTAAAACAAAGTGGAGCCATAAAAATACTAGGTACATCCACTCCCGCTTCAGTAGCAAACTATGATCCATTTTTATTGCTACTGGATAATAAATTGCTATGATAAAGATGCCATAAAATCAGACACCGGCTGTGTGTATTACTGGAAGAGTCAAAATCTTACAAACAGCTGCACTGTGGAGAAACTTGGATCCAATTTTACAGAGGAGTACGTTTGCATCACTCATCGGTCATGAAAATAATAATATTAATAATAATAATAATAATAATAATAATAATAAAACTGTCAGAGTTCTTGCATGCAATATAATCTGAACTTAAATTTTATCATATGTTGTGGTATTTACTGCAATAAGGATGTAAATGAATATGAAAGAAGCTGTTACTATGCCTAAATTGTCTATTTCCATCACATAGTTTCAGTTATCTAAATGATGCGGACCTTAAAAAAATACTATAATTATAGCTGTTTTAATTGACCAGTCACCTGAATATATATTTAATATAATTGTTTTGCAAATTAGAGAATAGTGCTTTTAAAACAGCATACAGTTGTAATCTGTATGAACATCAAATGCAATACAACTTTTTGTGCACATTTCTGTCAATGCATGTTATCTAAAGAATGAAATGCTCATTGTGATATATGTCGAGCATTAATGAGTTCTTGCAATACTCAGTGGGTAAGAAACTGTTTTGGTAAACAGACTCAAACAGGCAGAATACAGAGACTATTTCAGTTATACATAAAAAATAAAAATAAAAAACATAGGCATCACCTCCGTGTCTTAGAGTATGAAAAATAAGCACTGATTCTGGAGAAAGTTACATAAGCGATCTGTGACTGCGGGCGAATCCTGAACAAGGTTCAACCAAGACTAAATAACTGCTTATCTTATTAGACTGGATAGTCCTGACCCTCTGACAAACATTCAAAAGATGAGTGGGTAAACATCAATGCCTTTAATATCTAATCTCTCAGTTTGATATTCATTAAACCAACAGTGAAACAAAAATATCTGAATGAGATTTTTTCTGATGCTGGCTGAGTTTAAACAGCTTCCCACAGCCAAGAAACTTGTCTGAGATACTGTAGTAACACAGAGGTCTGGGAAAAATAAGTGCCAGTCAAAGAGAAATGCTGTGGTAAATCCATTACTCGGAGCCAAGGATTTCACTCAGCTCAATTGAATGTGTCCATCACACAGTGTACAGTATATGCAGTGTGTGAAGTGTTACAGCTAGATGACAAAAGTCAAAAGAAAACACCCACCCTAGGACTCCCAGTCTGCTCAGCACTCAGTGTCTCCTTCTTCTTCTGTTCCTGAGCAACGTCTTTCAGATACTCATTTACCTAAAGGGGGAGGAAAAAAAATAATACTCTATTATCAAAGAAAGAAACAACATCTTTGAGAATGTAAAAAGCAGCTCCAAGTAATTAAATAAATTAAACAATGATGGTTTTACATTGCAAAACACAGATGATTTGATTTTACTTGTTTTAATTCAGTGTGCTATAAACTGCACGCTGTGGAAGTAGTGAGTATTCCAACGGGGAGCCATATGCCTTTCTAGCGGGAGACCATGACCACACCTCCTGCAACGCTTTGTCTGCTCTGAGTGTGTTTGAAGCCCAGATCTGGAAGCCCTCCAGAGCTGCAGCTAGAAGAATGTAAACAGAGTCTGACTGGATTCTGCTCCAGTGCGTCTGCGAGCCATCTGTGCATGCAGCCCTGCAAAAGCAACCATGTTGCAATTTATGTGGATGGGAGAAATATATTAACAGCTGATTTGTTTTAGAAGTAGTGCAGGTTCAAATCTCGTCATGTTATATTTGTTGTAATAGCATAGTGTGAAATACTAGAAGAATGTTTTGTTTTCAAGCTATTAAGTGGCTTTTTGCAAATTCATATAGGACACTGAGAGGGCTTTTTGTGAGAAACTGATTTTGTTTACCCATTTTATATCATAAATGCCAGATGAGCAGAGTGTTTGTTGAGTTATCCATTTCCACAAGCAACAGTGTGAATGTCATTTGTAGAGATAACTGGTTTAGATTGACATAAGCCCATATCCTGTTTGGTTCAGTTAGAAGTTCCAAATTTATGTTGCCCTTTTGTTTTATCATCTAAAATGAGTCCCTGCGTGTTCCTCAGGCCTGTCTTACAAGTCTAGATAGATAATAAGCTGTGTTCTTTTACAGAGAGGTTTATGCTGTAACAACAGTGCCTTGCAAATGTATTCATACCTCTGAAATCTTTTACAAACACGACCTTCAAAGTTGTTTATTTGAAATTCATGACAGGCTAATATAAAGTAGTGCATAATTGCCAACAGTAATGCAAATAAAACATGGCGTCAAAGTTTTTACAAATAGAGTGACAAACTTACTCCCCCAGAGTTACGATGATACTGCAAACTACTTCTGTGATTAATGTTGTACTTGCTTGTCAGTGCAGATGTTCAGCCACCAACACTATTCATAATGTCCTTCAGCTGAAGGACATTATTTTTTGAGAAAGGCCCTCAAAAAATAGCTGTGTCTATACTGAGATTTAATCATACACAGACGGACTCTGTTTATTGAATTGATGTCTTCTGAAAACAATTGTTTGAACTGAAATTTATTTAGCAGTACCAGACTACAGGGGATAATAAACAATGCAAGTCCCAGTTTACAGAAAGACTTGCAGCAAACTGGAAGGAAAAAGAGAGAGAAAAAAAAATCCACAATCATGTATCTTGTGTTGAACTGCCACATAAAATTTCAATATACTGCAGGTTGTTGTTACACACTGATGTGACAAAATGTGAAAGATTTTAAAGGGTGTGAATATTTTCCCAAGGTAATGTATTTATGTTAAGTTCCGTCAGTCAGTCTAATACAAGTTTTAGTTTTTAATTATAAAAATATGTAGTGAGAAATGTTTTATTTTCTGTTAAACAAACAGTAACCTACATTTTGTATGGATAAGCAGATACAATTCTAGACATTGGAATTAATATAATTTCAGGGATTAAAGCCTTTAACTGCAACAGAAAAACAAGACCAAACCTTGTTAATCCAGGTGGTCACAGCGTCCTCTATATCATATGGTCTTTCCTCCTCAGAGTCGCCGGATGAATACTGATGAGTGCAAGCCATTACCTTCTCCACATTTACCGTCTCTACTGTGTACGCCATCATCAGAGTGTCGATCATGGCCAAGTGGGCACCCTGGGAGAACAACAGCACAATAGTTAGCAGGTGAAAACTAACAGTTCATGTGCAGTTAAGGGCTGGTCCAGTTTATCCACATTAATGGTGGAGTGTCTTAACTTTTCCAAAGTCTGACTTTTTGTCTTGTGTCATATTAGACTTGTGTAAAATATGGCAGAAGGGCAAACATAATTTAGTAAATAAGGACATTATTCTTTATTAGTGCATTTGATTATTTGTATCCTAATAAATCAGATACATTAAAACACATAGTGCTATGAAATTGTTATTTGACAACATTTTTTCTGTGCTATTTTAATGCATACGTAATTGAAAATGATTAGTATATTTTTAGCAGCATTTATTTCCAGTAGTTAGCGCCCAAAGAATGAGAAAATCCCATTTTTTGAACAGTGTAATTGGGTGTGATGTCATTCGCAACTCTGACATCTGGGGTAAATCGCACACAGCTGAGTCTCGAACAATCAACATAATATTCTCTTCACTTTACAAGAAATAGGATCTTAAGATAAGTAACTGCAAGCTGTGAGAAATGAAACAGAGAATGAGCAATTAAAAAAACTTAACTGAGTTTGTACACCCGACACACTGATCAGTGTCCTATTTTAACCGTGACCAGATTTTTACCTCAGTAAGATAATGACCACAACATAGTCTGGCGATGAGACTCGTCAGATTCACAGAGAATTAAAAAGCACCGGCCATTTGACAAAATTGAACACCATTAAAATGAAAATAAAATCTCTTTTCTCTAATGAACATCTGATGAACCTTAGCTTAAACCCATTGTTTCCGTTGCCCTGGAAACAAGTGTCTCCATCCCTTTCATCCCCTGTTACGAGACCCAGTTTTCTCGCAGTGACTGTTAGCCTTTGAGAATCCAATTAAAGCATATTTCGGGCAGCAGAGTTCATGTAACATAAGTGTCATCTATTATATGTGGTTGCTCCACTTGTTATTGCAAAATCCCAGGTTTTTATTTGAAAAGTATATTGCTGCATCTATCAGGTTTTTGTTGCATAATGTTTTCAACAGCTAATTACGTAAAATATGGATGATACCTACCTACCTTACTTTTAAAGAAAACTAGACTTGCTCGATGATTTTACAAACCCCTAAAAATATCTGAGATTTTACAAAGTCTCTCTGTTTCCATAAAATCGTGAATACACAATGTTTATTGAACTCAAGTCACATTTTCAATCCAGTAAATGGCAAAAAAAACAAACAATGGTCTAAATACATATGCTTTGTAAATCGAAGCATCCAGAATCATAGCAATAGTCACAGTCCTGGTCATGTAGTCTTAGTTGTTCAGCACACTTTAACATATTTAAATAAAATTGGATAAATTGTTTTGGCATACAGAAATAACTATGAAAACCTGTAATTATTCAAGCATTGTCTCTGTAGAAATGATTGGCCAGCAATAATCTAAAGTCCTTCCTAAGTAAAAAAAAAAGAAAAAAAAAGGAATGAAGCAGTCGAATATTTAGATTATTGCATCATATTAGCATCTTCACTCAGCATTCCTTGTTATTTAGCTGTAAACTTACCATTTAGATGAACAACTTGCTCTGCCACTAATTTCTATGAACAAAGTCTTAGAAACCTGAAACAATTAATTCATTATCTTTGAAATGTGATAAAATACTATGGACAGATTTATTCATAAGATTCTCCCTAAATTAAAGAATGAAAATAATCTATCAATCTAATAATGATGGAGAATTTGCAGCTCAGACTAAATTAACTGTGTGAAATCTCATTAGTGTGATGTTTCATTTCCTCTAACTGTAATTTGGCATCAGAGCACCAAAACAACCACATCTAATAACACACTGCCAAACTAGTTCCTACTGGCCCTCAATAAGCCTGTCCAAACAGTGTTTAACATAATCCCAGAGACACGCATACTCAGACAGGCACAAAGATACTATCACTAGTTTTTAAAACTAAATTTTTTTCTACACTTGTGCAACAAGACACTTGATGTAAAGCAACAGTAATTTTAAAAAAGCCAAGAGATCATTGAGAACCCTCAAAAGACTCTTTAGGAGCACATCTGCTAAGTAACATCACAACATTGATTTGGATGTAATCTGGTCTGATAACATAAAATGACAACAGGGGGAGTTAATCTTGTTAAGTAAACCACAGACCCACAGTCTCTAATTATTTTGAATGTTGTCAGGGTAATGTGAGGGAAGATGTGTTACAGTGAAAACACTACTTCAGATTTAGGAGCTCCTCACACTACTCACACTATAGATGTTGATATAGTGATAGTAAATATTGTCTCATCGCCAGACTATGTTGTGGTCATTATTTTACTGAGGTAAAAATCTGGTCACGGTTAAAATAGGACACTGATCAGTTTGTCGGGTGTACAAACTCAGTTAAGTTTTAATGCCTCAGTAATTAAAAAATTACTTGTTCTGTTTTGCATATATAGCTACATTGTTCACAATTTAAACATGTAAAATTGTAAGAAAGGATAAAAGAAAAAAATCTCAAAATTTGAAATCCTGAGACTCTGGTTAGTCAGACGGCGCTGAAAAATAGGTGCAATCTCTTGTTCATAAAAGTACAACTATAGCAGAGTAACAGTAAAAGTCAATATTATACTTTGAAAATATACTGGTTCATGGATTTTAAGGCTGTTTTGAGATTGATTGATATTCATGTAAGTGGATTAATACTTTTCTCTTTGAGAAGCTTATTTGTTAACTTTATTGTTTACAGAATGGCAACAATTTCTGCTTTTAGTCTGCAGCAGAGCTGCCAACTAGCCAAGTTACGACCTAACCCTGTAACAAAGCATCTGTTGTAACAAAACAAATACAAATGTCTAATGGTATTTATCTAAATTTAGAAAAGGCCTCTCTAATTGGTCTGTGCAACAGTACACAAAAGCTTTGGCATGCATATGCACCAAAAAACATATTTCAGGTTATTTACAGTGCCAGATACAGAACTGTATACCAAATGACAAAGGATCCTGGGAGTATGAATCCACTTCTGATTAAATATAGTAGGATATGTAAAGACCGAATGGATGTAGCAACTGAATGGATGTAGGGAGGATAAAGGGGAAAAAGAATGAAGACCAAAGCTTTATTGCTGTTGTAACAAATCCACCCTGACATTTGTAGTAGAGATTTTTTTCCCCCGTTATATCATGATGGTTTATAACCTTTAGGTTTGCAGTGCACATATGCTTTCTATCAGCAACAATTAGCATCAAACTCCTCCAACTACACATTCTTGCAGCTGCTTTGCTAAATTTCAATAGATCGCTCTAGCTCACGAAGGTCAGACGCCTTGACTGGGGCACTATTAAGATTCCAAAAAGATTGCTGCTGTTTGACTTAGTTTTGACAAGATCAAAAATTCTGCCTGATAACTATAAAAATATGTAGTGAGGTATTTGATCACTATAATCATAATAAAATCCCTTTTAAACCATGCAGTCACTAATACGCCAACATACTTTAAAGAATAAAACCCATATTGTTGCTTTTTCAGCCAATTGAATCCATAAATCTTAAGCCGATTCCCCAGGAGGTAAAGAGATGCAGCTTCATGGTCGATATCCTGTTTCCATTGTATTGCCACACAGCACGCTCTCTGAGGAAAAAGGTAAATACCGCTCATCTTTAATACTGCATTGAAAAAAAAAAAGATGGCTAATCCTTTGTAGAAGGTTGACTTAGCATCGCATAAAAGAATTGCAAATGTGAACCACAGAGACCTGCTAAAAAGTGTCTGCAATGTATTTTTCTGCACAATCATGTGTCCATTGTAAATCCAACAAAAATCTCGGTAGTCAGTACTTTGAACCTTTAGTAGGCTTTGATGATAATAAGCATATGCAATGCATTCATCTTCCCAGCTACTGAGGCAAAGCATAGAAAAAGATCTTTAGGAAACCATTAGAATCACCACACTGACTTTATTTCTTCAGAAAATATGCAGCTGGAGGTTAGTACTACAAATACTCTGTTACACAGGAAAATCCCACATGTCAAGGCTTTAATGACTATTTATAGAAAAGAAATTCCACTAAACAAAGTGTTTTGAACTCACACAATACAAAGCAATCAAAGCAAAATATCCATTTAAAATTAGTTTGAGCACAAAATAACACTGAAATATGATCTGTTTTTAGTAGTACGGTTCTCCTGTGAAAGTTCTAGGCTAAAGCAGAGAAACTGAAGTTGTCTAATTTCAGGTAAGTACTCTGCTGGACATGGAAAACCACTTAGCTGTATCTCTCTTCGGTCTCTTCAGAGGTCAGAAAATGTTCTGAAAATAGAAAATGCTATACTGTGGAAAAAAAGGTTTTAACCTTTTACATGCACTTTGCCTTTTTATTTATGAACTGGCAGGTAAGGAGCATATGGATGAAGTCTTAAAATATGCAAAAAAAGTAAAAAAAAAATGCATAAAGTGGCATCTAATTAGAAAGGTGAAAAGATACTATAAATGTGTACCAAATTTAAGAATTTTCATCTGGAGAAGATATTTAATCAAAAATCCAAGTCTAGATTAACCAAAGCAGCATGAACAAGCTCAGTCAACAAGTAGGTAGGTTTAACTGCATTTTTCTCTTGCTGAAGGAGTAAAATACTCAAGCATAAATGTATTTTCATACATGTATAGTCTTCCTTACTCAGATCATCTCCAATTGGTTTTAACTTTCAGTTGGATATATGGTAGGTTGTCTTCAGTAGTCCACCAAAGAACCCGATTAAAAGTGCTCTCACACACAGTTTCACACATGCAGATTTTAACATCTCCAAAATGCCAACTGTGAGGTGTGGCATCGAATGTTTGGAGCAGCATACCTTCCCCCTGAATACAAAAAGAGCCTAGCAATTAGGTGAAAACCTCAAAGCTAACCTTAGATCAGTGTTCCTAGCCAGTGTTGACCCTCAAGTATGTGCTGAAAGAGGCCTCTGGTTTGAAAAAATATTGTATGCAGATAGAAGTAACAGTGCTTGTGTAATAAACCTCATTTTAATCAAAGTGGCTGTGGAACCTAATGGAGTAGTTCAAATTAAACTTCAAAGTGCTGTATTGCATGCTATTAAAAATCCCTCTCTAGGAGCTTTCTCTGCTGCCTTTCTTTTGTTCGGCATGAATCAGTAAAGGAGGGCAACAGTATTTTCTGCAGCATAATCACCGCTGTTCTGTCAGGAAAAGGGAAAATGCGGTCTTGATTTCATTAGCTTTTTTAAAATGCATCTAACTCAGGTCTAAGACAACCTCACAACAATAAAGATCAGAAACCATCTTTATGGTCTCTTCAGAGTCTTTGACAGTAACATTACCACTGATGATGGAGGCACAGAAATCTGACATACAGATTTTCAAGGTGGTGAGGTGAAAAATGTGGCAATAGCACAGAGGCATGATGGCCAGAAAAGCATCAGTAAAGCAAAAGTTAAATAAAGACAAGCACAATTATATGTTGTTTGCTTGATACTGTGAATTGAAGTGAAGTGGGTCTGACCAAGAACATATCAACAGATCATCTGCAAATATTTCCTAAATGTTGCCATGATAAATCATATAACATCTAGCTACACATTTTCTATCTCAAATGCTCATTTAGTGTTAGTTTGCATAGAACAAAGAAAGCTACCAAATCAGACACAGGTAATATTTTAAATAAATATTCATTACTGCTGCATTACAACCCTGTAATCCACAGCTTTCAATAACTGCAGAGGGTGAGATATTAGTCATAAAATCCCTTCTTTAAACTCTAAGGAGATTTAAGAACGCTTAATAGGCTTAAAGTATGGCCACAGTAATCAAAAGGTGAAACATTTTAGTGAAGCAGTTCAAAATCAGAAGTTTAAACAGATTTTTTTTACAACCAATAATTAACTGTGTGCAAGAAATGCTTGTACTACTACTACTGAAAATTAGGAGATTTTAAAATACAGATGGGTATTTCACTGGTATGACTCTATTAAATAAATGAAGCGAATTGTTCCTGCTTTATTAGGGGAGAAATAGCAACGTATTTGTGATCTTTATAAAGCTTTGGATACAATAATATACAAGAGTACATTGTTTCATCAGTGTGACTTGTCTACTTTGATACAAGGTGCAACCCTGACGTAATAGATCAGTCACACATTCATAACACCATCTCCAGATATCCTTTCTGTAGAGCAAAGCTGCCCTGGCAAATCTAGGCAACCAGCTTTCTCATATGGTATGTCGGAAATGCCAAAAAACAAACAAACAAACAAACAAAAAAGATGCACAAGAAAAACAGAGCAGAAGAGAAAGCATGCCTTTAAAAAATATAAAGGAACATACTGTTTAAGCATTTTCAATTTTTTATCCGAACAAAACAATGCAAGCAATTAAAGAGAAGATCGAAACAATCTGGACGTAAGATCTTGGGAGTGTTTTTTTTATGCTCTCATGAACACAGAGATTCAGCTCTCTTGCCAAAAGATATCCTCAGTGTTGATGATCCAGCCATATTTTACTCACAGCCTGGGAGTCATTTATGACATTTTCCAAATATATTTACTACGATTAAGCCAGAATCAGACAGAAATAACTTGACTGGTCATCAGTTAGATCTTTCTGTTTAGCTTCTCACTGTTTGCTAATAGATTATTAAAATCAAGGTATATTAAATTCACTTGTATTTATTTTTCAATCACATAAGAGAGAAGTTTCAGAGTGCTATGCATAAGTCACTACAGGCACCGCTAATGTAACATAGTTGTGTAAAGTCGATGCTCGGCTTGGTCCCCACAAGAGCTTTCCTTAGTTCTGCATATGAATGTGTGTGTAAGGAGGGGTATCATAGTGTGAGATACAGAGTCTTAGAAATGCCATCTGCCTGCTTGGATGAAGCCAACATTTTAGCATTCTCCCTTTCACAGCCTTTCAACACCACTACAGTCCTTACTACACACACACACACACACACATGCACACATGCGTACACACACAAACACACACAGCAGACATGTTCAAATGCACGCAGAACATACAAGCTCATCGTGCTGAATACAACATATGCAGGCACTAGCACCCCCACTCTTGCATCCACCACCACACACACATGAAAGAAACCCTCAACCTACGGGAGTGTAACCATGGAAACGAAAGCGCCAGCCCAATAAGGGTTGTGATGGAGGCAGAGAAAAAGGAGGTAAAATAATAGGAGGAAATTAACTCTCCAAATTCATCCAAGCTAAACAGGAGACAGCACATCACTGCATAGCTGAAAAACTAATATTGAGTCCATATATGGTGAGTTAATTACTTACTCAGATGACTCTGTTTTAAATGTGCCATGCTTAGAAACACAAATGAATAAAGCGCCTCTGTGTAAGATTCAGATCTGTTACATCACATAGTCGAAAAAAAAATGTAACCAACAAGTCTTTCTGAAAACTACTGTTGCTGCTGTTGGTATCCTTAACAGCAACATGTGCTAATTGAACACGACCCCATTTATCCATAGACTAAAATCAAGCTGGGCAAAACCTACTTTTTTTTATTATATAAAGCATAATATGTTAGAAATCAATCCTTCATTTCATGTTCTGATTGCAAGTTTCTGGATTATTTGATCAAATTTCTTGTAATAAAGTGTAATTATGGCTGAAGTACATAAACGGCCTTGAACAAGTAAATCCTTGAAAGTTTTACATTATGTCAGGTTAAATCATACTTTGCAGAACCACATTTTTCAAAAAATGTCAGTCTTTCAAGTATAACTGCTGGTATTCACATCTAGAGTGAAATTTTTGTCCTTTTTTTTTTTCCGAAATAGCTCAGACTGGATGAATGGAATTGTCAAGTTTTTCCACAGATGTGATTTAAAATTGACAACTGGGCCATGCCAACATATTGTGTTTCCATCTAAATAGTACTAGTGTACTGAGCAGTACTAGTGTACTGAGCAGTACTAGTGTAGCTCTGGCTGTATGTCTTTCCTACCCTGTATTAACCTTCTGTCCTTCTCTGGAGCAGCTTCTTGTTACTGAAAAACTAATACTGCCTCCAGGAAAAAGGTAAATACTGCTCACCTGTGGGGTTGAGGACAAGCAATCCAAACACTATTGTATCATTGTTGGGACTCTGTCTTCATGCTTTCTCTTAGTCCATGACTTTTTTTTTTTTTTTTTGGCATAAACCAGATTTGTTGAATACAATAACAATCCTGTCAACAGATTCTCCCACCTCTGCATGTCTTTATTTACAGTGACCCTCTTGTCTCTGATTAATGCTCTCCAGTCACAGCCTGCCAGTCTCGTTTACGTACATGAAAGAATCATAGCCTGGACATGCACCATTTTCAACCACTTTGGTAAATAATAAAGTTTTAAAAAAATTATTTTCCATAGTTACAGACGACACTTATCAGTAAGAACTCATGTCATTTAGCTAGAATAAATTGTGTCCGACTACAATGGACAATCCTCTCCAATGCAAAACATCACCAACTAATTTACACTTCTAGCAGTAGCCACTAACATATCATGCCTTTCTTTAAAAAAAAAACAAAAAAAAAAAAACATTTTTACACTCTCTTCCTCTCAATATAATCATCATCTTGATATATTTTGAAAGTTTTGATTTAAACTGTTCAGCTTTTTTGAAGAAATGCCATCTCAATGCGATCTCACCCCCTGACGCGCAGTGTATTGCTAACGATGTTGGATTTACTTCCTTGCAAGAAATTCTGAGCTGTATGCATTAAATTGAGAAGTGATGGATAAACAAGCATTTAAAGTGACTCACTGACTCAAAGTGATGCACAAATTTATCATATAACTAGAATAATTTTCATCAGTATGTATGATATAGCGTGAATTAACCACCTGCTCCTTTGTGATGCTAATTTCCTAAGGCTATTGGTGGATATGAGCAGTGATAATTGAGGAGCAGAGCTGCCTTTGAGCAAGACAATTAACCACCAGAACTGCACTGCAGATCAGATTGTTGGTATATTAAATGGTAGCCACTGTTTCTGACCTGCTTCATTGATCTGAGGAGCAATCTAGAGCTAGTTTATATCACTGAATCTTGTTAAAAAGTGCCACAAACATTAGATAAATGGACATGCATGAAAAGACAAAAATCAAAATTTTATTTATTTAAATTTCCTGTATTTTAGATTCTAAAGTCACTCATAAATAGTCTGAAGTAGTACATAAATTCTATATTAAAACACTCTGATGCAGCATTATTATCATGCAAAGAAATGTACCTATACTTGTACTCAGATTATTTGGAGGTAACTATGTAGGCTGTTTAATGTTTTGATGTTCATCAAAGTTGCACAGAAAGCCTTTGAAGCCAAAGGAATCGTCCAAATTAAACAGTGAACGTTTCTCTTCCAGTGATGCTTTCTGTAAGCTTCAATGTATGAGGATAGAAACATTCCTTCAGACTGTCAGTCTAACCCTGCTTTTCCTTCCTTTACACTCTGCAAGCCAATCAGGTAGAGAAGATAGAGCCTGGGATACAGAATCAGTGTGGGCGACTGAGTGGGTGGGATCTGCGATTTGATTTCTGCATCTTCACGTGTGCAAATTCATCACATGGCAGAAGACAGAGGGATGAGTGGGCAGAGCAGTGACAAAAAAAGAGAGCGACAGAGAAAATACCACTGCAAAGCAAAGTCAAATTAGAAACCCAGTGAAAACGTCAGAAAATATGCAGTGTTATGACACAAGTCAGACATTATCAGCATCACCATCTTCTGACCGACTGAGTGAGGCTGATTTAGACATCACGTAGACTTGCTTATTCCTAAAATTCTTTCCCTGGACACAAATTGCTGAGTTAGGAAGGATGCTTAATAAAAAGTGCCACGAAGCAAAATGTAATGAATCTACTCTAGCAGTTTTAACTGCAGGAAGGTGCTGAGTGTTCTGTTCTCTCAAAAGAAGTCACATGTTAAGGATGTTTTCTCCACATCTTATAAAAGAGAAATCTTTGTCCTGTTTCTGGTCTTCGATAAGCCTAACCTCAACGGAGCACAGGAAGTGCAGCCCTGTCAGATTTTGACAGGCTGTAAATAATTGATGCTCCAAACTGAAAAAGGTAAACAACCATCATGAAGTGGTGTGAAGGGATATGGCAGGTGACTGGGGGGAAGGGAGAAAGTTGAAAAAGAATAAAAGACAGAACTTGTTTGGCATTTCCCACTAATCTATCAGCTCATTTTCACATTCACTAGAAACCCTGTCACACATAAACGCTTTACATTATTCCCTGCCAACCAGTCAGTCAGGATCCATGCTGGGCTTGTTTCTGGTGTGAACCCCACTTACAGCTCAAGGTCAACTGAAAGACTCTTTGAAGTAATAAGGGATGGGTAAGCCAGTACCCAGAAACTCCCCCCCGACCCCCCAAAGATTAACAGATGGAGGTATAATAAGCTTTTCCATTTTATTGTGAAATTATACAAATACTAACTGCTTGTCTTCTTCTCTAGAAATCTGGCATGTAAATCCTGACGTAAAACTTAAATAACTTCTGAACTAGCATAGAGGAGAAATAAAAGCAGCGAGGGTCTACAAACAGACTGCAGGCACAGTGTGCGTTAATCGCATCTCAATTGCTATTCACTGAACCGGCACTGCATCCTACTGAGATTTTGCTCCAAAATAATGAGGAAACCTCATCCGAACTCAGCGGGAAGCCTTTAAAGCCATCTCATTTCAAACGCTGACAAATTAGTTAAAAATTATGGGAGAATACATCCTAAATGTATTGGAAATAAACACTCACACAACAAAGTGCAGAGGTTGAAGTCAGAGTGTTCTGTTGAGCCTTTGGTTCCAATCTTTGTTGAAATGCCCACATGTTGAGTGTTGTTTTGCATTTTCCTCAGGTTGTTCCTCATAATGTTAGTTATTATAGAACGTGGGAGTCCAGCTCCAGTCCTCGAGGGTCGGTGTCCTGCCAGCTTTAGATGTGTCTCTGCATCAACACGGCTGATTCACATGGGCCACCTACCTGCTTCGCATGTTTAGGTTCTGCAGAGGCCTGCTAATGATCCTTCATCTGATTCAATTGTGTTGAACCAGGGAAAAAACAAAAACATGCAGGATACCGGCCCTTGAGGACTTAAGTTATCCAAACATTTAAGACATGTTGTTTCGAAAGCGCTTCATCCATTTTACATTCTGATAAAACAAACAAAAAAAAACGCTAAAAAAATAAAATAGTAATTGTTTTGTCTTGTTTTAGCTAACATACCTGCTTGTCCAGCTTCTGTCTTAGTATTATGCTTGTAAGACATATGGAATGAGAAAAAGGACTTGTGCACAAAACAGGCCTCTGTAGCTGAGAGAAAACTGGTCAGTATCCCTCCACACAAGGCATCAGATTTTGAGTCTAAAACCTGATGCCTACAAAAAAGAACCAACAAGCAAAGTATCTCACCATTTGTAGAGGCCTCTTTCGCAGGTCCCTCTCGGTGACCAGTCTGTCCTGGTCAGTGACGTAGAGACCGCGCTGAGCCAGCGCCTGGATGACGGCATCGTGGCCCAGCAGCGGCTTGGCAGCATCGCTCTTCAGGATGAGGCTGCCGGCCCTGCAGTACAGGTCAGCAGACAGCAGCAGACTGGTCACAGGGGGCTTCAGGTGCTCCTGCTCATACTGGTCAGTGTAGAAGGGGTCCTTTAGTTCTGCAGGGATGCTGTCTGTTCAATAGTGGGATAGAAAACGGATGGATTTATAACTAAAAGGTTTCATAAATCGCTCAGCAGGTTTAGCACGGCACTTATGGGATAACCACAGAGCTATGACTTCTCCATGATTGGTTGTTAGAATGTTAACATGATCCTTTTCGAAATCCAGTTTTAAGTGAAATCAAAATCTGAAGCAAAAATGGAACAAACATCAGACAAGAAAAATCTATTCACTTTTAGTCTTCCATCCATCCATCCATTTTCTGAACACCCTTGTCCCTCAGTGGGGTCGGGAGGGGTGCTGGTGCCTATCTCCAGCTAACGTTCCGGGCGAGAGGCGGGGTACACCCTGGACAGGTCGCCAGTCTGTCGCAGACTTTTAGTCTTAGTTTCACAAATTAAAGAAGACACGCAAAAGCAAAACTCAGGAAAGAAAGATAAATAAATAAAACATAATGCACAAATTCTGACTAATTTAAAACATTAGTCATTGAATCTATCTCCTCCTTTCTGATACTACTTCTTTGCTCTGCATGTTTGTATTATCTCTTGACATGGATGCGTACGGATAGACCTTAGTGTTGCTATAGAAACTGCAGGAGGAGCGGAATCCGATCGATTCAACTCGTCTTTATCTGTGATGCTTTCAGTTCTCTGGGAAAACCCTCCACACTGCCTGCGTCTTCAAAGGGACTGGCTGCATGTGAGTGTTAGGCTGCATGTTCATCACCTCAGAGAAGTCAATGACAAAGTATTTGCCAAAAATTAACTAGGATTTCACTAATTGTGCAAAAAAAAAAACAACAAATTTATTCAACCCACCCCGACTGACTTCCCTTCATCAAATTTGCCTTTTGGACTGAAGCATTTGATTGCTGTAATAATAAACTCAAGTTATCACTGAGAAAGTAGCATTAGCTAAACAGAAATACAGCACGCATTTAGCATTTAACACTGATGTTATGTTCTCTACTACATAGCTCCGACAAACACAGACAAAAATCTGTCAGTCACCTGCCTGACGGTCAAATACAAGGACATTTAGAGATTAACTCTGTGTGATTATGAATCAGGGATGCAGACACCAGAGCTTATTCAGATACTGCTTTTATCCCCCTTAAAAATATGACCACAATCTGTTAAAAAAAAGAAAAGAAAAAAAGAAATGTAACTTCAGATTCTAATCTTTAATTCTTCATTGTTCCTGTTTGATATTTACATTTGATATTTACATTTGTTCCTGAAGGAACTTTCCTATGGTTGTTATTCATCTCTGTATTTTAAGTGCCTTTATATTTTAGTATTTACATACATAAGATAATCTATATCTTTATTTATATAAAACACTGTTTCCAGCTTTCAACATGTTTTTGTGTCAGGTTACAGACTTTTCCAGCTTGCAGACCATATAAATTTATGGAGATATTTCTTCAGTGATTAGTCAAAACAAGGAAGGAAAGGAAGAAAAAAAAGAAGGAAGAAAGGAAGGAATGACAAATAAATCTATCCTTAGAAAGATTAATGGATAAAATGGAATAAAGCAGAAGATATGAATATTTTTCTAAGCAGTTTTATTTAATCATATTCAATAAATCTTCATAGAAGCCCTGTCACTTACCACTGGAAATAAGGTATTCATGCCACATTAGATCTGTGTGTCTGCATAATTCTAATAAATAACATCAGATGAATTGGTGCATTAAAAATGAGATCACTGTATGATGTGTTGCAGCTTTCTGTGAGACGATCCACTGTGTGGTTTGTATCTTGTGCACACTTGCATATTCCTGATGTGCTCCTGCATTACTGCAATGAGTTAGACTAGATGAATGTGAACATTCGGTACAGCGTAGGCAGGGATCTGGATATGAGCCCGCTCACTGTCTTTTATTTTCCTGCCTCCCTCCCGCTCCCTGAGGAAGGCTATATTTTTGGAATCAACCCATTTCATTCAGTCCTGATTGAAAATACACAGAAGGTCTGCAAGGGATGTCATGTTTGCAGGCTTGTTGCAAAACAGCAGCGGGAGAGGATGAGCCCTAACACACCAAGCTTCGCTGAATGCACCAGAGCAGATGGGCTAAACATTAAAATAGTGCTCAATACAAGGTTTCTTCTCACTTTTATGTCAAAATGTCATGTAGACAACAGAGAGAACAATAAATGAATGGCTGAATGGATATAACTTTTAGACAATGGGACAGGGAGTAAAGTGTACAAACAAAAGTTGTTTTTTTTACTGGCTTTTTGTTTTTTCTTTTTATCCAGGCCTGAAAAATATATATTATACTGGATCAAATTATGCTTTTAGTTGTTAACCGTTAGATCCATTTAAAGCATAGTGTTAAACACAGACACTGACTCACCATTTACTTTCATCAGAGATAAGTTTGTAAACCATCATTATGGAACAAACCGGAATGCTTAAACTTCCATCACTCAAAACCAAGCTCCCTCATTAAAAAGAAAACACTTCTGGACAATATGAAGTTCTCTGCAATCCCACTGTCAAGCAGACTTTGTCTGTTATCTGGAGCTGTAGAATATATTGTATTGCAATCATCATTCCAATAACAACAAGTCCAACATTGAGATTGTAACAAACTGCTTGACATCAGGATTGGGTGGACTTTTTTTTTTTTACAGCATGTGTTATGCACTCAGCCTCTGCATGACAACATTACATTCGCCCAACTAGATGGACTTTTTCCCTGATATTTATTCCCACACTGGATCAAGATCTTGGTGACCCAGATAGTAGAGCTCCAGGTGATTGTTGGGAACATCCTGATCATGGTATAAAAGATGAGCGATGGCTTAACTGAAATTTACCATCACAATACGGAACAATAATGACAAGGTTTCCTAACATAAATCAGCTCCACAATGTTCCATGCAGATACCGCTGGAAAATTATGTTTTATTCAAAATGTGATGTTTGTCTTTAGATTGTTTTTAACTTGGATCCAGAACGCTAAGAGTTGCTTATTTTAAGACAGTGCAACACCTATAAAACAAATGGTTTTTTTAATGTTCATTTCAGAATGTAAGATGGCCACAGGTGACAAAACTGTAGAATACTGCTTATGAAAGAGGGTTAATGAAAACATAACTGTAAATAAAAGGGAAGAAGCTACTTTTTAAAAGGAATTTTCGGGGGTTCTAACAATAGGCCTATTGATACTGCCAGATATCTTCGTGTGCAGTGTTCATGAAATGGTTGAATAATAAAACAGACAAACAAAGAATTGAATAAACTATGTGAAATATGAAATTAAATTTCTTATTTAAAATGATAATTAAGAGAAAATAAAGAAAATGGACAATATTGCCCTACCTGTTCCATAAGCCTTGGACACCAGCCATCTGAGGCTGCAACAGATTTTGGCTCGGGAAAAGTCATAATGCTCGAAGGACTTTATGGCTGGAGCGACGAAGCTCTTCTTCGCATCCCTGACGTCCTGAACTTCACCCATATTTCCTCCGCTGATGCTGTATGCAGTCAACCCTAAGGGAGCATCCCACCACCGGAATGTATGGAGAAAAAAAACAATAGGCGGCTGTAACCTGGAGAGGTGAAATGACTCCTCACTGCTTATTGGCAGCCTCTTTCAGTCATAAAACGCACAGATGGTCGTGCTTTTGTCCTTCTCGCTCTTGCTGACAGAACGGGTTGCTAGTCCTGGGGTTTCCCATCCATTCTCTCGGTGGGACCAGCTGAAATGGACTCCGTCGGACAGGTTTTCGAGGTTTTCAGGAGGGGGAAAAAGCTGTTCTTTGAGTCAAGTGAGAACAGCAACGTTTCCGTTATTTTGGTGGCGAAGCAGACAGCTTCTTTCTTACATATCTACCAAACATTGTAATTATAACCTGGCTATTCTGTCTTTTCGTTTTCATTCAGCCTATCCTCTGCCGTTGTCCTGTCGCACCGCTCGGAGGTTCTCCAGTCCCGCACCTTTGTTGGGTAGTTCGCATGCGCACGTGGTGCCTTCTATTTCAGTCGGATAACACAACTTCTTAGAGTTCCTCGCAGCTTTACGAGCTATTGCGTCAATTTGCGGACATGGTTTCAGCAGATTATTAATAATTAATTATTTAATTATTAATTAATATTATTATTACAACTTTCTTCTGAAGGTTAACAGTCATGGTTTGAATAACTTAGTTTTCTTCTCTATTTTTACATCCTGAACGCACCTTAGCAGCATATACTGAACGCGTTCATTAAATCGGACATTTTAAGATTATTTGTAACAGTCAACATGTTAGTTTTGTATTATGCATGCTATATTCATATATAAAATGTCTAGATACTTTATCCCACTATTATGATACAGAACAGTGAACGTCCCATAACAATCTTTTCAAGTGTTTTTACTTTCTTCATAACTGTCTCAACCATTTTTAGCTTTTCTTAGTTTTAGATGCCTTTTTTCTGTTATATGTTTAAATAATTAAATTTGTAACATTTAAAAATGTTACAAAAACACCACAGCACAGCACAGTTTTTACACATTATTCACATCAAATATGTCTGAAGGTTATCCTCCCGCTTCGGATGTTATCCACATCCTTCCTCATATTTATTTTTTTGATATGCAAGCTATCATAAAAAAAACAAAACAAAATGTTGACAAAGATCCTCTGTTCCTCTTTAAAGTGAAGAACAGTTACAGTTAAAACAAGATATCTGCTAATAAAAAGACACATATGCTACTCATTTTTTCCTCACTGTCAGAAGTTAAATCAGACCAGTTCTTCACTTGCTTTAGGTTAAAAATAGTTCCTATATGTTAAATCCCAGAAAAGTTAGCAAAAATATTTTTTATGAGATTTATTATTATTTATTTATTTATTTTTTTACTTTCTTTGAATTCAGAACTTTACATACATTTGGTCAGTATCAGGAATAAACTGAGAAGCTTTGTCTAATTTAACATCAGACAGTGAAAAAAAAGTGTGTATGTTCTTTTTATTTGATGGATGTAAACTTCTGTTTCAACCGTATACTGTATGTTGTGTAATGAATGCTTTATTTCTTTTTTTTATTTTAATATATATTTTTTAATTTAACCTTTAGCGTAATTTTTTAACCGCTATATAAATGTAATTGATTTACTGAAAAAAATTGTGCTTGATTAGATTAGATTTTTATATGGTATGTTTATTTGCCTTTATCATTGCATGATAAAGTCCCATTCCTGTCAGTTGGCACAACAAAAACAATGCAGCACGTGTGACATCTACATCTAAACTATAGCGTGCAACAGCAAGTTTTTTCAACAGTTTTTTTCTGCGTGACTTTTTATATCATTATAACATATATCATTCTTCAACTTTTGCCGTCTCCTCAGCATATTTTCAGTTCTCAGAGGTGTATTTGCAAAGAAAATCAGATTTCATATGTTTAGATCTCAAACACCGACAGGTAGATTGTTTCAGACAAGGGACCCATCTTCAAGAGAACACATATTCACCTTAATCTTGAGTTTTATTGATCCAACATTTTATTCTATGATCTTTAGAGATTTAATCATGACAATAAGCTGAGCTGGACTTTTTTGAGAAACAGAGGAACATTGCTACATTTATCTTACCAGTACTTGCACACAAATCGGCTTTGTTGTATTTGTTTTATTGTCTGGACATATTTACCGCTATTTGTGAAAAATTGGTTTGGTTACACTGTGTATGAAAACAAAATTTATAAATAAATTATAATTAAAAAGTTAAGATAAATTCAGCTTCATTATTGTTATATTTCATGTGTTGACCACAAAATGAAATATGCAATCGTTTATCCACTTTAACTCATTCCTTTTTACGTTGTACTATCAGTTATTTTTTTAAACAAACGAAGAACTACCTTACCCACATTGCAGTGCGTAATTACGTCATCACTGCGCGCTCTGTGGTTGTTTTGGAAGATTTGACGAGACTCGTGAAGG
Source organism: Poecilia formosa (assembly GCF_000485575.1). Classification (NCBI taxonomy): domain Eukaryota; kingdom Metazoa; phylum Chordata; class Actinopteri; order Cyprinodontiformes; family Poeciliidae; genus Poecilia; species Poecilia formosa. The sequence goes on from NW_006799949.1 coordinate 1,703,147, forward strand.
TATTCATGCTATCACCGTGTACTAAAGAGAAATCTATTATATTTTTCTTACATTTGTGAATTGTAATTGGTGAAAAAAATAATACTAGATATATAACACAAAACGTACAAAACGCTTGTGCCTTGCTCATAACGTTAGTGTGGCTTTACAAGACTTTAAAGTCATAGCAGCCATTCGGGGCGCTATCTTTTATAATTTATTCATCCTTTATTATTTGTATTTATCGTAATTTTTTCTTCACATTTCTACATCGTAGGCCCTGTTTCCACCGCTCCAATGTTTATGCCAAGAGCACTGAAAGTAAAGAGACCTGTCCAGGCACCAGGGCACGGATTAAATAAGAAAAGCAAGACTGATCAAGAGGATTGTGACCAAATAAACTTGCAGGCATCCACGCAGAAAGATGAAGCATGGGAAGACTTAAAAACACAGACTGACAAAGGTGAACATTTAACGGAGACCGCAAAATGTGAATCTGCAGCTCAGTCCTCCTCAGATGACGCAGAAGAAGAAGAACCAGTGAAATCTTTCAAAAAGAGCCAGAGATGGCCAGAGCCAGGAGAGCCTGTCTGTGTGATGTGCGGACGTTATGGGGAGTACATATGTGATGCTACTGATAATGATGTTTGCAGCCTTGAATGCAAAGCCAATCATTTACTGCAAATGGGAATTAAGCCTGGACATGATGCCTTTAATGTTAAGGATAAAAACACAGATGGAAGGACTTCTCAACCTCATCATGTAGCTGTAAATCTGGGTACAAGTGAAGCAGGCTATTCCTACAGGGAAGATCCGTTCATCTCAGGCCTCACAGATGAACAAGTGGAGCGAATTAGATTGGAGCTTGGCATTAAAACCGAGGGAAAAGATGTCCGAAGACCTATTGTTGAGTTTGAACACTGTGGTTTTCCATCCTTGTTAAGTGGCAACCTGAAAAAAGCTGGTTATGAGGCTCCAACGCCAGTCCAGATGCAGATGGTGCCTGTTGGCCTCACAGGGAGGGATGTGATAGCCAGCGCTGACACAGGATCAGGGAAGACCATAGCTTTCCTGCTGCCTGTGGTTGTGAGAGCACTAGAGGTAAGGTAATCTAGCCTCCTTTACAGGAAGATGTCAAAAACTGAGTCATTCTTTTTCAATGTTACTTTCAGGAAGCAGCTCACGGCGTATGCAGTCCATTGGGTCTGATTCTGACCCCCACCAGAGAGCTGGCCATACAGATAGAGAGACAGGCCAAGGAGCTGGTGATGGGCATCCCTAACATGAGAACAGCCCTGCTTGTGGGAGGCATGCCTCTTCCCCCACAGCTGCACCGCCTCAAGAGCAGCATCAAAGTAAAGTCCCTGTTTTTCACTCCAGTCAAAGCATTGTTTTGTGAAATTTTGTAGCATTTCTTCCCCATCATCATGTTGGTTTCTCTTAATCTCCTTTAGATTGTTATCGCTACGCCTGGGAGGCTCATTGAAATCCTGAAACAAAAAGCACTTAAACTTGACAAAGTAAAGATTTTGGTGGTTGATGAGGTAAGACAACTTTAATATAATGCTTTGCAAATATCTATTCATACCCACCAAACTTTTTCCCATTGTGTCATTTTTACAACACTAAACCATGGTGGACTGCCCTAGTGCCCCGGCAACCAGGCTAAGCAGGTTTTCTGGAGTAAACCTACATAGTGTACAGGGGCTGCTTTTCTACTTTGTATTGTTATATCGTTTAAGATCCGGATAAAATACCAATAAAATTCACGTTGTAGCAATGTACAACAGTTTAAAAAATATAAGTTATCGTAGGTCCTTTAAAAAGGAGAGTCTTCTTAGCTTGGCACTTCTAAAAAAAAATCCTCGTGATTAATGTTTGCAGTTTCAGAGACAAGTCAATAACAGTGGTGAAAAAGTATTTGAAGATATGTAGCTCCATGGTAACAAAGACTAGCTAATCTTTTATAATTATACCCTGAAAATCCTTTCACAACATGACTCCTGTGGTCTATCCTTTAGGTTGACACCATGTTGAAGATGGGCTTCCAGCAACAAGTTCTGGAGGTTCTGGAGCATGTTACAGAGGAACACCAGACTCTACTGGCTTCGGCCACTATCCCAGCAGGGACGGAGGACTTGGCTGCTCGCTTGGTCCATGACCCTGTGCGCATTGCTATCGGTGAGAAGAACCAACCGTGTGCTAATGTCAGGCAGATCCTACTTTGGGTGGAGGAGCCCTCTAAGAAGAAGAAGCTGTTTGAAATACTTAATGTAAGTTTATATTTTTTTAGCTTTATTTGTAAAAGTTAAAGGCAAAAATTGCTTAAGTTTTAGGGTTAAAGGAGTGATTTTGGATGGAGTGTCACTGTAATCTTATCTCCATTTCCTGCGTAGGTTTTAAAATTGGTCTTTGTTTTTGTGTAAGATCTTGGTGCACTACAAAGAACAAATCCAACTTGTTTAGAGAGTAGCACAAGAAGTATTGTAGTTGGAGATTTGACATTTGTTTTGCTAATCAAACCCATATTTTTGTCTTTGTTCTTATCTCCCAGTCCTGCCATGTACGGGTACCAGCTTATTTATTTATTTATTTATTTTTGTTGGCAACTGTATGTAGGAATTCCTTAAACTCCAACAACCAGTCTCCCTCAACACCATGTTTATACTGCAATTACCACAGCCTTGGAGCCATGGCCTCAGTCCAGGAATCCAAGTAACGGCCCACAACATTTATCCAAAGAAAGGAGAAGCAGGTCTGCTCTATTTGATCCAGGGAAAAACTGTTAAGCCATAGTTTACCTGAGAATAACCTCACTTTTAGAAGGATTGCAGAACTCTTTCAGTTCTAAGTGGAAAATAACTCTGTAAGGACAGGGGTAAGTGTATGAGAAATACAAAACTATGGTGCCAATATGATTTTAAAAAGGGAAAATCAGTTACTCCAAACATAAATTGAAATGTGGCTGAAAAGTTCATTTGTTTCAAAAATTCTATGAATGAAGGAAATTGATATTATATACATTCATTATGCAGTGTTTATTTTTTTGTGTTTCAATGAATGTGGTTTTCAACTTATTATTATTATTATTATTATTATTATTATTATTACTTATTATAATTGCAAAAAAATTAAAGCACTTAAAAATGCTTTTTAAAGTTTCTCCTGGTGTGTTATATCTGCTGCTAAGTATTTTCAAATGGCAGCAAATCCAGCTCAAACATGTGATTGAGGATTTATATTTGGACTCTGCAGTTTTTTTTTTTTACTATCGGCCTATAAAATGGCTAAAAAAAAAAACCCAGTCATAATAAATAAATTAAAATATTATTGAAAAGTTAATTTATTTTAGTACGATAACTAAATTCACTAAATGGAACATAGATTAATGACAGACATCTTTAGTCTTTTATTTCTGCTTTTTGTTTGCTTACTTGTAATGAAAACATAATATTTAAGATGAAAGCATTATATCAGCCCATTAAGAAAAACATTTGTAATACAGTGGGCTTATTAAAAAGTATGCTTAATACCTGCTTAATAGATATTCTTTTCAAAAGGTACTTTTAATTTGATAAATGGGCCCCATTGGAACATATATTCTAATTTACTGGATATGGCCATAGTCACTGTAGCCATACATTCTGTTAGTGCAACAACTTTATGGTTGTAATAAATACAGTTTCCATCCTCCTAGGATAACAAACTGTTCCAGCCTCCAGTCGTGGTGTTTGTCGACTGTAAACTGGGTGCCGATCTCCTGTGTGAGGCAGTTGCCAAGGTGACGGGCCTAACTACTGTAGCAATTCACTCTGACAAAAACCAGAGGGAGCGCAACCGCATCCTTAAGGTGAGATTAACGGCATGCAGAATATTGATACATGGAAGAATAAAAGAGCTCCAAGTGTTTACTGAAACAGATCAATGTTCTTGAATTAATAATTGTAGTTACTCAACCCACAAACCTACCAATGTTCCATTATTCTACATTTTAATCTAGTAAAATGCAATGTAATGTTTTTAGACCTAGTAAAGCTCATACAGTCTGTCAAGTTTCCGTTGTGTAAAATGTGTTCTGGTTTTTTAGGGTCTTCTGGATGGAGACTTTGAAGTAGTAATCAGTACAGGTGTGCTGGGCAGAGGACTAGACCTTGTCAATGTGAGATTAGTGGTTAACTTTGACATGCCAAACACAATGGATGAGTATGTGCATCAGGTTAGTAAACTTATCTCATACTTCACTCAAAATTACTGTCTAGGTTATAACTAGAACACTACAGTTTTAAAAAAAAACATCTAATTATGTTATTAATTATTATTATTTTTGTAGCATTTTGGGTATAAATGGAAAACAGAATATGTCTCCTAGTTTATCTTTTATGTTTTCTCACCAGGTGGGGAGGGCGGGAAGGCTGGGCCACAGGGGAACAGCGATCACCTTCCTGAACAACAACAACAAACGGCTGTTCCTGGAGGTGGTGAACAGGGTCAAACCCACTGGGTCCATCCTGCCCCCTCAGCTCCTAAACTCACCATACCTCTTTGAACAGCAGAAGAGGGAAAGTCAGAAGAACAAGATGCAACATGACGACATACTGGTTACTAAAAACAACCTCTTGGACATCATAAAGAAACATGACCGTCGCAAGAAGTAACTGATTGGTCAAACCTGTACTGGGGCTTTCTGTTAATTATAGACATATTAAATGTTAAGTTTGTGTTTTGTTTAATTACAAATAAACATGTATTTCCTATAGTTTGACTATCCCTTTTTATAAACATTGTAAGAATGCAGCTACAGCTACTAAAGTTATAAATTGAGAATGTTCTCATTTTCTGTGCATTTCATGCAATTAGTTTCCACTTGGTAAAAATTTTTATTTTTATACTAGTGTGTTTATGATTGAAATTCTTCTTTCATAAGATTAGGGACTGTTTGACCCCCAAAATACTCAGGTGGCACTGTGCCTCTGCTAGAAGTGAAACGGTGTTGAGCAAATTATTATCTTTTTGTCAAATCTTTTCAACAAATAAAGTTGACTAATTTGTTTCTTTTTGAGACAAATAGTGTATTTTTTTAAAGATACTTTTCAGTAGTGCATTTTTAAAAATGTACACTGACAATAAAAGCACTGCTAAGTAATTAGATTGGCTTTCTCCACAGAATTTCACAAGATGCATTTCTAAAAAGTGCACTACAAATAAAATAACTGCTATGTGCATATTTCGTCAATGACATCACAAGGGCTACAAGAATAGAGTCGGTCAGTTGGGATACTTGGCAAAAGTATGACAAGGGATGAGTGGGTTCTAAGATATTGAGATTTTGAAGCATAATTTCATTCAAGTCTGAGTCCTTCTTATAAACTACTCGTTTTAATTTCCATTCAAGTTAGAATTTGATAACAAAAAAATGTTTTTCTGAGTACATGTACTCAAAAGAATCCTAACCTGCTGCCTTAATCCTTAATAGATGTCACAAGAGAAGGCAGATTTTATCTTAACTAATTAAAGACAACAAAAAAATAGAAAACTGATCATACTTATGTTATAGTAGACATCTAAAGTGAGTTCTGACTTGTAGATTAAGGAGCACTCAACTAAAAAATAAAACCGATCTTACATATACTGCCACCTAGTGTCCGTTTAACGTGGTTGCATGACTGCGCCAAAAACGTGACGCTATTACTTCAGCCAATCAGCAGTCACTGACGGTCGCGATTTGAAATTGAAGCGGGCGATGGCGGAAGCGAACATGAAAGTATAAATAAACAAAGTAGTTCTGTTTTTAGTGGCACCATTTACATCGGACGGGACTCGATCTACTTTTAAAAAGTAAATTACGATGTACTTCAAATAGTTTTAGTCTTTTTTAGATGCTGAGGAGCGTTAGGAAAGTGTACAGTTACCGTTACTTAGCTAATCCTGAGCGTTTTGAGGAACATCACAATGTCTATATTTAGCGTACAGGCAAGGAAGCATACAACTTATTACGACCATCTAATGTCAGCATCAACGTCAAAGACACCCGGCGGCAGAAACCGACAGGGAGATGTAAAGGTACCAGACACATCTTTAGGAAAAAGTGGGATATCGGGTGCAGAATCGGGGGCTGAAGAGAGCAGGTTGTCAGATAAAAGCCGTCAAGTAAACAGAACCTATGTCGTCTCTGCGCTGTCAAAAAGCGGCAGCGGGCTGCAAACGCCTTACCGAAGCAGACTCACTCTACAAAGGAGGTCAAGGAGGAAGAGTGGTGCCGAGAAATCGTTGACCGAAAGCAGCCAGAACAGCACTCCTGCTCCAGAGAAGAGATTGACTCTACAGCGAAGGACCAGGACGCCCTCCATGCATAAAGCCGTGCGTGGGGTCAGCGTTACTGCTGACCCACAGCCAATTTCAAAAGTACTCAGTGAACCAAATGGCAGGGCGAGTTTATTTAGGTCGTCAAGTTTAAGAGAAACTGCATCCAAAATAAAGGGATCAGAAGCTGCAACTCCCGGGGCGCAAACCAAAACGCCATCATTTGCTTCACGGCATCTAGATGATTCGACTAAGACATTTAAAACTCCCACCAAGAGGACGCCGTTTGAGAAAATCGCCGCTAAAAGGGACGTTTTCGAGAGACTGGCTTGCAAAGAAGCACCGAAGCAGGTTGTAGGTAAATCTGCAAGTTTGGAAAGGCCCAAAGCTGAGCAAGCAGAAAACGCCAAACCAGTTACAACTCCAAGAGGCAAGGCATCCTCAAGTGTGCATAAAAGCCGCGCTGCTGTGCCGGAGAGAAAGCCCACCACCGCAAATCAACAAGGGGACGCCATCTTTGCAAGGATGTCCACTCCAGCCCCTGGTGATCAAACCCTGAGCCAGGCTGCGGGGCATCAGGAGTCATTTAAGATGGAGAACAGCGCAGTGACTGTGGCTGTCCGGGTCCGACCCTTCAGTTCCAGGTTTGTGGGTCATTATTGTCTTCAGAACCTTGCAAAAAGTTTCAACTTTTTAACATTACAGCCACATGTTCTGTGATGTTCTGTATTTTGATTTTTACTTAATCCAACAAAACGTTGTTACTTGTGGAGTGATGGAAAAAAGGTTCTCTTTTTTTATCAACAAAAACATAAAAAAATTTCTGCAAAGTATACCTATTAATAATATCTAATCCTAAATGCCTTTGAAATGTTTGCATAGGTGTAATTTAATCTGAGAATATGTGCATCTGTTCTGTGAATGACTCAGTTTTGTTAGAGAACATTAGTGGGCAAAACATATTATGAAAACAAAGGGATACAGAAGAGAGACCAGTGTGGAGAAGTTTAAAACAGGTTATCAAGCAATATCCCAAGCTTTAATCATCTCACAGAACACTATTCAGTCTATAATCCTAAAAAAAAAATGGAAATGGAACAGTTGTAACCCTAGCAAGGTATGGTACCTACTTCTTGGCTAGGCAAGGAAAACATCCAAAAAGCAGCCAAGAACACCATGGCAATTCTGGAGGACCTACAGAATTGAACTCTACAGATCTGGCATTTCTAGAAGAGCCACAAGCAGAAAGCTGCAAGAATTTGTCTTTGAAATTTGTCACAAGCCTTATAGGAAAGAAGGTGCTCTGGCTTGCATGCAAAATGCTATGTGTTTTGGAAAAAATTAACACCTTAATCATCCTGACAACACCATTCCCACAGTGAAACGAGGTGGTGGCAGCATCATGTGTGGGGCTGCTTTTCTTTAACAGGGAGAGAAAAACTGTTCAGATCTGTTTGCAAGAAAGATGGAGCTAAATTCAGAGCAATCCTAGAAGTAAACTGGAAAAGACTGGATATAATACATTTTCACACCACATTTTTCAAAAATATTTTGGGGAAAAAAGATTGACATCCAACTATAATTTTCCTCCCACTTCACAGTTTTGTGATAGTTTGTTTTGGTCTATCATACAAATTTCAACAAAACACAAGTATCTGATCTTATGATGTGGAAAAATCTGAAAAAGTTAAAGACATATGGATAGTTTTGAAGGACACTATTTTCTACAATTAGGATTTCTGTTCTAATTAAAACCATCGATGCTTTTTAAAGTGTCCTGCAAACACGGCTGTTCTTTATTTAAACACTATCACACTGAAATGGAAATGAGGACAAAGTGCATTTTCCACATTGTGTACATATTCTACTGTGTTGTAGAGAGAAGGCTGAAAAGGCCGCACAGGTCATCTTTATGAACGGCCAGGAGACAAATGTCCAGCATCCAGAGTCCAGGCAAAGCTACTCCTTCACATATGACTTCTCTTTCTGCTCTGTGGATGGAGACGACCCCACCTTCGCCAGCCAAAAAACTGTGTATGAAACCCTGGCCAGGCCTTTGTTACAGAGAGCCTTCGAAGGATTTAACACCTGCTTGTTTGCCTACGGCCAGACGGGTTCTGGTAAATCATACACGTGAGTGTTTTTGGAGTTTTTGTCAGTTCATCTGTTTGCCTTTATGAAATTTGTAAATCTTTCACTTTGCTTGGTTTGATTGTGTTTGGGTTTTTTCAGAATGATGGGTTTTGAGGAGGAGGCTGGGGTCATCCCACGTTTCTGCCAAGAGCTATTTATGAGATTGGCTTCAATGGAAGATGAAGAGGTAGATTCACACTGAAATGGATTGCTCATTGACCTGTTTTCTAGAGTGAATTTGCCATAAGAAATCTTATTTCTAAATTATTTTACCAGGAAAACACCACAGATGTGGACGTTTTTCTTCCTGTTAGGTATCACAACATAAAATCTATTCTATGTGGCCTTTCAGGTGAAATGTCATGTGGAGATGAGCTACTTTGAGGTGTATAATGAAAAAATTCATGATCTGCTGGTTACGAGGGAGGAGCCAAACCAGAGGAAGATGCCGGTTAGTAGTTTGCAACAGCTGTAAATGTATTTTTCTATTAATATTTTAGAAATCCTGCTTTCCAATCTGACCCTTGACGTGTTTGCTTTCAGATTTTGCTAAAAGAAGAAATAAATGCCAAATCAAAATGCTACTAGGACATGTCTTTCTGTTACTGCGAGGTAATTAGTGAAAATGTAACACTTGTTTTTCAGCTGAGGGTGAGGGAGCATCCGGTCCATGGTCCTTATGTTGCCGAGCTCTCTGCGTAAGAGAACCGTTTCTCTTTTTATGTTCGTTTCATTCCAAAAAAAATCAAAAATGATACATATGAACTGCTTATCTTGTTTCTTTTTCAAGGAATGTGGTGAGCTCTTACAGTGACATTCAGGTAAGCTAGAACTACTATTCTAGAGTTTTTCTTCTCTTAGAGGTTGTTTTGAAGTGGAAAATAAAATGAAAGCTGGAGTTAATCTTGTGTTTGAAAAAGAATATAGCTTATTATTTGAAAAAAGTCTCCAAAGTTAATATTTAGGATGAATCTTTCATTATTCACTTTGCCTCTTTTTTTTTTTTAAGGGTTGGTTGGAGCTTGGTAACAAGCAGAGAGCCACAGCAGCCACAGGAATGAATGACAAAAGCTCCAGGTCTCACTCTGTCTTCACTCTGGTTATGACCCAGACTAAGGTACACAATTCTGTCGTCACTATGTGCTCACACTCATTCTGATGTGTGTATTAATTTATCATTTGGTGACTCATTTATTTGTCCGTTCAGACCGAGTTTGTGGAGGGAGAGGAACATGACCACAGCATCAGCAGCAGGATCAACCTAGTCGACCTTGCGGGCAGCGAGCGCAGCCGCACAGCCCAAACATCTGGAGAGAGACTCAGGGTTGGTACAGTCGTTGGGATGTTCCCTGTTTAGCACTGCTGTAATATTAGCTTCTGTGTCTTGCAGTGCTTCTACTCAGGCCGTCAGTCTGGGGACTTATCTTCATTGTCTTTTATTGCAGTTCAAAACTAATAAAACAGCACAATATTGGTCTAAATTAATGAAATAACAGCAACATATTTGCTGATGTCATATTACTGGATGCATGGTCATGTCCTTTCTTTTTCTCGATTACCTATCTTTAATGAGTAAAACAAGGTTAATTTAGATTTTAACTAATTTTTTAAATATCTGATGATTTGGCCTCAGTTTTTTTTCACATGACTATAATTCATTGATATTAAGAAGCTTCAGTAGGAGTGGCACTCAGTGAGATTTTTAGTGTAAAGAAAACATATGACACTGTTTGTTTTTTTTCATTATCACCAAATGTTTGACTTGACTCAGCTTTTACTTCATTGATTATATATAATATTTTTTTAGAAATCCAGTTTTCATTTATTATAGATATTTTTTTTCCTGTTCTGTGTGCTCTGTATTAGCTACTAAAAGGTAAACATGATTTATTTTGTGACATTACAGGAGGGCGCTAGCATCAACAAGTCCCTGCTAACTCTCGGAAAGGTCATCTCTGCTCTGTCAGAACAAGTGCTCACCAGGAAGAAGGTTTTTATACCATACAGAGAGTCTGTTCTCACATGGTAAGGATGCAGAAAGCTTCATTAAACACAGCATTGTTAGCTTCTTTCCACATAAGAATTATTGTCTGGTGTCGAACTAGCAGCGCAGTTTTATACAATATTCAGCCATCCACGTTTGTTGGCACCCCTAATGTTTACAAAAGCTTTACAATAAATGGTTGCTGTTTACACTTTGTGATCCAAAGATGCCACACTATGCTGTAGCTGTAGTTGCCGCTTTAGAATTGTTTCCCCCTTGCCCCTCATTGTGCATTTTTTTTTTTCCAGAATAAACTTATCACAGTCATAATTGTTTTTAAAAAGATTGCTCACGATATAGCTATAGCTAAGTTTCAACCATTATGGATCCTTATGTGTCCTAGGAGGATCAATAATCTTGAAGGGTGCTGGGAGACATGACAATTACTCTGAAAACATGAAGTAGAAAGTGGAATCACTTTCAAATTCAAGCTTATCTGGAGCATTGTTTTTGTTTTGTAAAGTCGTTTTTTTCTTCTTTTTTTTTTTCTCGGCTTGCAGGCTGTTGAAGGAAAGCCTCGGAGGTAACTCCAAGACGGCGATGGTCGCCACCGTGAGCCCAGCTGGCACTAACGTGGAGGAGAGCCTGAGCACGCTGCGATATGCTCAGCAGGCCCGCACAATCATCAATGTGGCCAAAGTTAATGAAGACACCAGTGCCAAGCTGATCAGAGGTCAGACTTTCTGCACTTACAAAATCAGACGAGTTCATGTTATCTGATTAATCTACACAATCTGAGCAACTGTTTGTTCAGATTTTAGAGGTAGAAACAAAGTGTTTGTGCGGTTCTTATCTCTGGAAGCACATTTTATGCTATAAATTGGCACCATGCATATTCATTGTTTGATTCTACTAAAGACAAAGAAAAATATGTCTTTAGTAGCTGACAGACCTGAAAACATTGTATTGGTTGTTCTCGATTTTTCTTTTTCTTTTTTTCTTCAGTCTTATGAACTTTTACTCCAGAAAGTTTGATCTTCATCTCCTACTCTCCTCCCCACATTATAACCTGCCCTCACATTTATCTCTCACCGCCTCTTTTGCTCTCCAGCTGAAATGAAAGCGTGGCCCTAACCTTGCTTCCTGCCCTTATTTATGCACTGTCAGTTGCACATGGCGGCTAACTGTCATGCAAGTATTATTTTTCATGAGACCATTGTGCTGCTGTTCAACGTTTTCAGCACTAAGGGGAGCTCTTGCTGCAGATGCAGCTCGTCTCACTGGTCAGTGTGAGACTTACTGTTCAGAGTAGAACACCGGTTTGCAGTAAATCAGTAGTCACTGACAAATTCTGAATACCTCTTAATGGAGAAAAAAAAAAAAGAAAAAGTAAACTCTTTCCAGTCTATTCATTTGCTTTTTTCTATTATGTTGTTGCTGATATTTGCTCAGTGCTAGTTAGGTTTTCATTTAATCAGTCTGGCCCAATCTGTGGTGCGTTTTTAGAGCTGAAGGCAGAGGTGGAGAAACTGCGTGCGGCCCAGATGAACTCCCAGGGCGCTGAGCCGGAGAGAGTCCGGATGTTCCAGCAGGAGATCAGCACCCTGAAGAGTAAACTTTGTCAACAAGAGAGAGAGATGCTTGAAGCCAACCGGTCAGAATCGCTACACTCATTCTAACGTCATTTCTTAAACTTTGTTTGTTTCTCGTGTTTCTGAAGTGTAATTTTAGATCTACTGTAGAAATATTATTGTAAATTCCACTGTAACTTCCTACCAACTGGATGTCAGCAGTCAATTGTGAGACACATTTACGGTACACTGACAGTGAAAATATTTAGCGTATTGGAGCTATAAATTTCTTTACAGTTTTATTAGCATTGACTTACAATTTAAGATTATAATTTTTTTAACTTTAGAGCAGTTTTACAATAATATATTTTCAGCTTTTTACAAAACTTGTACTTTCAAACCCTGCAGCATTAATGCAATTACATCACATTTTTTGTGGTTTACCTTCATTATTTTTGAAAGTCAAGAGTAATATCAAAGTTTAGATATGAAAGGAATCAAGCAACAGTTTCATTAGAATTTCTGAAGTGATTTTATTTTATTTTTATGTCAGAGCATGGAGAGAGAAACTTGAGCAGGCAGAGATACGCAAACGTGAAGAGACCAAAGAGCTACAGGTGCGTTTTATTTTCTCCCAAGCCAAAACAAAAACGTAACACTTCTCTTTTAGCGAAGACAGAGCAAAAAAAATCTCAAGTATTTCTCACATCTCGTATAATCAGAAAGCAGGCGTGACCTTCAAAGTGGACAACCGTCTTCCGAACCTGGTGAATCTGAATGAGGACCCCCAGCTGTCAGAGATGCTTCTCTATATGATCAAAGAGGGCCGAACCACGGTGGGCAAACTCAAACCGGACTCCAGTCTCGACATTCAGCTCACGGGAACTCTTATTGCTGATCGGCACTGGTGAGAGTCTTGGTAGTTTGGTAATACAGCGTACAGTTGAATAAACGTTAAACTATGCTCAGCAAAAATCTGTCAATATGTTTCATTACGATCAATATGTTGCATTTGAGTTTAAATTAGAGTTAAATAATTTTTCCTCCTCCACCAAAAGTGTCATAAGTAACATCCACAACATGGTCAGCATCATCCCTATGGATAACGCAAAGACCTTTGTCAATGGGAATCTCATCTATGAATCCACTGTGCTACACCATGTAAGTACCAGAAAAGTATTTGTTGGCTTCCCTTATTGTATAACTTGAATCTGAAGGATTAATTAGTAAAACAAAGCCAACATCCTGTTGACAACGAAATAATTTTATGCACAAGGTTCTGTGCTCATCTCATGTTTTATTTATTTATTTTAAAATCTGGTGTCCAGGGTGACAGAGTTATCCTCGGTGGGGACCACTACTTCCGCTTTAATCACCCAGCAGAGGTGCAGTCTGGAAAGCGGGTATCGTGCTGGACAGGAGCCGGGGATGGACAAAAAGACTTTGAATTTGCCAAGAATGAGCTTCTTGCAGCTCAGCGAGCAAAGTGAGTGTCAAGGAACTCTTTATTAATTTGGTAAACTAACAAGTAAAGCCAGAGTTCCTTTAAATCACTCGCTTTTAACTCAGGCTGGAGGCAGAAATCGAAGAAGCTCATTTGAAGGCAAAACAAGAGATGATGCAGGGAATTCAGATGGCAAAAGAGGTGGCTCAAAAAGAGCTTTCTGACCAGAAGACCCTTTATGAAAATAGGATCCAAGCCTTGGAGAGAGAACTGGTATGTTTTATAATTGAAATTCTCAGAAAGCCCTTGTATCGTCAGAAAATGGTACAGTTTAAGACGTAACGATTTATTAGATGCTTTTTGACAAATCTTAACAAAACGCCATTCTTCTATATGCAAACCTAATTAAAATCATAAATTAATTAGAATTTTCAAATTAATTAAAGTCCACATTAAATCAAGAAATCTACTAAATTCAACACACAGGTGTATCTGAAATATGCATAGTTTGTCAGATTAAGAGCACATTTTGAAAATGAAAACATTTAAGCGGGCATTAAACATGCTTTTCACTAAGCCCAAACATTTTTTATTTTAATTTTTTTGGTCTGTTTATAAATGTTGTCCTTTCATTAGCTTTAAGTGGAAAATTGTCATAACACAGAAAAGGCTTGATAACATCATAATGTGTGGAATTCATTTTTATAATATGTTTAATTTATTGAACTGAGCTACTGAAATAAATGAACTTTTCAGTCATATTCAAATTTATTCATTCAGATGCACCTCCAGGATACAGAAACAATACACTTTTTTTTTATCACAGTTGAAAGGTTAATTAAAATAGTTTTTTTTTTAACCTTCTGTAATCTTGAAAAAATATATTTTGTACCACATGTGAAAGCTCTGCTTCAGAAGGCAAGTGCGGCCATGATTAACTTCTAAAACTGGCGCTTGACAACTGTAGTACTTTGACTGTCCACCAGGGGGAGGGGACGGGTAAAGGGTTTCATGAGTTACATTAATATACAAAAATTCTCAGAAATACACGAAATGATACTAAATGGCTAAACTACTTTTTTTTTTATTACTAATCTCTTTGAAAATTTAATTTTACTCAAATTTAATTCCTAAAAGTACTTTAAACTTTTAGGGTGAAACATTTTTCAAGCAAATAAAAACTTAAAAAAAATGTAGTAACTAAATAAAAACATTATGTACTAAACAGTGCTTTTAATTTGAACTGTGCCTACCATGCACCAGGCACGTTTAATAAATTTGTCATTTTGTTTCAGAATGAGGAAAATGAGCGAAAGCGTCAGCAAGACAGAGATCGGCAGAGGGTGGCTAGCCAGATGGCAGAGCTCAAGATGGCCAACCTGGAGCTGGAAAAGGAGGTGGACTCCCAGAAGAGACGCCTCCGACTCCACATGGAAGCTCAGGTCAGGAAAACAAAAAAAATCTATTTGTTTTTATATGTAAAGACTTGATCATTTTGTCCCTGTGCACTCACTTGGCCTTTGGTTGAAATTTAAACGCATCTTCTTTCTTGGAGGCGGAGAGGAAATGAAGTACTGTATTGTTTTTACAAAATTATATTTTGGTTTGTGTATTATAATCTTAGAATAAGACATTGAAGAAATAGCCAAAAATCCAATATTTATAAACTTGCAAGTCGTAAATCTCTCTATGACTTTTATTTGTGTATTTTACCTAAGATTTTTTACATGCTTTTGCTTTATCATAAGATAGCTCTGTACAGCAACTTTATTACTGTTATTAATCTCCCAGCCCCTTAATTTTTGACTATAGAAAACAAGCATAAGTTTAAATAAATATCCTTACTCTTAATCTTCTTAATGAATTGGCCATTTGGGGTTTGTTTTTGAGCTATGCGATAGCCTGGTTTAAGGCTAAATGTTATGGCCTGATGGGTGTAACATTGTTTACTTTGCTGTGACTCACTGCAGGCTATGGAAGAACGCAGAGTTTGCCAAGCAAAGATTGTAGATGCCCTGGAGGCAGAAAAGAGGAAGATCAGCAAGGAGCTGGAGGAGATGCAGAAGAAAATGGCTCTTAGGGAGAAGCAAACTACCAGGAATGGTGAGTTGGAACAGCTGCTACAATTATGTGTCTCAATAAGTTAGCAGGAAAACTTTTTAAGATTCTTATACTTAAAAACATACTGCCCCCTTTTTTCATATTTTTGTCCCTTGGTTCAGGAGAAAGAAAGGGGTGTATCTCATCAAATTGATCATCCAAAGTCTGTCATGCAATATAGTGAATATATATATTTTTTTTCTTTTTATTTCATTATCTAAACCGGAAGCATTGAGTTTTGCTGGCAGAGATCAGATCAAATCCACAGCGCAAGGTTATTTGGTGCATTCATGTTTTATAAACTTCTGTAATATAGCTGGCATAATAAGAAGTGGAATTTTGGGCATCTAAACCTCACTGTGCTTTTTAAATGCTTTCAGAAGCCTACCGTCATGTCTTGGTGTTGTATCTCTGTGTTGCAGCTTCTCCACAGTGGGATGCCATGAAGCTGTCCTTGATGATTGAGGAGGCCAATAAAATCAGCATTAAGCTGAAGAAACACACTCTCTTCAGCAGGTGGGAAAGACGCAGTCTGGAAAGTTTTACAGGGGGTTGCCGTCAAAATGTATTTAAACATTTTGTATAATATTTTGAATTGCAGCTTAAACCCTATGTAACCCTACATAGGGTTTTAAAACTGAAAGCTGCAATTCAAAATATTATACAAAATTTTTAAATTATACAAATATTATACAAAATGTGTAGATTAGCTATCATTGTTGTCATTTTTCTTCCGTTTTAGACATGAAAGCGCTGAGTCTGAGAACACCCAGCAAGGCGGGCTTCAAGTGCGCGTTCAAAACACAAAGCTGGGAATCTCCACTTTCTGGAGCTTAGAAAAATTCCAGAACAACATGGCTGTGATGAGAGAACTGGAGCAGGTTGGTCTTCATTGAAATAGATTTTTCTGATGTAATTTGAAGTCTTTTTTTTGTGTGTGTGTTTGTTTTATCTGATTAGCTGACTGTCTGCATCAAAGTGTGTACTTGTTTTGTAATCTGTTTTCTTGACCGTCTCAAGTTGCCTCTGCTTTTTCAGGATTATTCAATTAGGGATTCTCCTTTGTTTGTCTCTGGTTTGAATTTATAGCTCTTCCTGTGTTCCATAATACGCTGCTAAATTCACAGAAGATTTCCTACCTCCATTGAAAGGTGTTTTAATGAGACATTATATGCTGTGTATTGAGAAAAACATGTGCAGACTCCCAGCTTTCCCATTCCTCATTCTGCATAATCAGAGACTGACATCACCTCTCACTTAATTGCCTATTTCCCTCCCATTTGACCTTATTTACAGTCCAGATTGGCTTGTTTTATGTCTGATGGAGGGATGCAGCCTCACTTTGCCGTGCTTTTCTCATTAAGTTGAATAAATGAGACCGGGCTTGTCAGCACTGCTTTACTCTCCGCAGGGGGATTCCACCTCTAAAGATGACGATGTGTTTTATGACCCTGATGATGAGTGGGAGCAAGATATATCAGCCTCCTCTGCTTCCACTTCCTCCTTTTCTCGCCGAAGGTAATTATCCATCTCCCCTTCTTATCCTGCAGACCCTCTGTTTGCATCTTGTCTTTGCAGTAAGTAGTTGGCTTTAGTTGTACGAATTATGTTAGCAGAAAAAATTTCCAAACTTCCCTCTGCATGTTTCCAACTCACGGTTTAATCTCGTCTGGGTTTTTGCTGGCCAATTAAGCTCTTATTTCAACATTGTTCAAGCAAAAGAAATGTTCTTTGACAATCTAATTGTGTATACATGGAGGTAATGAAGTTTGTATACACATGTTTTACACAAGATCCTCTCATTCTTACACTGTGTAATCAGCAAACTGCTGGTAATTTTTTTTTCCTTCCTGTTTTGGTTCATTTGGTTTTTATTTTATTCAGTCTCTTGTCTAGCAGGTCAGAACAGGGTGTTTAAATTGAGGGGGATTGAAGTTTCCTTCTGTCAGACTTCACACCTTATAAACAAAACATGTAGATGGACGCACATGCGCACGCCCACGCGCGCGCACACACACACACACACACAACACAGGGAAACTACAAACATCTAACATTTTCCTGTCACAGTGTTGTTTTTCATGGCAAGAAGTTCTGGTGGTGCCCTGCTCTCCACCAGATCCAGCCAAATGAAACAATTCACACACAGTTTGTGACTCCATCCTGCTTTTCGCTCTGACTTTAATGGACATATGTATATGCAGCATAACTTTACTAAGATTCCTGCTCTCTCTTTTTTCCCTCTCTCTCTCTCTTTAACCGAAATCCTACATTTTGACTATCCTCATGATTGCAGTTCTCAGTTATATTATTCCCAAAATGTCTATAAAAAAAAAATATTAATTTGAAGTTGGCTGTGAACTTAAACGGCTTATATTTGGTTGGACTTCAGGAGCCGAAGCCTTCTGAAGACAAAGCGAATCTCTGGACGTTTGTATGAAATCCGAGTTCATCCCATTCAGAGCCTCACCAACTCCTCACAGTCTGCTGGTAAGATGCTTGATAACAAATCAGTTGTTTAAAAATTCCTTGAACTCTAGGAGCTGACTGGTACTTTAAGTACTTTAAACTTGATTTGTACCAATAAAATAAAAATTTAAGTCATCTTAAAAAAAAAAAGCATGATTTCTGCTAAAGATCTTAAACATTTTTCAAATGCATAAATTTTAAAATTTGTACATATATTAATTTAATTTTGAGCACAGCGTTGAAGAGCACTTCAACCCTTCTCTGCAAACTTCTGTAAAACAATACTTGTTCCTTAAACAGTTTTTTTGAGGTTTAAGGGAACTGACACCAAGTCGTTCTTGTTAGCGTTTCCACTATCAGCTGTCATGAAAAGAAGGTATTTTGTTTGGGTTTGGCTTGAAAATCAGGAATTTCATTAGCTGGCTGAAACCTGTATTTACAACAGGCACTGTATTGCATAGTGAATTGTAGTTGAATTGAATATAAAAGCACATAGCTTATATGCTGGAGTTAAAAAAAAACAATCGTAGATGAACAAAGTGTTATTTAACTGATAGAAGCTATTTTTCACAATTAATATAGGTCTTGCTGTTAAATCATGATCCTCAAAAGGTTTTATATTGTCTTAAAATAACTAAGAGAAACTTTCAGTGACCCTAGTTATTTTTGTCACTCCTCCTGTTTGCACTGCAGGGCTGATGTGTGGATCATTCAAACCTCCTTCCAACCAAACGAGCGCCACGGAACCCGCTGTTCCCAGCCTCTGCAAGGAGCTGATTGGCCTGTCCGTGGCTCGTCTGCGAAGCTATAGCGAGACAGAGGAGACCTTGGCAGACAGACTGATGTCTGATCTGAATCTGGTATACACGGCTGTCCAAACTATATCTGACTTGTATGAGGGTCTAGATGATGACAGCCAAGACACCGGTGAGCGTCAACTGATATTTTTTCCCCCAAAACAATCATTTATGGAATATTATGAAAGTCCTTTGTTCAACTGTTAAGTGTTGGGGTTTTATTTTACTTAAACTTTTCTGATTGCTCATCCATCTGCAGTGTTTGTGTGCAGCGTGGCAGCCCAGACTGAACTGATCAAGGCCACTACGGCGGTGGAGACCGCTGTGTTTGTTGCCATGCAGTGGCTGGCCACTGTTAAACGCTCCTCTGGCTTGTTGTACTCGACTGCCGAAGAACTTAAAAGCCAAATCAAGAAAATGGGAGGATTCTTCCAAATGCTTATTCAGGTGAACCCACATAGTGACATAAAGCTGGGATGGAGGTTTCTGGGTATTTTCATTTCATATAAAAGGCAAAATTTAAGCCGACAAAATGGTCTTCAATTAGGCGTAGTTTGGACATGCGGCGGCTTATCAAAATGCCGATCTGACTGACAGGTCTTAGCTCTGAGCTGTTTGAGCTCTGTCTATGGAAATGGCAAAGCAGAGGGAATTCTCAGCCTTGAGCTCCACACAGGTCATGAATATATGGAAAGGAAATCTAAATTCCTGACAACTCTTGGCACCTAAACAGACAATTTTTACCCCTAAAACCTAATATGTTTTTTTTTTTTTCCACCATTTTAATTTATTTATTGACCCTTCAGACTTCATCAACCGTTGTGTTGACTTTGATTGATTTGCTGGTAAATTAAATTTAATTCCATCTGTTTGTTTATGCTAGCCTGATGTTGGATGTAAAAAATAAATAAATAACTGTTTTTCCCAATTCAGGGCTGTGAATCCGAGATCACATCGATGGTGAAGGAAGCAAGGAGGAAAAGCAGTCAGTGCTTGGATGCGGCGATGCTCTCGCTCGCCCAGCTGGCGGTGGTGACGGGCATGCCGCTCAGTGTTACGGCGCCTGGCAATCGGGCCACAGGCAAGGTAACTCTTGTAATACTCCATTGTCTTCTGATCCGCAGAAAATGAAAAGTAATAAAAGCTTTGTGGATAGCCAGAGCAGTTAAGACATTACAACCTAGTTGTTAAGGATCTGAATACTTATGTCTTTTTTTTTTTTTTAATCTACAAAATGTTTCGATCTGCATGAAGAAATAATAAGAGGGGCATTGTTGTTGCTGCCTTGATGAAGCAGGAGAAAGCGGTGACGCACAAACCTACTTAGTTTCATTTTTCACTGCAGTTCAAACCAGATGTTTACTTCTGTATCTAGGAAGCCAGATGTTCTAAGTTCCCAAATGACAATAGAGAGAATGTTTTTAAACAAAGATTTTTTTTTTTCTTTCTTACATTTCCCCAGTAGTTGGTAGAACAACCTTTAGTCTGTCTGACTTATAGCAAATGTTTTAGGTCTTGCTTTGTAAGCTGCTCAGAGTAGTTTGCTGGCGTTTTGGACCATTCCTCCTGACAGAACAGGTGTAACTGCGCCAAATTTGAAGGAGTGTTTCTTGGACGTAAATCTTCTATGGGACTGAAATGAGAGCTTTGTGATTCCCTTTCCATAATGTTGACTCTGTTGTACTTAGCATCCTGTTGCTACCCAGAGGCTTCAATGGTGAGCGTGTTCTTGTGCTCGTAAACTGCCGCATTTTCCTGCCAGTGTTTTTACAGTCATTATGGCCAAATACTTCAATGTTAGTCATCAGACCACTTGTCTCCAAACGTTAAGGTCTCGGTGTTCATTCAGAAACTGTAATCAGGCTTTCAGCTCAACTACCTGTGCTGAATATCACCATGTTTTTTTTTTAAAGTTTGGCATTTAAATGCTAAAATCTGCCATTAATGCAAATGTTTAAAAAAAAGGAAGCATTAATTTTCACCTTCAGCATCTTCACTTTTTAAGAGATTTTACCTGATAAAGTTAGGATATCTCACTTTATGTTCAGATATAAAAACAGTCAGAGCTGACTATTCACTGATTTCAAGTTGGGATAGAGCAAACTCACTCTAGCAGCTGGTGCTGCAAATGTGTGTGGTTATTCTTTCTACAATATACATCCCCCAGGCTTTAAATGTATGGATTTTTGCTAACTTCTTCTGAGTTAAAACTGGTCTTAATTCTCTAAAACTATCATAAATAATACCTGTGATTGCTGACTGTAATCCTGATTGAAGGTCTACTTTTTCATCTTTCCTGCGTTTGGAAGTTGGGATGCTCACAGTTTATTTAAAATCAATTCTACCTAGAAATTCCCATATAATATGGATTTGCAGTATGTGGCTTTAAAATAAGGACTGCTATGAAATTATGTATTTCATAGCAGTATTTGAGTATTTGTATTTGAAATTTCGCCATTTTCAGAAAAAAAAATCATCTTCTGAACTCTGCAGTTGCGGTGAACAGAAATTTCAGATTTCATTGATATTCAGGACCTCCTTAATGTCAGGAAACCACCAATTTATTCAATCAATTTCTCCGCCTTTTTCGCCAGCCTCAATTATCTAATGATGATTTGATACCTATTAAATTACCTTCTGTAACTTCACATCTCATTGTGCTCTCTACCCTTAAGATTTTGTCAGTTTAGGTCCCATTTTGAATTTTGTCTCCCTCTAACTAAATGCCTTTAAGAAATCATCCACTTCCCCGCTGCTACTAAAGCCGCTTGGCACGATAGAGACCTTTAGAGACGTTTTTATTTGTCTTTGTTTTTCAGAGTTGCCCTCAAAATTTACCCTGTCTCCTTCTCATATTTGTTCCTCTGCTTCCAAATTAGATACTGTATCTCATCACTGTTTCCAACTTTCCTTGCTGAGCCTGATTTAGGTCTGATTAGAAATCAAACCTCTCTAACATTTGTATGGAAAACTTATGGCAATTGAGTCCCATTCGTCTGATTAAAATCAGAACTGCTTGGGAACGTGAATTGGGTGTAGAACCGTCTGAGTCATGGCGGGATAAGGTGATTCTCAGAATATTTCTAAGTACACCATGTGCTAGGTTTGTAAAGTTTAAAGCAATAAAAAAAGAGTTTTTTTTCTTCTTTTTTTTAAATCTCGTTTATCTAAACTCTTCCCTTCAATTTTAGACCAGTGTGACAGATGTCAGACCTCAGCCTGCAACTGAAGTAATATGTTTTTCTTCTTCCCAAGTTTGTACAAATTCTGGAGTAACTTCTTTTCTGCACTCTCAGGGGAATTTTTAGAACCCAGATCCAAAGTGATCCATTCATAGCTGTTTATGGAGTGCCAGTGATCACGTTGAACCATGAGATTTTGGCTTTCTGTTCTCTTCTCGCCTGACGCTGTATTTTACTCTTCTGAAAATCTCTACCTCCATCCACATTGTAGGAACATTTTGAAAACAGAAAAAACGTCAAACAGTCAAGGGTCAAGCAAAATATACTTGCAAGTACAGCCCCTTTGTGGAGTACCTTCTCAATGTGTAGAAGAATGTAATTAACCCACCAGGTCACTAAGTTAAAAAGATAGATAGGACATCTTTTTTCTTGTTTCGCCCCCCCCAATTATTTCTTTCTGTTATGTTTGTATGGGGTTTTACATGTTTAAAGAATTTGGAGAAGGTATCCAAAATGCATATAATATAAACAAATTTATATAACCTCTTGATATACAAATAATAGTACTAAAAAAAAATCCACAATCTCCATAATCAATGGTGACAGAAGAGTGAATTTTTATTTTATTCTAAGCAGTATCACTTTGGGATTGAGGTCAAACTGAATAGTTTTGCAACACTTTTAATTCAGCCAGTCCAGCTCTTCAGGCTCTGCTCCAGACTATCAGGGATGTTTGCTGTATCCTTGTTTTCTCTGCCCTTTTGTTGGTTACGTCTTTATAGTTTTTGGAGCTCTCCACTGTCCATGCACATTGCACATGTTCACTGCCTTTAATGCTCTATGATTTCAGCAATCACTTTTGAGCTGTCTGCTGAGGGGAACCAGAAAGGGCGTGCGCTCTCTCCTGGAGGAAATCCTTGCCATCACCAGGGAAACGCTCAGAGATGCTCAGCTGGCCTATCCCAGAAACCCAGTAAGACATCAGACATTCATTTGTAGCGGGAAATTGTCTGATTGATGTTATGTAATTTGACATGACTGACCTGTAGACTGACCGAAGGAAATCTGAGTGAGCGAGTGAGTTTCTGCCTTTGATGCCTTTCATCTCTGCTTCCAGGTCTTACAGAGTCTAAAATCCAAAACTCTTGATATGTCTCGTGCCCTGCAGATCTACATTCAGTCTCATATTTCGGTGAGTTTCTGCAACACACGTATAGGTGTGTGTGCGTGTGTGTGTGTGTGTGCGTGCGTGTGTGTGTGTACTATCCCAAAAACCACTGGTGGCTGCTTTTTGAAACCAGAATCAGATGGCGCTCTGCACAGTCAGCTGAAACAATTCCTCTGCCTTGACATGAGATTAAATGAAATAGATTAACACCCAGTCCCACAACAGCCCTGTTAAAGATGCCACTCCGCCTTTATTGCTACTGTAAAGCTCAATGCTCTCCAAGCTTATCTCTGCGCACTCACCCCTCGGCAGTAGTTAGCGTAATAAATATGGTGAATGAAGTGGCATAAGTCACAGCTAACAGGCTTATTTGAAGTTATCTTAGCCACACAAACTAGCCAGTGGTTTTGTTGAACCAGTAATGGACACTTGCAGGCCATTATTTAACCCCCCCACAGTTAAATAAAGCTGATTTATAACCTCTGTCATGGGATCTCGTGGACATGTATGCAGCACAGTGTTCTGCTTGGAGAGAGTGTGGATGGAGATCCCTCTTCTTGTATGAAGCGAGTCTTTTTCTTATTCTCTGACATTAATGTGTTTTTATCATGTTTGCAGGCATTTTCCTTTGCTGCCAGAACTTTAATTTTCTTAAAGCAACAAAGGTAGCATTGGCCTCTTTTTTGGTAGAGTACATTTGCCCCAACACTGTAAGGTAACCAGACCCACCAAGCCGTTTGTATTAGTCGTCAAGATGGGACATATTAAGGAAATTATGGAATCAGATTTGGTCTCACAAAATGTCACTTACAATTTTTGCTACGGCTGCAGTTCGAATTGAGACCATTCTGTTTACGATTGTTACGCAAAATGTTACTGTTGTGTTCACCAAGAGACATTTTGGCTTTTATTCATGTAAAAATTGAGTGGAAAATACAAATTTTGTGAATTGCTTAAGTTATTGAAGGTAATTATTTTTATATAAAGTGGTGAAAAATAAACCCTGTTAAGGTCCAATTACAGCAGCATTTTTTTTTCTGCATGTTTAAAGAAGCGGTATTGAACTTAGTTGATGTCAAAGACTTTCATTCTAAAATCCGACTTTTTTGTTGCATCTTACTCATTATTTGCTGTTCTGGGTATATTTCTGTTTTCACACAGGAGCAAGAAAATGATGAAGAGGCGCATGAGGAGGAGGAAGATGCAGTCTTACTCGCTCATTTACAGAGACTGAGGACTACGTCGACCAAACTGTTCCAGCTAACCCAGGCCATCCAACAGATGCAGTCTTGTCTGTCTACTGCCCTGCGAGGTGACTCTTTGAAATTGCACATTTCTTAGGAATTTTTATTTTTTTAATCTTCGAACTGGTTGACTTACTCTTGTAAATAAAGTTCATCAGGTGCAAGCACAAACTACTGTCAAATTATAGAGGAAATCTGACAAACAGTATCTTAGTGAGATGTTAGGTCAACACATGTGGCTAGAACTGCATCCGTATGCCTTGGCATCGGTTCTTCATGCCTGGAAATGGAGGGATGGAGTACTGTTCGTCCAACAGTGGTGCACTATTTGCTGGAGATTTGGTGATCGGAGAGGTTGTCAGAAATTATATTCATCATACCCTCTTTCAATTGATTAGTTTCTTTTGTCAAGTAGTTGAGCCTAATTTTGCAGTGCAGTTTTAGAATAGTCAAAAAATATTCTGAGTCCTGCCTGTAATTCTGAGTGGATCAATTAGTATAACTTTCCTTGACTTGCGATCACCTCTCATTTCAACATAAAAGTTGATCCCATCCTGAACTAACATGACACTTCAGTTTATCCTAACAGGTTTCAGAAACTAAACGTATGTCAGTCCTGTCTATTTATGTATTTATTTTTGCACTTTTAAATTATTTGTGGTATTTACATACATTTCAATTTTTCAAATTACCTGAAGGTCTACTCGTACCTTTTTTTTTTTTTTTACTTTTCTCCAGTAATTATTAGAAATTATTCAAATTGTCAATATTATTATTATTATTATTCTATGCCAACACTTTAAAAACAAATTTGGCAAAGTTAAAATTTGATTATCTTTCTTCCACTACAGAGATGTGATCATTGGATAAAAAGTGCATGTTTGATTGGCTTCTGTTCTTCCAGGTATGGATAGAAATCCTGATCTCAGCAGCTGCAGAGAGCTGATCTCCTCCTCTACCAAGGCGGTGGATGAACTGGTCATTGGCCTGTCCAAGGAGGGAGTAGAGGCTAAGTCCTTGCAGCTTCCCTGTCTTCAGACAGTCATATCTGCACGAGATGATCTCCACTCCGCCCTGCAGTCCTTGTTGTCGTCTTTCTGGAGCCAGCAGGGGGTGAACGACAGCAGAAGTTCAGCCGGTTCGGACAACAGTTTAGAAAATGACTCCTCCATTAAAGACAGACCCACCACTCACAATGCAGTTAGAAATAAAGGTGTGTACAAAGTGGTGTACCCCTTTGCTTCAGGTGTGCCGCTCAGTGGCAGCCCTCACTGGGTGTAATATCTCTTGTTACCTTGAAGAAAAATAGAGAGGCAACCTGCTAGGATTCAAGTAACTGTAAAAGTACAGGAAACAATCTTTAAGCAAATAAATACTTGCCTGTGGCATTAACAAATTGCAGAAAATGGACACAATCTTTCTTTGAAACATTCAAAAGTAACAATTGTGTTGTTTTCAACATGGTGTAAAGGAAAATACTGTTGAAGTTTCTTTGACTTCTCTTGTTGGTATGGTAAAAACACGCCCTCCAGTTTGAATATATTTATGATGCGCCAAGTGAAGCTAGAACGTTACTCATGAGTGTAAATTGTACGTTAACTGATGTTGGGTCAATAGAAGCTCTAAAGAAAAGGGCAGTCTTTGCCAAACCATTATTTCAGGACTATATATTTTTGGGACATGTAAAGTCTCAATTATGGGCACTCCAGGTAGGCTAATTTGTAAGAATAAGAGGACCTGGTTTTTACACTATTCTGTACATTGTTTGCTCTTGTATATTGTATTGCAGCATACCATATCACACTATTCGCACTCAGACAATTGTAAATTTTGGGTTCCATGCTAATATTTGTATCTAAACGAATGCTGTTGTAACCATTTTTTTATTGCTTTAAAGATAATCCAGCCACTTGCACAGCTGCTAAGAATCGCATGGCTTGATTTCACATGGATTCCTAGTTCTTTACCTTCAGCTCACAATACATTGCTGGTAGAGCGCACCCATTCAAAGACTTTTACTGTTAAGTAGCAATAAAATCATATTTTTTCTATATTCAACGTGTTTACATTTATGCTGGCTCTCATATGCATGGCTCTCAACTAAACTTTTCATTAATTGAAAAAGTATGGAAGCCCACATTTTATTTTAACCTTTGAAATTTGTGTGATATTTGTACTTTTTATTTAAAACAAAAACACATTAAACTAATGCTTTCCCACAAAAAAACTGACGATTGCATCATTTACAAGGGAAAAAGAAGCCCAAAGCATTCATTACTGTACTGACACAAAATATGTCACATCATCAACACAGGTGAATATGGATAAAATAACTTTGTTCATCTGGTTCTCAGAGTGACTAGTATGGAAGATGGTGATATTTGAAACAAGTTGCTGTCTTTAAACTGTTGTCTTCTCAAATTGCACATTTTATTTTTATTTAGCTATTTGTGATGTGTCTTGTGCCATTTTTGCTGTGTAGAATTGACCACAAATTAAATCTGGGTTTTGCACTTATTTTATAAAATTGCAAATCCCAAAACTCAATATTTGGGAGAGAAAATTGAATTTCAGCTATGATAAACTCCAAAGAAAAATGTACAAACAACTTTACATTAAAAACTGTCTCGTATGTAAGGCCAAGACTTTATTTTTAAAATGCAATCTGCACTTGGAAGTACAGTTTTCTTGGTCATTGGTACCTTCATGGTGAAAGGTTAAGGTCAAGCAGGGTCAGCTCTTTCTGTGGTTGGCACCAATGCAAAGCTCAGTCAACACTGGCAGCAGGGAAGAGAGCGATAAGTTGTGGACACACAAGCAGAGACTCTATGAAAAGAAACAAAAAGCAAGCCACTTTTGACCAAAAAAAAAAAAAATCAAAGACAAACTGAAACACTGTAGAAATCTTGAAAAGAAAAAAAACATTCTTTCAATCTTCAAGGATCAAAAAGGAAAGATGTATAAATTTTCCAATATGAGCATGCAATGGTATTAACAATAGGGCTCAGAGATTGTAGCAGTAATTTGTGAAATTTGACCATACAGGAAACACCTTAACTCCATTGAGCTACGGTGTATCACTGTAAAATACGAGGTGGATTAACAGAACCGAACAAACTGCGATTCGTTTTAAGCACTTTTAAGAAAAACACTGTTTGTCAAGATTTGGTCCAGAAACTAATATTTAGCTTGCCACAATTAATTGCCAAAGGTTTGAAAACTAGTAAACACTACAATTTTTTCCTTTGTTTCTAAAATTACTGGACCCCAAAAAGTCCACCCTCGAGCCCCCAAATGTCCTTGAACCCTACTTTTACCACCCTCTGCTGCTGGCTCCAGGCTACACCCACTCATCGTCTGCGTAGCCTCATCTGCATCCTCCCTTCATGCTCCCTGGAGTCAGCAGCACTTCGGCTCTACTTTTGCATGGTTAAGAAGTAAACATACTTCAGAACGGATTGATGGTGCGTTCACAGACACAGCTCGACTTGAAATGAGAAGACGACCAAAAGAGACGAACAAATCAGGTAAAAACAACGCGTTGTGTTGTTTTTGGAAATCACTGTTGGATTTGTCGCTTTATTTCCAGCTAACAAAGTATTTGTTTCAGGATGCACTGGTTGTATTTCCCCATTTTATCTCTGCTTGTAAGTAGTCTTTATTTTTTTTAACCAGTAGTATTTCTTTTAAAACTGTTTGGAATGTGCGTTCCTGTTAGTTTGAAAACCACGTGTGCAATCTATTAATACTCGTCTTGTTAAATTGAACACTTTAAAAACAGACCTGGAATTGGAGAACGCAGTTTTTCATTGGGCCACTAATTCGTTTCCAAGTTTGAGCGCTTGCCTACTAATTTAACTTAAATTGTTTTCACAGCTGAACTAAACCTATATTTGTGTTACAGGTTTGCGTTCAAAGCTGGATATTAAGTAAGCTAATTTTCTCTTACAAAAAAAACAAAACAAAAACAGCTGCAGTGATGTTCTTCACATTTGTCTAGTTACATTATGTTATTTATACATTATTTATTATTATTTTGTTAACACTGCATATTTCCTCTCTTTTCAGCTAAGCTTTTTTATTGGTTTTATTTTCATTTCTTGTTGTTCTTATACTGAGTGCTTTTAGTTTTTTGAGTGATTTCATTTTGTGGGTGTGCTTCCTTGCTTTTTTTTTTGCATCTATTTATTGGATATTTATTTATGTCACTTCCTGTTGAATATTTTATTGAGTATTCTTCTTCAGTATCAACCACATTTAGGAGTAGACATCAGTGAATCTCATCTGTTATTGCAGTAACATAATTTCACCCGGAATTTTTCAGAAAAATTCAGCCTTTAATTTTAGAGCTTTTATTCAGTGATGATAAACTCTCATGTTACAAAAAAGGAAAACAAAACTGGTAAGTCATCAGTGGCACATTTGTTGATCAATTTGGGGGTTGCTGTTCCAGGAGGGAAACCTTGGCATCCCATTCCCACATAACAGGATGCCTGACATGGGAAACTCAAACTCTACATATCTAAACAAAGCTTATTTAAAGGCTAGTCAATATATTTTTTTTCTGTTAATATGGCGCCTCTTGGTTCATACTGTATTTTTCATACTAAAATTAATGACAAATACAGCTCTGGAAAAAAATGAAGGGACCACCGCAAAATGATCAGTTCTTTGATTTTACTCTTTATAGGTTAATGTTTGAGTAAGATGAACATTGTTGTTTCATTCTATGAACTAGTGACAACATGTCTCCGAAATTCCAAACAAAAATGTAGCATTTATTTCCAGAAAATGACAAATGGTCAAATTCACAAAAAAATATGCAGTGCTCTCAGATTTCAAATAGTGCAAAGAAAACAAGTTTATGTTCATTCATTTAGAAACAACAATACTAATGTTTTAATTCAGGAAGAGTTCAGAAATCAACATTTGGTGGAATAACTTTGAGGTTTTCAGTGGGGTTCAGTGCAGTGGTCTCTTAATTTTTCCCATAGCTGCATGTGGTAAAGAAACTTAAATCCATTTTTATGTACAATTTGTGATGCAGCTGCTCATCCAGAGGGAATCTTGTTAGATCCAGGAGATTTAAAATTTAGATCTGCTGAACTAATACAGATCTGGTGACCTAATTCACAGAAATTGTTCCTCAGTTACAAAATCCAAATTCTTTCATGATCAACACTCTCCTAAATAAAAAAAAACCTTCAGGCAAATCTGCAGTGGGTAAAGCATTCGTTTCTGTGGATGATCTGGAGATCTTTCTATCAGCCTATCAGCTGATATGTAGAGAAAACGTGCAGCAGTCTAGCACGCACAGCAAGACTCATCAGGATATAACTGAACAGGAATTTAGTCCTACTTATTAATTGGAAACTCATGTTTGTGGAAACGTCCTCAAACAGGTAACTCAAGACTTTTGATGTAACAGGTCAGCTTGCGACTAAAAATCTTAAAAGATTAATCTAGCCCGAGAGCTACATGGAAAATGCATTACTTTGTGCTGGAGCAGTGAAGTCTCACATGCTTTAGGCAAGTCAGAGAGGTATTCCTCTCAGTGAGACACCCAGATGTTTTTCAGCACTTACATCATCACTTGGAGAGTGACTCACAGCGAGTGCAACTTATCCACCCTTGTAATGCATGTTTTAGATGTGCACATACAAAAAAATAATTAGCGGTCTGGCAGGGGCCGAAGAGTCCATTTACCGTAAAGACTTGGAAAACTCTCGTAAGGCTTTTGTAGATGGCTGGAATCCTGAAATGACATCAAATTGTTTAGATCGTCATCACATCATTTACACAGTAATCTGGTTCATATGGAGAATAACTTTTATTTGCCAGTTCTCATCTGTCTTAATGCAGTGACACTCTTGAACTTTTGGAATGTCGCCTGTATATTGACTTCCACTTTGGTGGAAGCTTTTCTGTCAACTTGTTGTCTCTGCTTTTCAAATAGCATTAAGAGTGAAAAGGAGAGGCCAGCCATATGACAAGTTTTATTACAAGTATGTTCCCGATTCCATGCAATGGAAGGATGCAGAAGAACTATGCAAGCGGCTATCTGGGAACTTAGCTATTGTCTCCAACCCAGCAGACTACCAACAGCTAAACAGCTTCTTAAAAAACCAGAATATCTCTGATGGTGTGTGGATTGCCAGGAAAACCCTAACGCGTCAAAAACGTAGGTTTATTTTGCTTATTTTGTCAACAAATAAGATGCACAAATGTTCCACATTTTTAGGAGTAAAATGAATCCATCTTTGATTTTACGATTAACCTTATAACTACTTCCTTCTCTCTCTGTTTGGGATGAAATCAAAGATTCTTCCAAGACACTGATTCTGGATTTCTCCAGGCGTTCGGACCAGATGCATGCTCACCTTCTGCACAAGTTTCCCTCCATGAGCTCATTGACTGTTTGCACCCAACTACACTTCAGTGCAAACACCTTTGGAATTTCCACAGTCTTTTCTTATTCCATTAATGACTTCCAACTCCGAGCAAATCTGACCCAGGGAAACCCTGTGCAGTTGGCTCTACGGATCCACAGCAAACAAGGGCCTTACGCCAACGCTTTCGAACATGACGACTCCTGGCACTCTGTGTGTGTTTCTTGGAGCCAGGATGACGGAAGCTGGGCCCTGTACGCTCACGGTCACATGGTTTCAAGGGGGAATGGCATGAATTGTAATAATGACAGCATTAGCCCAGATAGCTTCTTCATTATCGGTCAGGGCCAGAATGGGTCTTTTGAGTCAAATGATGCATTCTCAGGGAGAATCACCAATCTGCACATTTGGGATCGAGTTTTGAGCAGCTGTGAAATACTCACTATGGAAAATGATTGTTCAACCATCTCCTCTGGGCTGGTGTTTAAGTGGAGTGAGCCATTGCTGGAAATAGAGGACCAGATGTGGGGGGAAAGCCCGTGTCAAGGTACAGTTTAAATGACAGGAAGAAGAAAAATGTTTTTGTAAAAATCTAATATCAAGGATTTAGTTTTTGATGAAATTAAAGGGAAAGTAGTTTGTGTTTTTTAACCTAAAGGGGAAAAAAATCATCCCTTAAAGTCCAGAGCTTCAGAAAACTATACAGCATTTTTTTATTTTTTTTTTATTTTTTTACTTCACATTAGTTGATTTCACAATTGGGTTGGGTGTGGTTGCTATGCAGACAAAAAAAAAATCTAATGGATACCAGGCAAAAACAGATTCTGTGCGCACACAAGATTCCAAGGTCTGAGCGAGGCTCATGTAGTAACCTCCTCCCATCTGGCACTTTCAAGTGGAAAGACTCGAAATTAGACATTGACAGACACTTTTCAATCTAATCTAACTGAGATATAATTGTCAAATATGCCAGCTTCAAGATGTGAAAAGCTCCTGCAAACATTCTTCAATGGACTCACAGTAAACATTGGAGTAAAAGTTGAATACAAGTTCACACCACTCCTTGCAAATTAGTATTTAAAGGAAATTGTAGACCATAAAACTGTTTCCTTTCATTTAAAAATGATGTGCTACTTTGTCTTTTTACATCACATATAAAGTTTACATCACATATAAAGTTTAACGGCCATTGAAGTCTGTTCGTGTAGTGTCATGATATGTTAGAAATTTTCTTGGCATGGTTAATTCTCAGAGTATAAATACTTTTCCAAAGCTCTGTCTACAGTAGCTGTCAATACTGAGAAATATTTGTATTTATTTATTTATTTATTTATTTATTTATTTATTTATTTTAAACCACCCAACTGAGAACTAACGGATAAAAATGAGCAATGATGACCAAGTTGTAGCTGGCAAATTAACTCTAAATGGTTCTTGTAAATGTTTTTTTAACTTAGATCATTCTGAGTCCCACCCTTGAAAACAGACTTCTCCCTCTCTGACATCATGGTCCCCAGTGAGCATTCAGTGTCCAAAAGCCTCACTCCCTCTCCTACAACTGAACTTGCAGACATGATAGTATACTCACTGTCTTTCTGACTTACGTTCCATATTTGTTATTTCTGCTCAATATCTAAACCCTAAAATACTCATCAGCCAGGACCTCCTGCTCTCTAAAGCAGGTGGTCAAGCAAAATACAAAGTTATTTTACTTCTGAAAGTTATTTTACTTATTATTACTTCTAAAACACATCTTGTAACTTACTGGACTTTTTACACTTATTTATTTATTTATTTATTTTTTATTTATTTATTTATTTTTTATTTTATTTATCTTTTTTTTTTTTACAAAGAGCGATTTGCATCAATATGAATAGTACATTTGATCAAATGAAAACTATAAGGTTTGCACTGTAAAATAAAATCCAGGGATATTTAGAAACTGCATTTCAGATTACCTTTTTTTTTCTTTTAAAAAACAACATTTTTACGTCAACACATTTTAAATGGTTTTAATTTAACAAAAGCATTAATCCTACCAATTTTCTTTGCTAGGGAAATTTGCCGATTTCACTGTGGATTTATTTAAGTCGTTGCTGGATGGGACTTCTTGGCAAAACCAAACTTTCACTGTCAAAGTTTTCCAGAAAAAGATGATTGATGAAGATTGTGGAGTGTTTAACCCTGTTACAGAGAGCTGTCTCTTAGAGAGGTGCAGCTCATACAAGAGAGTCGTCTGTCAATTAAAGAAGGGTAAGTTTCTTTTGGTCTGTTGTTCACTCTTTTGTATTCTAATGAAAACCTGTTATGAGTGTCTTATGTTGGATATTTTATGTGGTATTTAACCATGCTATATCTGACTGTACACATGTAATTGTAAAGCGTAAAAAAGGCACCAAGGCTGATCATAATCAGCATCTCATATCAGGGCAATGGCCAGAGACTGACTGTATCGGACTAGCATGCAGTTGCAAATCAAACATTTCAGTTTGTAATGTCATTTAGAAAGTTCAGTTCCAAGCATCTGTAGCAAGTAGATTGAAATAAAAGTGATAAAAATAGTTTTTTATGGTACACCTCACAGGAGTTTGGCAGGGATAAAATCATAAATGCTGAAAGAATGATAATAATTAGAACTGAAAATAAAATTAAAACTATCTATAATCCAAACTTTAGTTTAAATAACTTGCCACACAAGGTTTCATCTGTCAAATTTGTTGTATCAGTTGATCTGACTACACTTTATTGTCTATACTTTTGCAGCAAAGCCCAGTTTGCCAAACTCTCCTTTTTTCAGTAAACTGAGCAAATATCCAAACATCACGCAGGTAAGTTGTGACATCTAGTTGTCTTTGGCAAAAGTATATGATGTAATTTAATCCTCATAAACTTAGAAATTTGTAAGTATACTGAAAGAAACCATAAAAGCAGAGGTACTGCATTAAAAACCTTGTCTGTGTATATCAGGTATGATATTTTTATATCAGACATAATTTTGACATAGGAGGGGTTTTTTATTTATTTATTTGTGAAGCACTTTCTAATTTTATTTTATTACCACAAAGATGCTGTTTTGGACTTATCTAATTAGTGCAAATCATTTAGTCAATTTAATGTGATCCAGAGCTGTTTGCCTGTCTGTCTGTGTCTCTAGGTAATGGAGGAGCTAAGCATCAACACCTCCCAAAACACAGATTTGACCTCCCTGCAGCAGCTGACTCAGGCTGCTGTGCATACAATAGAGGCTGATGGCCATCACCCCTTAACCTCAAGTGACATCCTCTACTTCGCTCAGCTGATTGATGGCATTGCGACCAGCACCCACTCTGCAGGAACCAATTCAGCAGAGGTCATGATGTCCATTGCTACAAACTATTTAAACCTAGCAAATGTGATGCTTGAGCCACAAACGGCTACGCAGTGGGTTGGTCAGACTGAGGATGGGGTGAGATAGGATATTTTATTTGTGTAACAGTAGTTGNATTATTCTATGCCAACACTTTAAA
This sequence comes from Poecilia formosa, assembly GCF_000485575.1. Classification (NCBI taxonomy): domain Eukaryota; kingdom Metazoa; phylum Chordata; class Actinopteri; order Cyprinodontiformes; family Poeciliidae; genus Poecilia; species Poecilia formosa. The sequence continues at coordinate 1,737,413 of NW_006799949.1, forward strand.
AACAAATTTGGCAAAGTTAAAATTTGATTATCTTTCTTCCACTACAGAGATGTGATCATTGGATAAAAAGTGCATGTTTGATTGGCTTCTGTTCTTCCAGGTATGGATAGAAATCCTGATCTCAGTAGCTGCAGAGAGCTGATCTCCTCCTCTACCAAGGCGGTGGATGAACTGGTCATTGGCCTGTCCAAGGAGGGAGTAGAGGCTAAGTCCTTGCAGCTTCCCTGTCTTCAGACAGTCATATCTGCACGAGATGATCTCCACTCCGCCCTGCAGTCCTTGTTGTCGTCTTTCTGGAGCCAGCAGGGGGTGAACGACAGCAGAAGTTCAGCCGGTTCGGACAACAGTTTAGAAAATGACTCCTCCATTAAAGACAGACCCACCACTCACAATGCAGTTAGAAATAAAGGTGTGTACAAAGTGGTGTACCCCTTTGCTTCAGGTGTGCCGCTCAGTGGCAGCCCTCACTGGGTGTAATAGCTCTTGTTACCTTGAAGAAAAATAGAGAGGCAACCTGCTAGGATTCAAGTAACTGTAAAAGTACAGGAAACAATCTTTAAGCAAATAAATACTTGCCTGTGGCATTAACAAATTGCAGAAAATGGACACAGTCTTTCTTTGAAACATTCAAAAGTAACAATTGTGTTGTTTTCAACATGGTGTAAAGGAAAATACTGTTGAAGTTTCTTTGATTTCTCTTGTTGGTATGGTAAAAACACGCCCTCCAGTTTGAATATATTTATGATGCGCCAAGTGAAGCTAGAACGTTACTCATGAGTGTAAATTGTACGTTAACTGATTTGTCAATAGAAGCTCTAAAGAAAAGGGCAGTCTTTGCCAAACCATTATTTCAGGACTATATATTTTTGGGACATGTAAAGTCTCAATTATGGGCACTCCAGGTAGGCTAATTTGTAAGAATAAGAGGACCTGGTTTTTACACTATTCTGTACATTGTTTGCTCTTGTATATTGTATTGCAGCATACCATATCACACTATTCGCACTCAGACAATTGTAAATTTTGGGTTCCATGCTAATATTTGTATCTAAACGAATGCTGTTGTAACCATTTTTTTATTGCTTTAAAAATAATCCAGCCACTTGCACAGCTGCTAAGAATCGCATGGCTTGATTTCACATGGATTCCTAGTTCTTTACCTTCAGCTCACAATACATTGCTGGTAGAGCGCACCCATTCAAAGACTTTTACTGTTAAGTAGCAATAAAATCATATTTTTTCTATATTCAACGTGTTTACATTTATGCTGGCTCTCATATGCATGGCTCTCAACTAAACTTTTCATTAATTGAAAAAGTATGGAAGTGGAAGCCCACATTTTATTTTAACCTTTGAAATTTGTGTGATATTTGTACTTTTTATTTAAAACAAAAACACATTAAACTAATGCTTTCCCACAAAAAAACTGACGATTGCATCATTTACAAGGGAAAAAGAAGCCCAAAGCATTCATTACTGTACTGACACAAAATATGTCACATCATCAACACAGGTGAATATGGATGAAATCACTTTGTTCATCTGGTTCTCAGAGTGACTAGTATGGAAGATGGTGATATTTGAAACAAGTTGCTGTCTTTAAACTGTTGTCTTCTCAAATTGCACATTTTATTTTTATTTAGCTATTTGTGATGTGTCTTGTGCCATTTTTGCTGTGTAGAATTGACCACAAATTAAATCTGGGTTTTGCGCTTATTTTATAAAATTGCAAATCCCAAAACTCAATATTTGGGAGAGAAAATTGAATTTCAGCTATGATAAACTCCAAAGAAAAATGTACAAACAACTTTACATTAAAAACTGTCTCGTATGTAAGGCCAAGACTTTATTTTTAAAATGCAATCTGCACTTGGAAGTACAGTTTTCTTGGTCATTGGTACCTTCATGGTGAAAGGTTAAGGTCAAGCAGGGTCAGCTCTTTCTGTGGTTGGCACCAATGCAAAGCTCAGTCAACACTGGCAGCAGGGAAGAGAGCGATAAGTTGTGGACACACAAGCAGAGACTCTATGAAAAGAAACAAAAAGCAAGCCACTTTTGACCAAAAAAAAAAAAAATCAAAGACAAACTGAAACACTGTAGAAATCTTGAAAAGAAAAAAAACATTCTTTCAATCTTCAAGGATCAAAAAGGAAAGATGTATAAATTTTCCAATATGAGCATGCAATGGTATTAACAATAGGGCTCAGAGATTGTAGCAGTAATTTGTGAAATTTGACCATACAGGAAACACCTTAACTCCATTGAGCTACGGTGTATCACTGTAAAATACGAGGTGGATTAACAGAACCGAACAAACTGCGATTCGTTTTAAGCACTTTTAAGAAAAACACTGTTTGTCAAGATTTGGTCCAGAAACTAATATTTAGCTTGCCACAATTAATTGCCAAAGGTTTGAAAACTAGTAAACACTACAATTTTTTCCTTTGTTTCTAAAATTACTGGACCCCAAAAAGTCCACCCTCGAGCCCCCAAATGTCCTTGAACCCTACTTTTACCACCCTCTGCTGCTGGCTCCAGGCTACACCCACTCATCGTCTGCGTAGCCTCATCTGCATCCTCCCTTCATGCTCCCTGGAGTCAGCAGCACTTCGGCTCTACTTTTGCATGGTTAAGAAGTAAACATACTTCAGAACGGATTGATGGTGCGTTCACAGACACAGCTCGACTTGAAATGAGAAGACGACCAAAAGAGACGAACAAATCAGGTAAAAACAACGCGTTGTGTTGTTTTTGGAAATCACTGTTGGATTTGTCGCTTTATTTCCAGCTAACAAAGTATTTGTTTCAGGATGCACTGGTTGTATTTCCCCATTTTATCTCTGCTTGTAAGTAGTCTTTATTTTTTTTAACCAGTAGTATTTCTTTTAAAACTGTTTGGAATGTGCGTTCCTGTTAGTTTGAAAACCACGTGTGCAATCTATTAATACTCGTCTTGTTAAATTGAACACTTTAAAAACAGACCTGGAATTGGAGAACGCAGTTTTTCATTGGGCCACTAATTCGTTTCCAAGTTTGAGCGCTTGCCTACTAATTTAACTTAAATTGTTTTCACAGCTGAACTAAACCTATATTTGTGTTACAGGTTTGCGTTCAAAGCTGGATATTAAGTAAGCTAATTTTCTCTTACAAAAAAAACAAAACAAAAACAGCTGCAGTGATGTTCTTCACATTTGTCTAGTTACATTATGTTATTTATACATTATTTATTATTATTTTGTTAACACTGCATATTTCCTCTCTTTTCAGCTAAGCTTTTTTATTGGTTTTATTTTCATTTCTTGTTGTTCTTATACTGAGTGCTTTTAGTTTTTTGAGTGATTTCATTTTGTGGGTGTGCTTCCTTGCTTTTTTTTTTGCATCTATTTATTGGATATTTATTTATGTCACTTCCTGTTGAATATTTTATTGAGTATTCTTCTTCAGTATCAACCACATTTAGGAGTAGACATCAGTGAATCTCATCTGTTATTGCAGTAACATAATTTCACCCGGAATTTTTCAGAAAAATTCAGCCTTTAATTTTAGAGCTTTTATTCAGTGATGATAAACTCTCATGTTACAAAAAAGGAAAACAAAACTGGTAAGTCATCAGTGGCACATTTGTTGATCAATTTGGGGGTTGCTGTTCCAGGAGGGAAACCTTGGCATCCCATTCCCACATAACAGGATGCCTGACATGGGAAACTCAAACTCTACATATCTAAACAAAGCTTATTTAAAGGCTAGTCAATATATTTTTTTTCTGTTAATATGGCGCCTCTTGGTTCATACTGTATTTTTCATACTAAAATTAATGACAAATACAGCTCTGGAAAAAAATGAAGGGACCACCGCAAAATGATCAGTTCTTTGATTTTACTCTTTATAGGTTAATGTTTGAGTAAGATGAACATTGTTGTTTCATTCTATGAACTAGTGACAACATGTCTCCGAAATTCCAAACAAAAATTTAGCATTTATTTCCAGAAAATGACAAATGGTCAAATTCACAAAAAAATATGCAGTGCTCTCAGATTTCAAATAGTGCAAAGAAAACAAGTTTATGTTCATTCATTTAGAAACAACAATACTAATGTTTTAATTCAGGAAGAGTTCAGAAATCAACATTTGGTGGAATAACTTTGAGGTTTTCAGTGGGGTTCAGTGCAGTGGTCTCTTAATTTTTCCCATAGCTGCATGTGGTAAAGAAACTTAAATCCATTTTTATGTACAATTTGTGATGCAGCTGCTCATCCAGAGGGAATCTTGTTAGATCCAGGAGATTTAAAATTTAGATCTGCTGAACTAATACAGATCTGGTGACCTAATTCACAGAAATTGTTCCTCAGTTACAAAATCCAAATTCTTTCATGATCAACACTCTCCTAAATAAAAAAAAACCTTCAGGCAAATCTGCAGTGGGTAAAGCATTCGTTTCTGTGGATGATCTGGAGATCTTTCTATCAGCCTATCAGCTGATATGTAGAGAAAACGTGCAGCAGTCTAGCACGCACAGCAAGACTCATCAGGATATAACTGAACAGGAATTTAGTCCTACTTATTAATTGGAAACTCATGTTTGTGGAAACGTCCTCAAACAGGTAACTCAAGACTTTTGATGTAACAGGTCAGCTTGCGACTAAAAATCTTAAAAGATTAATCTAGCCCGAGAGCTACATGGAAAATGCATTACTTTGTGCTGGAGCAGTGAAGTCTCACATGCTTTAGGCAAGTCAGAGAGGTATTCCTCTCAGTGAGACACCCAGATGTTTTTCAGCACTTACATCATCACTTGGAGAGTGACTCACAGCGAGTGCAACTTATCCACCCTTGTAATGCATGTTTTAGATGTGCACATACAAAAAAATAATTAGCGGTCTGGCAGGGGCCGAAGAGTCCATTTACCGTAAAGACTTGGAAAACTCTCGTAAGGCTTTTGTAGATGGCTGGAATCCTGAAATGACATCAAATTGTTTAGATCGTCATCACATCATTTACACAGTAATCTGGTTCATATGGAGAATAACTTTTATTTGCCAGTTCTCATCTGTCTTAATGCAGTGACACTCTTGAACTTTTGGAATGTCGCCTGTATATTGACTTCCACTTTGGTGGAAGCTTTTCTGTCAACTTGTTGTCTCTGCTTTTCAAATAGCATTAAGAGTGAAAAGGAGAGGCCAGCCATATGACAAGTTTTATTACAAGTATGTTCCCGATTCCATGCAATGGAAGGATGCAGAAGAACTATGCAAGCGGCTATCTGGGAACTTAGCTATTGTCTCCAACCCAGCAGACTACCAACAGCTAAACAGCTTCTTAAAAAACCAGAATATCTCTGATGGTGTGTGGATTGCCAGGAAAACCCTAACGCGTCAAAAACGTAGGTTTATTTTGCTTATTTTGTCAACAAATAAGATGCACAAATGTTCCACATTTTTAGGAGTAAAATGAATCCATCTTTGATTTTACGATTAACCTTATAACTACTTCCTTCTCTCTCTGTTTGGGATGAAATCAAAGATTCTTCCAAGACACTGATTCTGGATTTCTCCAGGCGTTCGGACCAGATGCATGCTCACCTTCTGCACAAGTTTCCCTCCATGAGCTCATTGACTGTTTGCACCCAACTACACTTCAGTGCAAACACCTTTGGAATTTCCACAGTCTTTTCTTATTCCATTAATGACTTCCAACTCCGAGCAAATCTGACCCAGGGAAACCCTGTGCAGTTGGCTCTACGGATCCACAGCAAACAAGGGCCTTACGCCAACGCTTTCGAACATGACGACTCCTGGCACTCTGTGTGTGTTTCTTGGAGCCAGGATGACGGAAGCTGGGCCCTGTACGCTCACGGTCACATGGTTTCAAGGGGGAATGGCATGAATTGTAATAATGACAGCATTAGCCCAGATAGCTTCTTCATTATCGGTCAGGGCCAGAATGGGTCTTTTGAGTCAAATGATGCATTCTCAGGGAGAATCACCAATCTGCACATTTGGGATCGAGTTTTGAGCAGCTGTGAAATACTCACTATGGAAAATGATTGTTCAACCATCTCCTCTGGGCTGGTGTTTAAGTGGAGTGAGCCATTGCTGGAAATAGAGGACCAGATGTGGGGGGAAAGCCCGTGTCAAGGTACAGTTTAAATGACAGGAAGAAGAAAAATGTTTTTGTAAAAATCTAATATCAAGGATTTAGTTTTTGATGAAATTAAAGGGAAAGTAGTTTGTGTTTTTTAACCTAAAGGGGAAAAAAATCATCCCTTAAAGTCCAGAGCTTCAGAAAACTATACAGCATTTTTTTATTTTTTTTTTATTTTTTTACTTCACATTAGTTGATTTCACAATTGGGTTGGGTGTGGTTGCTATGCAGACAAAAAAAAAATCTAATGGATACCAGGCAAAAACAGATTCTGTGCGCACACAAGATTCCAAGGTCTGAGCGAGGCTCATGTAGTAACCTCCTCCCATCTGGCACTTTCAAGTGGAAAGACTCGAAATTAGACATTGACAGACACTTTTCAATCTAATCTAACTGAGATATAATTGTCAAATATGCCAGCTTCAAGATGTGAAAAGCTCCTGCAAACATTCTTCAATGGACTCACAGTAAACATTGGAGTAAAAGTTGAATACAAGTTCACACCACTCCTTGCAAATTAGTATTTAAAGGAAATTGTAGACCATAAAACTGTTTCCTTTCATTTAAAAATGATGTGCTACTTTGTCTTTTTACATCACATATAAAGTTTACATCACATATAAAGTTTAACGGCCATTGAAGTCTGTTCGTGTAGTGTCATGATATGTTAGAAATTTTCTTGGCATGGTTAATTCTCAGAGTATAAATACTTTTCCAAAGCTCTGTCTACAGTAGCTGTCAATACTGAGAAATATTTGTATTTATTTATTTATTTATTTATTTATTTATTTATTTATTTTAAACCACCCAACTGAGAACTAACGGATAAAAATGAGCAATGATGACCAAGTTGTAGCTGGCAAATTAACTCTAAATGGTTCTTGTAAATGTTTTTTTAACTTAGATCATTCTGAGTCCCACCCTTGAAAACAGACTTCTCCCTCTCTGACATCATGGTCCCCAGTGAGCATTCAGTGTCCAAAAGCCTCACTCCCTCTCCTACAACTGAACTTGCAGACATGATAGTATACTCACTGTCTTTCTGACTTACGTTCCATATTTGTTATTTCTGCTCAATATCTAAACCCTAAAATACTCATCAGCCAGGACCTCCTGCTCTCTAAAGCAGGTGGTCAAGCAAAATACAAAGTTATTTTACTTCTGAAAGTTATTTTACTTATTATTACTTCTAAAACACATCTTGTAACTTACTGGACTTTTTACACTTATTTATTTATTTATTTATTTTTTATTTATTTATTTATTTTTTATTTTATTTATCTTTTTTTTTTTTACAAAGAGCGATTTGCATCAATATGAATAGTACATTTGATCAAATGAAAACTATAAGGTTTGCACTGTAAAATAAAATCAAGGGATATTTAGAAACTGTGCATTTCAGATTACCTTTTTTTTTCTTTTAAAAAACAACATTTTTACGTCAACACATTTTAAATGGTTTTAATTTAACAAAAGCATTAATCCTACCAATTTTCTTTGCTAGGGAAATTTGCCGATTTCACTGTGGATTTATTTAAGTCGTTGCTGGATGGGACTTCTTGGCAAAACCAAACTTTCACTGTCAAAGTTTTCCAGAAAAAGATGATTGATGAAGATTGTGGAGTGTTTAACCCTGTTACAGAGAGCTGTCTCTTAGAGAGGTGCAGCTCATATAAGAGAGTCGTCTGTCAATTAAAGAAGGGTAAGTTTCTTTTGGTCTGTTGTTCACTCTTTTGTATTCTAATGAAAACCTGTTATGAGTGTCTTATGTTGGATATTTTATGTGGTATTTAACCATGCTATATCTGACTGTACACATGTAATTGTAAAGCGTAAAAAAGGCACCAAGGCTGATCATAATCAGCATCTCATATCAGGGCAATGGCCAGAGACTGACTGTATCGGACTAGCATGCAGTTGCAAATCAAACATTTCAGTTTGTAATGTCATTTAGAAAGTTCAGTTCCAAGCATCTGTAGCAAGTAGATTGAAATAAAAGTGATAAAAATAGTTTTTTATGGTACACCTCACAGGAGTTTGGCAGGGATAAAATCATAAATGCTCAAAGAATGATAATAATTAGAACTGAAAATAAAATTAAAACTATCTATAATCCAAACTTTAGTTTAAATAACTTGCCACACAAGGTTTCATCTGTCAAATTTGTTGTATCAGTTGATCTGACTACACTTTATTGTCTATACTTTTGCAGCAAAGCCCAGTTTGCCAAACTCTCCTTTTTTCAGTAAACTGAGCAAATATCCAAACATCACGCAGGTAAGTTGTGACATCTAGTTGTCTTTGGCAAAAGTATATGATGTAATTTAATCCTCATAAACTTAGAAATTTGTAAGTATACTGAAAGAAACCATAAAAGCAGAGGTACTGCATTAAAAACCTTGTCTGTGTATATCAGGTATGATATTTTTATATCAGACATAATTTTGACATAGAGTTTTTTATTTATTTATTTGTGAAGCACTTTCTAATTTTATTTTATTACCACAAAGATGCTGTTTTGGACTTATCTAATTAGTGCAAATCATTTAGTCAATTTAATGTGATCCAGAGCTGTTTGCCTGTCTGTCTGTGTCTCTAGGTAATGGAGGAGCTAAGCATCAACACCTCCCAAAACACAGATTTGACCTCCCTGCAGCAGCTGACTCAGGCTGCTGTGCATACAATAGAGGCTGATGGCCATCACCCCTTAACCTCAAGTGACATCCTCTACTTCGCTCAGCTGATTGATGGCATTGCGACCAGCACCCACTCTGCAGGAACCAATTCAGCAGAGGTCATGATGTCCATTGCTACAAACTATTTAAACCTAGCAAATGTGATGCTTGAGCCACAAACGGCTACGCAGTGGGTTGGTCAGACTGAGGATGGGGTGAGATAGGATATTTTATTTGTGTAACAGTAGTTGCTCATCAAATTTTCTACCTATAAAACCCCTTCTTATATTAATTGTGTGTTTTTTTGTTGTTGTTTTTTTTTACTGTTTTTACTGTTTGCAGGTCAACTCTGGACCATTTACAATCATCAAGAGCATTGATAGTCTCACCGAAGCTCTTGCAGACACACTGTCTGTTCAGCAAAGGGGCTTCACTCTCTCTACTAAAAACATAGGTGGTGTACTGTTTTGGATTATTCTTTGCATCTCAGAGTTTGCATCTTCATACACGTAGCATGAATTAGTAGTATAAAATAACAGATGCTGTGCATATATTGTGCTTCCTGTGCCATCAGATGTGTACCTGAAGTGGCAAAAACTTTCTCCTGAGAGCAGCAGTCAGGTCTTCAAGCCATCTGCAGTCTCCTCTCACAGGCCCAGAGGAGGTCGTCACGACGAACTGATTATCCCAGACTCCGAACTACAGCGGTTGCATAAATTAGGTAGGGATGAAATATCGTCATCTACGACTTCTGTTTTTGTACCATGAAAATTAATGTCTAGATTTTAATATTTGAAACTCAGCCATAGACAAAAATTCTAAATTTAAATGGTAACACAAGCTACTGTTATAGGTAGATATTTTTAACATGCCAGAGGCCCAACTTGTTTAAAGATACTTTCAGTTATCTTTATTTTGTTGTTGTTGTTGCTGACTCATAGCCACTTTCTGTTCTTTTGGTTGTCACCAGTCTATGATGGATTACACATTAAGCTGTTCTTTCTCTGTGAAAACAGGATGTAAAGAAGTGATGCTTATTCATACCCACTACAGCCACCTTAGTGAGGTTGTGTCTGCAGCGGAGAAATCTACAGAGACCCAGCTAAACAAAACAGAGAGGTTAGCTACTATTGCTCCACCACTGATGTTATTCCGAAATAAAAACAGTACATCTGAACTTGCTTCAACCATTTATTCTTATCTCATATTTCTAATGAACTTCTTAATTTTGTTATATTTCGTTCGTCAAGCAAAACTTCCAGAACTGTATAAATCTGATCAATTTTCTTTGCATCAAAACTGATGCTTCTATATTAGTCATCTGTCCTTCAAATAAATGAAGCCAGAAGATTATTTTAAAGTAAGATTTATGTTAGTGATAACTGTCCTTTGCCTTTCTAGTACTCTTCCAGGCAAACTAACCTCTGCTGTCATATCAGCGACTGTCCGAGACGTCTTGAAGGGCCAAACCGTCCCTGTGGCCGTCCAGTACACCCTTTCATCTTCACAAGTGGTACGGGATGTGGTTCATGGTGTAATCTAAACCATTACATGTACTCATTCTATTATTGAAGTTACTATTCAAAGATTTATGTTATTTTTTGTTTTTTTTTAAATATATTTTTTGTTCTCACCAAAAGTGGCATTTTTACTAATGAGATAATTTTAACAAAAATTGTAAAATTTATTTACAAAGATTAATTTTCCTGAGGGAAAGAGTCCAAAATGAAAGACGAATAATACATTTGAATGAAAACATTGTCCTATGACAAACAGGAAAGGCATTGATTTTCTTGAAATAGCAGCATAGAAAGGTTTGAGAAGATGCATGTAAGATTCTGGAGAACTCAATGTCGACCTCAATGATTATAGCTTTTGCCGTGGTGCATGTAAGGGAACATGCTGGGATCCTCATGGTAGGATGCTAAGAGATTTGTTCGTATTTTGACACTTTGCTATTGGAGAAGATGGCAAATAAACACAAATCTATCTTTTTGTTTCTAGACGAAGTATTCCCGGAGAGTTCCTGCTGTTTGCGCATTTTGGAATTTCAGCCTGATGTAAGTTTGACAAACAGCAGATCCACTTTAATAGACATGGCACATTTTTCTATCAATAAGATCTCAATGAAATTAATAAATGGCAAGATTGGGGTCTAAAGATTGTTTTTTAAAACTCATATTTTATATGATCAGACTTAAATAGTTTATTCCAAAAAAGCATAGCAAATCAAAGTGTATTGTCATCTTAGTATTATATACCTTTACGACACACAGATGTATGCGAACCAATGTCTCCAGTAACCACTGGACGAGAGACCGAGTACACCACACAGGGCAACACACAGGCAGACATGACAAATATACTGTAGATGCACACACTCACCCCTGAGGACAAAGGCCGAAGTACCTTGTGATAACCCATTCATGCATGGGGAGAACTAATGAACATTTATGTTTGTGTCAATGCTTTTGTGCTCCATTATTTAGGCATAGTCACGGGAGTGGCTGGTCCAGTGATGGCTGCTCCCTGATCTCTGTTGGCTCTAGTGATACTTCATGTCTGTGCAACCACACAACCAACTTTGCAGTCCTGATGAATTACTTGGAATCTAAGGTAACTACACATTTATTGACATGAGGTAATTAAGTGAATTCCATACATGAATTAATATGTGGTAGTTTCTATTGAAGCATGGGACAAGGTTTAAACTCTAGAGATACACTCATAGAAACCCTATATTATTTGAAGAGAACACTGAGAAAAGAAAACAGGTGACCCAAAAACAAAAAAAGTTAGTAACGGTAATTTGTTACACGTAATCAAATTAAGTTTATTCAAGCAAACATATATGGTGTATTAAGTTGTCAGGTTAAACAAATGTAAATAAATTAAGTTTAACTAACTTAATTTGATTACATGTAACAAATTAACTATTTTTTTAAATTGCAGCTCCATTCTGTTTTATTCAGTGAAAGCTTAGATGTTTAGATGTAAAACCTAGCAAACAATTTGCCAGGTGACTATAAACTACCATAGGCCATAATTAATTTTAACTCTTCTTTAGTGAAGTTAAAGAGCTTTTATACTTTTATTGAAGATGGATATCAGTATAAATATAAAGATAATGAAGATTTGTGGCAGATATTACGGGCTCTAGTCTCGCACCCAATATGTAGTCGAAGGCGTGAAATTGTTTTTCATAGCTAAAATATGCTTAATCTTACACACGAGAAAACATTGAATAGAGTCTTCACAATCTTCAGTTCTAATGTATTTTCATGTGAAGATCATTGCTGTTGAAAGGTAAGATATAGCAACATAAAATTTTAGGATTTACCGTACGATTTACCAACCAAATCTTCATATTGGAAGAGGTTTCCCACGTTCATTTTCTCTTTTCCATTACCATGTGTGTCCTCTGTTTCAGTGGAGTCCTGAAGAAGAGCTTATTTTGACCAAGCTTACGTTCATCGGCTGTGGGGCATCTCTCTGCGCACTGGTGGTGACCTTGATGCTCTTCACTGTCCTGGAGTGAGTAGCTGTTTAACATTCCCTTTCCATTCGCCAATGATGCAAATAAATAGCCTCTGTGTTGTCACAGCCAACAAACTTTGAGCTGGTTTGATTCGCCTTTAACTTAAGAATAAACTTCTTTTCCCACAACATTCATTCTATGGGTATTTGTTGCCAAGTGTTGGTTATGCATTTCAATTCAGATTATTTCTAATAGTAAAATGGATGCTTGTATTATTAGTTAATCTTACTCCTATTAGAAAAATGTGCTGATTCACACTCCAGAATGGGTTCTTAAATTAACAGAAATGACTAAAAATACACACATTCATCTGGCACGGGATGACATATTGGGAATCTGGCCGCTTCCCTTCTGTCCTCCAGGCTTTTATCAGTATTGACTCGTGCTAATGCTGTAATTGCTGTTGTCTACATGTGAGTCCTCTCCGAAGTTTTATGGTGGAAACCCACAGCTGGCAATTAACATTATAGTCACATAGGGATCTCAATCAGCAGAAGAGGTGCTGCCCTGACAATTTATAAATGTCCTTAAAGCAAAGAGGGCAGCAGTTCATTTCACACATTCTGCTGTATGATCTTCATTTAACTCATCCCACTCCACAGATAAAACACGGACTGGAAAGGTGGAGATTTGCTTAGAGACTGTAAAATGTATTTGGTGTGAAGCACCATGTGCTGACATTAGCCTAATTGGTTTAAATAATTGAGCTTTAATGGAAGTTTTAGTACTGCTGCACTGCTGCAGCACATTCATAAAGAGAAGCATAAAGCTGTGTCAGCTTGTTGTGGTTTAATACTTTGGTGAAAAGAGCAATTATATTATTCTGTTGTGTCTAAAATGACACATCCTAAATTTCTTCAGCAAGTTAAGCGGGAACAAAGGAAATTATTATTGTTACCCATTTAAATGAGTTTTATTTAATCTGACAATGGATTCTGTTATCAATAAAAAAAAATGTTTATTGCCATTAAACGATTGTATTTTTCTGGAAAATAAAATAGGAAACTAAGGTTTTTTTCTTTTTCTTTTCCCTTATTTCCAATTAAATCTCAGCAAGTTGAAGGAATCGTGTGGCAAATTTATAGAATTAGATCAGATGTGACTAGAGGTGCTATATTATAGACACATGCATAAAATAGTTGGATTAATTTATCTGAATTAACATGGATGTCACATCCTCTTTCTTTAACTTAACAATAAAAGTAAAAGTAATCTTACACGTGGAAAAATGTATTCTTGATCTCACTAAGTGAGATTGCCATTGATTTTCTTTTTTTTTTACATATTAGTCACACTGAGCTTTTTCAGTGTATCCAAGGAAATAGTAACAATCATTTGGCATTTATCGTTTAATTTACTTAGCTACTTCAAGATGGTTTTTGTTGAAAACTTCAGCCAAAGTTACCTTCCATTTGGGTTCACCAACACCTGTCCTCATGAGGATTATCAGGCAGAATTAATGAAAAATGGACACTAAATTTAGATTTGGGAGCTTGTCTTTTATAGTCAAAGTCATAGATTTTCGTTTAATAGTTTCTCTTTATAGTTTGTCATTTCTTCCTTTAACTTCAACCCGTTAACATAAATCTACGTTTTGTATTGTCATTACGTTTATTTTGTACTTTTATGGGTAATTGATTTAAGTTTGCAACAATGATCTCTGCTGCCCTTTAACACATGCCATAAGGATCTATAGAGAGACCAAATGAAGAAAAACCTAAACTTTCATTTGAGTTCAAACATTTCATCAGCACTTATATGATGTGATTCAGTCTCACTAAACATTTTTCCTTTTAAAATGTCCCTTTCTGTGTTTATAGCATCCCTAAATCAGACCGGACCTCCATCCATAAAAACCTGTTTATAGCTCTGATCTGTGCCCAGGTGATTCTGCTCTGCAGTGGCTCCGCCATACACAGCAAGGTACCGTACAGGCAGGACACAAATCTTCTTTTATTTATCAGTCTGTGTGAGTAATGTTGTCACTCTTAGGGACATATATTATGGACAAATGTGAATCAAATGAGTTATTGTAAGCTTGCTGGTGGGAAAACATGCCACCGTTAAACAGCAACTTTGTACTGGTTACATACATGTTTTTAATTTTACTCCTGCATGACATACAAATTATAGTGATAACGAAAAAAATATCAAACTCATAACTATTAGAAGGTCTAATTAACCAAATACAATAAATTGTTTTGCTTTTAATTGAGGTTGAATATGTAAAAACAAATGGAAAACAAATAATTTTGGCAGATGATGTAACATAAGTGACCATAAAAGCTGTACCAATCAGCCTCTGGTGGTTACCAAGATGCCTTGAACCGCTAGTCAAGACTAGTTTTTCCCCCCCTGAGGGTGAGAAGATGCTTGTTGGCTATTTTAGTATTAATAAGGTCTTCTATAACAAGGCCTGAAATGATACAACATAATTAACTTGTTTGGATGTTCAGTGTCTTTTGTAATTCTATTGCAATTTATTTGTTTTCCAACATCTTTAATTTATGGAAGCTGTATTTAGAGGTGAAACCAGAAATTGTCAGGCACTAATTGCAAAGATACATACACGTTTTTTTCTCACTGTCTGAAGTTAAATCAGATCAGAACGATTGCCGTCGCTTTAAACATTGTGGGGAATGCCCGGATGGTGATGTCATGCCTTTGGAAACTCCTGATAGGAGTTTCAGACAGTGAGAAAAAATGTGTACGTGCCTTACTAATGGGTGTCTGAAAATGTCCTTTTCAAACTCTATATAACAATCATGACGCAGTATTTTGATCAGTTATGATATTACATATCATATCAACCATATTTAATTATTTTATTAATGAACCTTTTATGAGACTTCTTTGCAATTATTAATTGCAAAGTGAAGTGAAGGTCACTGCATAACCTCACTTTGAAATGTAAGCCAAAATCTTGCAATTTCTCTGTGATTTTCGTATAACCACAGGTGGCTTGCACACTTGTTGCTGCGTTGCTCCATCTTTTCTTCATGGCAGCTTTCAGTTGGATGCTGGTTGAAGGGCTGCTGCTCTGGAGCAAAGTGGTTGCAGTCAACCTCAGCGAGGATCATCATATGAAGTATTACTATCTCATCGGTTGGGGTATGGTGGTTTTGTGCATATGAATCGTTGTCTTGTCACTGAAAAAGCAAATCAGGTCTGGTGCCTTTATGAAAACACCTGTAAAGTCATACGTATCTTAGACATTACGCAGATATTCTTTAAAATTTGAATACATCTTTTAAAATAAATGTTTCATAAATAAAAATAATTGAGTACCACAAAATGTTTGTAATCTCCATGTATTTCCTTTTTTTTTTCTTTTAAATTCAAACTACTTAATCTCAAGTAAATACATTTTTATCCTAATATAACCAGGTCTTCCTGTGCTGATCGTCACCATCACTCTTGCATCGGCCTCAGGCAAATACTCAGCTGATGACTACTGTTGGCTCAGTGTCCAAAATGGTATCATCTGGGGATTTGTTGGTCCGGTCATCTTCATCATAATGGTCAGGAATTTATTTATTTACTTTAAGTTGATTATTGTGCTACTTTCACTGTTAAAGTGCTAAATAAAAAGAACATTCAGCTTTTGTGTATCTGGAAATCCAACTGTTGCTGTCACCCAAATGTTGGTCTCTTCCTTGGAAATTAGAAAAGTGCAACATTTTGATCATTAATTATAAAGTATTTCGACTTTTTTTTCCACTTTTTTTTCTTCAAGTTAACATATGTGAGCTTGCATTATTATATATTTTTTTAAAGGTGAATCACATTATTAGACAAGGAAATCGGTAATAATTTGTTTGCACAGAACATTCTAACAGTCAAAAAGGAAAAGACATACAGCAAAATAAGAGTAATTATCTGACTTTTTTCTGTTCTGTTTTCATTTGTTTAAAATATATTTCCAGGTCAATATCTTGGTTCTGACCAGGGTGGTAATCATCACCATCTCGACAGCAAAGAGAAGGTCCATCATGCTGGCCTTGGGCATGAGTCCTGCTGAGCAAGCCTATGAGCAGATCAGGTAGTGGCCACTAGGAGGCACCATTTGTCCTCTTTTAAAAATGAATGTGTCGGGGATGCTGGGCGAAAGCTGTAGTCACAAATTGAATCCAAATGTATTTTCTTTTTTATCAACCTGCCAAAATATATATTTTAAGTAGCTTTGCATTAATTCTGTATATTTTTAAAATATTTAAATTAGTTCAAGTGTTAATAATATGTTGTAATTCCATGTAGCTTTTATAATTAAAATTCCTACAGTTCCTTAGTGTTTGTCCTGCTTTTATTGGGTGTTGATGTCCTGTAAGGTTTGTAAGAGTTTTTGGTTTATAACACTGTACTGTATCACTTTTTTTTTATTCGATTCAGAGATGGTATGAAGTGTATCGTTGCTCTAATAAGAGTTCATTTTTTGCATGCAACATACCCTGCCTCCATACACGATTAGTGTTAAAATCTGATGGTAATACAAATAAAACTGTGTATTTATGTTGATGTTTTAATTTGTGGGTCCACTGAGGAGCACAGTAGATGCACTGTGAGAGTTTTCAATGCAGGCCTTGAACTGTGTCGCACCTCTGGGCGGCAGCCGGAAAGTCAAACACATTGGCTCACAGAATAAACCAGTTCTAGGTGCATGTCATTTCACAAACACACAAATGCACAGACAGCTGTTGCGGTTTTGGCAGTCACCTGAGTGGGAAGCTAATTTGACTCTAAACAGAATTAAGTCACATTGAGGGTGGGAAGTTGTCACCACATCAGCTTTCCTGCCCACATGGCTTTGTGTATGGAAGAAGCAGCCTGCTGGAGCTGCTGGGTTTTCTTCTAAAAGGAGTTGAAAATGCAAGGGTGGATACTATGCAAGCTGGAAGAAGTGGAAATAAAGCTTAATATAATCAGAAAGGAATCTGAATAGTTGAATTATTTTTTGTACTTTTTGTTTGGGTCTAAAAATTGTTTATCCA
This sequence comes from Poecilia formosa, assembly GCF_000485575.1. Classification (NCBI taxonomy): domain Eukaryota; kingdom Metazoa; phylum Chordata; class Actinopteri; order Cyprinodontiformes; family Poeciliidae; genus Poecilia; species Poecilia formosa. Next base: position 1,754,755 of record NW_006799949.1, read on the forward strand.
TTTCAGATCAAACATATTTTACATGTTCCAATATCCGTTAATAAAATTCAGAGATTTATTTATTTTTTTTTCCCAAGCATGTTTCTTCCTGTGCATATTTGAAGTTTTTTTCCTCACATTAGCGTTGCATGGTAATGCAAGTCTTTGGTTTTGTCCAGGGAAGAGTTGCTGTCCAAATGAAATATTCCTCGACTTAAAAAAAAAAAGGTTAAATAATATTGATCTGAATTGGAAATTAAATAAAATTGACTGTCAGAACTTAATCAGATCTTGCTTATGTTTCTTAGCTCAGATTCACGTGTGTGTGTGGTTTGATTTCCGTACTTGATTTATTCTTGTGTTCATGTGAGTGCAGGGCCGCAGTGAAAGCGGTGTTGGTGTTGCTGCCAATCCTTGGACTGACATGGCTCTTCGGCGTGTTGGTACCATTTTCCATCGTCATGGCCTACCTCTTCATTCTTCTCAATTCCCTACAGGTACACATACACACTCATGTATGTTATTAGAACAGACATTGAAGACTAAAAAATTTGATATTACAGAAAAGAAACACTTCACATCCCAAGGTTTTGCACTTAATTTGTACTAACAAAAAAAAGGTTAAAGTCTCCATGAATGCATAAAGAAGTTTAATGGTCCCACATTCATGCACATTCATGCATGTTTTTTTTTTTCCTTCTTTTTTTCCCCTTCTTTTTACATGGGATAGATTCCTGTTGTGACTGTACAAGGTCTCTGGACCAGATATAAAAAGCACAAATCGATGCAAAAGAAGCAATAGACAGATAATTGCACAATCTATTTAGAAAATTGATGTGGTACCATTGGTGAAATATAAAAAGAAGAAAACAATATATTGGATGGATTTTAAGGTTAATTTCTAATGAAAAGAAAACCGAAGAACAAGATTCTCTGAAAATTCCTTTCATTTACTCATCAGCTGGAACATTAAAGTGTCAGTTTAGTTTCTCATTTGCTGTCAGTGCAGTTCTCTGCTTTTTATCCTGGCAGGCATTCATATGAATATAACTTTAACCGCGTAAACACTGCGCTTTCCAAGTACGGTGACGCTACACAAACTTACCAAGAGACTTTGACGGCTCTCACAGGAAATGTTCTCAAATATGGAGGTTATTCATATACAGAGGAATGCCTCTGTAGCTTGAGTAATAATTAAAGCTTATGTAGCTATTTCTTCAAATGTCTAACCTTAAAAAAAAAAGAAGCTTTACAAACACATCAAAACTGTAAATATTATTGCAATATTTTGATCTTTTTCCATGGTTGCCATAGCACATGAAGTTGTCATGTTTTATTTCACTTAACAAAAGGATTATAAAAATTTGAGATGGTGCATTTCCTCCAACATGTTGTTAATCAGGCTTTAAATTGTTTAAATAGATTAAATATGTGCATTTACAATTCTGTACTTCTCTTCTGGTTCACTGCAGTAGTTGGGAAAACCTGCTCAAAAATGTGTCGTGAGCTAAAAACATATTTTCAGACCCCTAAATGTTTTGAATTCACAATTTACCTAAAAAACAAAAATATTAAGCTGATCCTTTTACCTTGCGTTGCCTTTATAGAATCACAATGGACATTAAATATTGAAAAAAATATATATACTATTTTTAAAACTAGCACTTTATCTGTAACTCTCATCAGTAATAAATAATTTGAAGCAACTGAACTACACACAGTTTGTCATACATTTTAATTCACAATTAGGTCAGTACTTTTTAAAGCATAGACAATATAACAGAAGTTAGCAGCACTATGTTGCTTCTTGGTCTTAATTGGAATTAGGCCCCTGGATGAATTTGTGCTTAGGGCCTCAGTCAGCCTCGCCCTGAGTTTGACCAAGAATACCCATCTGTACTAATTCCAGTTTTATCTTTTTCCCTCACTTAAAACTGCATTCTGGGAAGAAATGTTGCATATATCACATTAGGCTGATTTTAATTGCATGTAGTGATTTGTAATAATGTAATATGTTACAAGAAATAGTTGTTCTAAGTCTTTTTCTTATGTAAGGCCTTTAAAACGACCATCTGTTTGTTACTGTCAGCTGGAAAAAGGCAAAGGTCGTAAATAACATCACAGTTTAAGCAATGTAAACAATATTTTGTTCATAAATCAGGAACAAAAAGGTTTTCTATTAAACTTAGCAATTCTGCATTTCTCATATGAAGAGGGTACGGCATATATCAAGGTGTTTTTACTTGTCATTGACAAATATAAAGTAAAAAGGGGAAAAGGTTGCTGTCTATGTGTTAAAAAGGGAATTACTTTAACATGAAAATTGTACTCTAATTGTTCTTTTTATTTTATTTTCTGCTTTTTTGTATTCAAAGCCCAGTATTATGGTTCTTTAGTTCACATTGTCAAAACCCCTTTCTAAAAATTTAGTGCATACTGTGCTGTTCTTGCTGTTTTATATTTTTTGTTTGACATTTTAGACACACACATTAATATTCAAATATGCATCTATTCTTTAATAAGAAAGGCACCTGTTTGGATCATGATTTTCTGCATTTCAGTGTTATTTTCTACTTTGCTGTCCAAACAGAAAACTTGAAACATATTTTGTAATACTTTCTCTGTAGCAGACCCCTTTGTATTTCTGCCCTTCTCCCCTCCTCTCCCGCTTCTCTGCATCTGCTTTTGCAGGTTGTAGTTATCTTTTAATCAGCTGTATCTGTAATTGAGCTGTATATTTAACCGGAAAATCAATAGAGGACTTAGCTCCACTCTAATCATTAAGTCAGATCCTTTGCTTACCATAAATAGTTTCTGTTTCCCTCTCATATCTAATTATATTTTTTCCATGTCGACAGTAATTAACACAGGGGGTTTTTTACTTTGCTCTTGTTGTAGGACTGCGCTGTTTAACATTTTAATATCTGATATGGATTACTGTTATGTGCTTAATTCTAACCGGCTCTGTCTATTCAGCTTTTCATCTCTGAATCCTACAGTCCAATTTTCTTTGTCTGCTTCCTTTTCTACATTTCGTGGATCTCTTAAGTTTTCTCTTTTTGACGATGCAGGATGGCCCTGGTCATTAACTAAAAGACACCAAAAAATTTAGTCACTTATTGATTACACTTTTAATCAGTGACTTGAACAAAAGTGAATACGTTTGTTTGTTTTTTCTTGTATAAAGACAACAATTCTATTTTCTATGGCATTTTGTTATATTAGTTCAGGGACTCTTTTAATGAATCAATGAATTTTTCTTTGATAAAAGCAAATACAAATGTAAAAAGCTAAAACATTTCTTGCTGAAAACATTCAATTTTACAGAAAACGCCCCATTCTGAAGGATAAATATCCAAGTGATCATAAGGAAAACTTCTTGGGCTTTTACATTTTGGTAAACCGCTGACAAATAAACCTATTTTTAACAACCGTGCGGGCATGTTCGGACTCCAAACTCAACCATATTTAATGTTGTGGAGGTGATTTGGTCAATGTCGTCATTCAAGTGGCTTTTATGCCAGAACTGTATCAATGAGTGAGAGCAGATTCAAACAGTTTTCTCACATGCGGCTTAAATAATATCCAAGGTGAAACTAAGACCCCATTATAATCTGGCTTCTGAAACGTCTCACTACATTTATACAAAATATACATAGGAGGTTTACAACTTTAGGTTTCACTTCAAACTAACTAGCCTTGAATGGATTGGAGTCAGAGAACTCAAATCCAAGTTCAGCAGGAGTTGAGGCTCTGCAGCCACTCTCCATGTGCAGGGCAGCACCTGCTCTGTGTCTGGAATAGAGGAAACACATTGCTCTTATTATTTCTTATTGTCTATAACGGTAATCTAAAAATATTGAATAGGTTGAGTGAAGTCATCTGTACAGTTCTTTGCAAAAGTTCACTTTTATCACATTATAGCCAAAAATTCCAACATATCCTATAGGGATTTTATGTGTTAAATAAAAAAAATATGCATGATTACAAACTGAAAGGAAAACGATGCATGGTTTCATGGCCGTCACAATGATTATGTTCGATTCAGACTTGTCCTCCTCCCAGTTGAAAAATATATATATATTTTTTCTTGTGGAACATTTTATGTCTTTCATGTATTTTTTATAGAACTAAATCGGTCAAAATTGGCACAAGCTGATGAGACCTTAAAAAAAACTCAATGCCATTATAGGCTAGAAAAGGCCTAATTTGTTCTGATGAAGGTGGTTGGATAAAAAAAAAAGACATAGATTGCAGAATATGTTTAAGTTGCAACTTATTGATGGTATCTCTTATTAGTGATTGCGTTGTTACAAGTATGGACAGTTGCTACTTCATGTCAGAAAACCTACGACTGCAGGATGTGCCTGAGTTATGATTTCTCTCTTTTTTTCTTTGTCGGCTCTCAGGAAGCTGGTTCAGCATTTAATGTTCTTACCTCAACTTGGCAAATTTCATCATCCGTCCTCATGTTTATCTGAGAATTTAGTTATGAGCGAAGCTGTGGTGTCACAGCATTGGCACTGGCCATTTTCTCTTGTCTCCTTGATATTTTTTGTTTTACCGTGTAACGGTACACTTGAGCTGAAGACAGTCTTGCCATCTTCAGTGTCAACAAATCTGTTTGTTAGAGAGTAGACTAAATACCATTCACACACATTATTACATTGGTATAACCATAAGACTGGGACAGGCAAATTTCTGGCAGGCAAGTGATAAAACGAACAAACCCATAAATTGGTAAGAAATTTTAACAGTGTGTGTTTTTTTTTCTTTATTTGTAGCTGTTATATTTTCAATGGGCCCAGCCCAAATAACATAAAGCTTAAGCAGCAAGCTTTTACTATGAAATCAATAAAACAGATAATGTTGACCAGCCTTTTCTTATAGCTCTCCCTGATGCAGCTCGCTCATCTCCCCCACTACAATCCTTACAACTACAAACTATCTCCACTGTTGTTATTGCCTGAACACATTATAGTGAAAAAAATCACTGGCATTAATGCACTTTTGTCTTTCTGAACTTGTAGAAAGCACTATTATATTTTATGTCCCGATTCGAGGTTTTGTGTCATGCTCTCACTCCACTCCTGTGATCATCATGATGTTTTATTTTTTTTCTATTTCTTTGTTTGTATTTAATTACAACAAATCAAATGTTTGCCATGTGTTACTTTGCAACCAGAATCTACTGTTGTCATTTAAGGTGCAGGACTTGTACCTTTAGTGACCCGTGGAGTAACATTCTCAAATCAGACAACCTAGTAGAGATGTAAGAATCACCTGCAGATGTCGATTTTTGTCAAATTCCAGTGGCTCTTGAGCTGTTTCAACACGAGATACAAAATAGCCTTTCTGCTGTGTTGTCCAGAAATATTCATAATAGGAGTTGAGACAAAGTCACATTGTGTGTGTTACAAAACAATCTCTGTAACATCTGTATTTTCTGGAGGTCTGCATTCATTTAGATTTCCAAAAGGCTCCTATAGAACTTTGAAATTCAGTTCATGGAGGAGGTCAGACATGACAACTGGAGGGTTGTCTATTCAGTACTCCTTAATTTACTTTATGTCTTGCTCTCTCGCAGCCTAAATGAACCGCAGACGTATCCCAACATGCCCTGGAAAATATGTCCTTCCTTTTGAATAGCTTTTATATCTCTTTGCTTTCTGTCACCTAATCAAGAACACTTCCCTGATGCTAACTTTTTGTCATCTTCGAACAGTAATCATCGACATCATCGAGTGTTTTTGCTAACACTAACCGGTAGCACTTACATTTAGTGCTTTCGCAGATCAGAAAATCTTTTTTCAGAACAGCTTGCCATAGGTCAGGCCATTCTGGCTGAATAATGGAATCCAGTGAATTTGTGGTGCATCTACATTTTCTTGACTTCTTTTAAATGTGAGAAATCACGGTCCCTTGTCATATTTTATTTTATTTTTTTATCAAAAATAAACATCGGCATGAATTTTGAACGCTTGAAACTTTTTATTCTTACCTACTACTACTTGTTTTATTATTTTATTTATTTATTTATTTTTTTATGAACATCCTCACCATAAATACGGTCATGCCTCATCTACTCCCTTATCAGCAAGAGATAGAAGAGAAGAATGGGTGCTCTTTGGGTAGGCCATAAATTCTTCCACTCTTTGTCATCCAATCTCGGGGTAATGTCGTTCAAAATCCCCGTACCATCTATTATCCAGGTATAATAGGTTCCTGGTCATGCAGTGTCCATCCTATTATTATCCCATAACTTTAAACTATCAATAACTTTGAGGTTCAGAGATAGTTAGATGTTGGTGAGAAAAAAAAAGGAAGTATAGGAGAGGTGAAGGAAGTTGAGCAGTTGGTAAAGCAAATATTAAGGTGATGTTTGTTCTCTGCGAGTTGTTGATAGTTGTTGACTTTGACTGGGAAAGTGCTACTCAGAAATGTGTTGGTTTATTTCTGTTGTAGTGCTTTGTTTCCTGAGGAGGGCAGCCCTGTGCCTTTAAAAAAGTTGAGTAGTCACAGAAATTGATAAGAAAAGTTATTTTGTCTGTTTCATCACGTTGTATTTAGATCTATTTCCTCACATTAACAAACATTTTCAGTTTTATCGTAAATCTCATGAATTAGGAGATTTTCACAGGCGGAATAAACCTTTAGATATGAAATTCATCATTTTATCAAGGTCTAAAAACAACTTTGAGAAAGCATTGTTGTATTGTTTTAGAAAGAAGGTGTGTAATTATTTTAAACTTAAAAGTTAAAGTGCATTTATTTGTATGAATTGAAAGACATTACAACTTTTTTTTTTTTTTAGCTGAATTGTACTTTTTGCTTTTCTAAAAGACTACTCCACACCATAATTTAATTGTAAGATTAATTCACATTCTTGCAAGATATTTTAGAATTTAATATTTGCATTAAAATACGCTCACTACCACCAAACAGATATCGACACTTAGACAAACACACACACACACACACACGCACACACACACACACACGGGCACAGACCAGACTTGGCTAGTTGACATCAGAGTATATCTAAGATATAGATATGATCAATAAAGTGTTGCTCTGCCTATTGATTTTTGCCATATGGAAGATTTGTTGTGTGAGTAAGCAATGCTTTTATGGCCTCTAAAATGATTGTGCAAGAAGAGGTTTTCTATTTTTTTCACTCAGAAGTTGCTTAGAGCAAAACTCTAAGAGACAGTTGGTGGTTTTAACAGGTTTGTGTACACAAACACATATAGTCACTTGTAATTAGGCCTTATATGAATAACTTTTTACTCGGATATCAGTGGTGTTTTAGTTTTAGCTCACCAGTAAACCCATCCATACTTTACTTTATGTTATTACTCTTTTACCTCTGCTCATATTTAATTATTAATAAACACATGAGTGCTCTTGTCTTTGGTCTTGGAGTCAAACAGTAACCCAGTATCTTGAGTCTGTTGTTAAATTTGAAGCTCAGTTACAAATTGGTACAAGTTGCTCACTTGTTTTCTTCTCATTTTACCATAACTTCATTCAAACTGTTCAATTTCTTCTTGTCTGTATGGCTGCTACTGCATGTCACAGCAGTGGAAGCCTCACAAAGTCGAGTCCTGCTCTTTAAATACCGATTGCTATTAAATAAGTTACTTCGGGACACTCGTTACATTGAGATGTTATTTTTTATTGCTAAACAGCACAAGATAACAACTCTAATCATAATTTGAAATCTGTTGATATTAATTCATTTTCTCAATGAGATAACAGTATGGAGTAGGAAATTAACAACCTTGACACTATTGTTAATTTTTGGGATTGTTAAACACCATAGCTGGTGTTTATTGTTGATAACAAATTTTACACATTTTTTATAAACAAGATGATAAATACTTAGGTCTAATCTAATTTAATTTAAGTCTAACTGGATTAATTTTATTACGCATGGATAGAATCATTTGGCTTTTTATTGCCTTCAAATGTGAGTTTTTTTGTGACTTCATACAATGTAAATGGAAGCTAATTCTAAACAAAAACTAATAGTCTAGATAAGATGATGTAGAATTTTATTTTTGCTTATAGATTAGGAGAAGAATTGAGCATACAGTGTCTTTCTTAAGAAACCTATACAAGTTAATGGGCATTAACTATCACAATCTGGCTTTAACAAGATTCACTCCAAGTCAGTGCTTTTCATTTAGCTGAGGAAACAAAAACATCAGATTCCGGGTCACGTTTCTCTCTTTCGACTCATCCAGACTTGAACAGCAGCCCCATTCAGAAGGAACGTTTTCCTTTCCTGTTTCACTCAATTGGTAATTTTGTCCATGTGGCATGCTCTGCCTGCTTCACTGCTTCACTTTATTTTATTTTATCTTTTATTTTTATTTTTTTGCTCAGTTTTTTTTTTTTTTTTAATGCAGTGGGATACAACTGATGCGTTTATTTTTTATTTATTTAGTTTTTTACATTAAAAAAAACTCATTTGTGTTACTGGTTAATTCTGAAGCATGGTTTAAAAAAAAACAACAAATAAATAATTTCATGACAAGATTGTTTGCATCCCCATTGCCCAAGAAAATAAGAGAAGAAAGAAAAGTCCACTGTTAGCATTGCATTCTCAATTACCAGGCACGGCATTAAAAACAATATTCAAACGGGATACCAAGGTCGGCCCTGACTCCCAGTACACTTCTTTTAGATGGCACTTATAATGAGGATGTTGCAGTTTTTTTTAAGTGGTATATTTATAGTGTGTTTTATTTCTCCTTCTCTTCTATTTTTTTCTTTAGTTTGTTTAAAGAAAAAAAAATCTATGTAGAGCACTCTGTAATGTTGTTTGAATGTAGAACTTCTAACAGAAGAGGGAGGCTTAACTCCAAATACTAAATTTCATACAGGAAATTCTTATGAAAGTATAATATCAGCAGTCATTTTCTTATATAATGTAAATATTAAGTCTAGGAGTAAAAAAGAGAGGGCAGCAAAACGAATATGTGATGAACTATGCCTGACTTTTTCTTTCCCTTTTGGTGGGAGTGAAATACTTTTGGAAACATCAGTTATTGAAAACTGGCCTGCAAAAATAAAGCGGTGCATATAATAGGTTTCCTGTCAAAAAAAAAAAAAAAAGGCTAGAGAATTCCTGTCATTGCACCACCACCTCTAAGACCTCTTCTTCTGTTAAACCTGCCTGCATTTATTTGCCTTAGAATTACCTGCCAGCTCAATTTAGTAATTGACTGTGTCATAAGAAAGCAAACGAGCCCCCTTGCCCCTGCCAAACCATACCTTTGTGTGCTTTTTTTGTGTGTTTGAAAGTGTGTGTTCTGCTAGCTTACCGCCCATCTAATTTGTAAAATCCTCCCTGCTTTGCCATTTGTCATAAGCAGATATATATGTCTCTGTTTTTATCCTTGTGTGCAAATGCATGTTAGCAAGCAAGCATTCAATCAGCTGACTCTCACCTTCATGACCTCACTCTCCCACGTCCCCTCCTTCCCGTCTTCCAATCTGTGCTGCAGACACTGTCAGGAACAGCTCAGACACCAGAAATTACCCACGTCGAAACAATGACCGATCTATTTATAAGTTCACCGCCTTGCCTTTTGTACTGGCTGACACTGCTCGGCATGTGTGCGCACACACACAACCTTAAAACAGCCATATCAGTGATGGCATGGGGTGAATAGGTTAGGGATAGTCCTGGTTTTCCTTACCCCGCCGCGTCGCCGCAGATCCCTGGATTTACCCGTCTTTGATGTATACTTTGAGGGTAATTAGTGAGAACTGGGTCAGAGTAGGCCGAGAAAGCAAAACAGTGTGGTTGTTTCAGCGACTGGGTGGTAAGGAGATGCTTAGATCTGCTTGAGAAAAGCCTGTAGGTGTTGGAGGTTAAATGCCTGTCCAGTATGAACCACTTTACGTGACGCGAGCGGCCCTCTTTTTTGTTGCATCTGCCTTGACGCAAATAAACATTGCTCAAAAAGTTTCTAAAATGTAATTTTTTTCAGTGTAAATATCTTCATTATCTTTTTTTCTAAATCATTCTCACCAGTGGATGCATTTTATTAACCTTATTTGTAGTGTTAGTGTGGTTTTCTTCTCGGTTAACTTGCAGCTTTGAATACATCAGTGATGATGTATTTGTGTTTTTCAATACTCTCATCATAAATTATTCTTCCAATTCTTTTTCATTTGCTCTTTAATGAAAAAATGTGATATTTAAAGAATGGCTAAATAGTTGTTGAGTTTTTTT